>NW_003852406.1:3608425-3615404 GCF_000181295.1 Otolemur garnettii | reverse complement strand
CTCCTGGCTATTTTTTTTTTTCGGTTGCAGCCATCATTGTTGTTTGGCGGGCCTGGCTGGATTCGAACCCGCCACCTTAGGTGTATGTGGCTGGCGCCTTAGTCACTTGAGCCAGAGGCGCCGAGCCAATTCTTAGTTTTTGTAATTAAAAAGTAACAGAATATTATACAGTTGTGTGAAAGGAGTTATGTTTATCAATATGAAAAATATAATGTATAAAATTTAAATTATAGAAAAGCTGCAGATCATTGTTGTATAGTGTGATTCATATTTTTAAAACAAATATATGTATGTACTTCTATATTTATAGTCTCAGCTGGGCTCAGTGGCTCATGCCTGTAATCCCAGTACTCTGAGAGGCCAAGTTGAGTAAATTGCTTGAGCTCACAGGTTCAAGACCAGCCTGAGCCAGAGCAAGACCCTCTCTCGAACCTGTGATCCTGTGGAGCTCCTGTGAGCTCAGGCAATCCACCCACCTCGGCCCGCGCTGGGATTACAGGTGTGAGCCTCTGTGCCGAGCCCTGCTTTTCTTTCCAAGTAGTGGGAAATGAGAAAAAAGGGAAGAAAATTATCCTGCCTCTTCTTTTTCCTTGCTTTAAACTCCAGATTTGTCTTTTTGAATAGGCAATTGCAGAATCTTGAAAACTTAAGCCAGAATAATTTATGTCATGTTCCAGTTAGTTGTCTTCTAAAGATAGCTCCTAGAAATAATAATGTACTTTTTTTAGTACCCTAGTTGCTAGTAGAACATGGAAGATAAAACAGGTTAAGGGATTTTTGAGTACATTCTCTTTTATAGAACATAAACAGTGATATAGTAACTTGTAGGAGATTGGAAACAAAAGTTTCAGGCTGCAAGGGAGTATTGAAGTTGTTACAATGTAGCAAGACTCTCCCTGGATGAAGTTGTTAGAATGTAGCACTTTTATAAAGTGCCATAATTGATATTCCAGTAAGAAAGTGACCTACCTTCCTTAAAGAATGTGTTCTGGGTAACTGTATAGTTTCAGTATTCCCAATTCTCTTTATTTCCTCAAACAAGAGGAAATACATTCATTGGAAGACCTTCCTTCTTAAGGAAATGTGATCAAAGCTGAATATAAATAGCTTTATTAAAATCTTTAGTTTTATTTTTGTTTATTTTTTCTTTCCTACCCCCAAAATATGTAAAAAAATCTTTAGTTTTTAGCTGGATAGGGTGCACGTTTAGTTCCAGCTACTCCGGAGGCTGAGAGTTGAGGCAGGAAGATTGCATGCGCCCAGGGGTTTGAGACTGCAGTGACCTATGATAATGCTATTGCATTCCAACCTCGGCAACAGAGTGAGCTCAGTCTCTAAAGAAAATCCTTAGTTGTTGGCAAGCTAAATTATTGCCAGGGTGAAAGTTATTGTTTGTGTTCTAGACAGCAGCTCAGGAAGCCATCCTGCATGCGTCTGGAAATGGCACACCTTTACCATCTAAGGACTACTGCATGCTGTATAACCCTCATTGGACAGCTCTTCCAAGTACGCTGGACAATGCAGTAAGTAAATCACAGTCACTATTCATAAACATAAAAATATTGAAGAAGTAAGAGTGAGTGATACTTATGTTTTAGTATGTGAAATAGTTGTGTTGGTGATTAATAATTAATTATTTTATAGGTTTTTCTCAAGTATTTTTCTCTCTGAGAAAATAAGTTAGAGAATTTTAAAGTTCTTAGTTTAAGCCTGATGTTGTCATAAAATATTTCTAATTTTTTTCTTTATTCATTGAAGTATTTCTAATTTTAAAGAACATTGTGTTAAACCAACATTGATATCTTATAAATGAAAGCATGTAGGGTGAATTATGATGTCATGTTACAGGCATTTCTTCCTTTCAGACTTCTATTAGTTTGATGAATCTGACCTCCACACCACTATGCAACCTTTCTGATATTCCTCCTGGTGGTATGAATAACAAAGCAGTTGTGGTACACTGGGGAACATGCCATTTTCTTGAAAAAGCCAGAATTGCACAGAAAGGAGGTGCTGAAGCATTGTTGGTTGTCAATAACACTGTCCTAGTAAGTTACAAAACTATCATAATGTCTTTTGAACTTGTGACATCAGATTTCAGGAATTGAAATAACTTCATTGTTTGTGGTTTAGAGGCTATGTTTTGAATAATCTGTTGTAACTAAACTTTCAATATCTGATAGGCATTTAATTGGAAAGTTTTTCTTCTACTCCTAGAGTAGACAAGACTTTGTTAGGAACAAATATTTATATCTGTGTGTATGTGTATGGTATATGTATATTACATATACATTATATGATATGTATTATATATTAGTTTAAGTTCCATTTCCATTTTGTGAACTTATATAATGGATAATATGTATAAATATAAATATATTTATCCAATATAAATAATGGATAAACTTATATAATGGAAAGAATACCTGAAACTTTATTTTATAAAGAAAAAATATTATATGGTATGTATTATATATCAGTTTAAGTTCTATTTCCATTTTGAGAACTTATATATGTTAAGAAAGAATACCTGAAACTTCATGTTATAAAGAAAGATGTAATATTTATATTTAATGGAATATTTTGCATTTTATTCTCTAAATATATTAGTAGTTACTGTTTTCATAATACATTGTTTTCTTTTAGTTTCCTCCTTCGGGGAACAGATCTGAATTTCATGATGTGAAAATATTGATTGCATTTATAAGCCATAAAGACTTTAAAGATATGAAGCAGGTAAATTACTAATTATACATTAGATGAAGTTTATAAATAGTACAGCTCTTTACTTTAACCACTGATATTTAATTTTGAGTATTAAATATGCTTCTTTGTTTTTTTTTTTGAGACAGAGCCTCAAGCTATCCCCCTGGGTAGAGGGCCATGGCCTTACAGCTCACAGCAACCTCCAACTCCTGGGCTCAAGCAAGTCTCCTGCCTCCGCCTCCCAAGTAACTGGGACCACAGGCGCCCGCCACAACACCTGGCCATTTTTTGGTTGCAGCCGTCATTGTTGTTTGGCGGGCCGGGCTGGATTCGAACCCCCCACCTTAGGTGTATGTGGCTGGCGCCTTAGCCACTTGAGCCACAGGCGCCGAGCCAATATGCTTCTTTGTTAACAAGAAGTTATAAAGACTGATCAAGTTTTTATCAGGAGCCCAGGTGTGATGGTTCAGGCCTATAATCCTAGCACTCTGAGAGGCTGAAGTAGATGGATTGCTTGAGCAAGAATGAGACCTAGTTGCAAAAAAAACTAGCTGGGTGGTATCTCAGGCACCTGTAATCCCAGCTACTTGGAAGGCTAAGGCAAGAATATTGCTTGAGACCAAGAGTTTGAGGTTGCTGTGAGCTACGACACCATGCACTCTACTAGGGTGACAAAGTGAGACTGTCTCCCAAAAAAAAAAAAAAGTTTTTATTAGGAAAGTATCTCTCATTTGGCATGAAATATCTCAAAGCCTAAACCTTAGAAAGGATGGTTATTTGTTTTGAGTTCTTTGAAAATCTCTTGTGTTGGCTCAGCACCTGTTGTTCAGTGATTAGGGCACCAGTGGGGCTGGTGGGTTCGACCCTAGCCTGGGCCTGCTAATTAACAATGACAACTGCAACAACAACAAAAAACTAGCCAGGCATTATGGCAGGCACCTATAATCGCAGCTCCTTGGGAGGCTGAGGCAAGAGAATCGCTTAAGCCTAAGAGTTTGAGGTTGCTGTGAGCTGTGATGTCATGGTACTCTATCAAGGGCAACATAATGAGACTCTGTCTCAAAAAAAAAAAAAAGAAAAAAGAAAATTTCTTATGTCATGTCTTGACTTTAAATCCCTAAATGAGGCTGGACACCATAGCTTACACCTATAATCCTAGCACTCTGGAAGGTGGAGGCAGGTGGATTGCCTGAGCTCCCAGGTTCAAAACCAATCTGAGCCAGAGCGAAACCTCATTTCTAAAAAATAGCTGGGCGTTGTGGTGGGTGCCTATAGTCCAGCTACTTGAGAGGCTGATGCAAGAGAATCATTTGAGCCCAAGAGTTTGAGGTTACAGTTAGCTGTGACACTAAGGCACTCTACCTGGGGTGACAAAGTGTGACTCTGTCTCAAAAAAAAAATCCCTAAACAAAATGTGATTATGTAGAATACTGCACTTTCAGGATTTTACAAACCAAAGCATATCCTCATACTTTTGACTAGAGAATGTATCATGTGTTCAAATAGTAGTTCTAGTCTTCTTGACTGTCTGATGTATAGTGTCCATTCCAGAGTGAAATGTGAACTGTTGTTGCCATACTCAGTAGCAGAAGGCAAAGTTATTCCTGTGTTTAACTGTTATATTGCTTTTCAGACTCTTGGAAGTAATATTACCGTGAAAATGTATTCTCCCCCATGGCCTAACTTTGATTATACAATGGTGGTTATTTTTGCAATTGCTGTATTTACTGTGGCATTAGGTGGATATTGGAGTGGACAAATTGAATTGTAAGTTTCATTAAACTTTAGTTTTTTTGTGATAAATGGGTGAAAAATTACTGTTTTGTAGTCATTTTAATTATGTAACAACATTTAAACATTTTACCTGTCCTCAGAACTTGGTGCCAATAAGCCCAGATTTCAAGTTCATCCTTATATTAGTCATTTAACTGCACCAAAAAGGAAAGAGTCATAGGTTCCTTTAACTCTTCTTCTGGCAAGGAAACAGTGAGGTCACATTAAAGACTCTTTTGGGTTAAATTGTTTAACCCAAAAGGAAAGGTCAAAATACTTACTATCCTAACATGCCTATTTATTTAAATTGGAAGAAAGGAAGCAAGACAAGGTACAGAGTTTTTAGGATTGGGTCTTTACTGTGTGGCATCATCATTCTGTTTAATGCTTTCCAGGGACATCCAGCCTTTTTTCTTCTCTATAGCAAATTGGAAGAATAGTTGCATTGGGCCACACATTAAATACACAAACATTAACAAAAAAGCTGATGAGCAAATGAAAAGGTCTGCATGCTTTTCAAGATATCAAATACCACAGATAAGCAAAACAGTCCGCAAACAGTCAGCGTGCAGCCTGCAGGCCATAGATTGGATACCCCTGAGTCACTCTAAGGATATTACGCATATCTGCATTTTTTTGTTGTTGTTGTTGAGACAGAGTCTCACTATATCGCCCTTGGTAGCGTGCCATGGCATCACAGCTCACAACAATCTCCAACTCCAAAATCTCCAAACGATTTTCTTGCCTCAGCCTCTCAGGTAGCTGGGACTACAGGCCCCCGCCACAGTGCCTGCTATTTTGTTGTTGTTGTCTGGGCCGGGTTGTTGTAGCAGGTCTGGGCCGGGTTCGAACTCACCAGCCCCAGTGTATGTGGCCAGCACCCTAACCACTGAGCTATGGGTGCCAAGCCAAGTTCAGATTTTCTATTTAATAGCAACTTGAACCCAGTCTCCCTATAGTTTTGTACTTTTGGCTCTGAATTAAAACAGACAATATAGTGGCCGAGCATGGTCTCTTGCCTGTAATCCTAGCACTCTGAGAGACCGAGGTGGGTGGATTGCTTAAGCTCACGAGTTCAAGAGCAGCCTGAGCTCTTAAGAGCAAGACCCCATTTCTAAAAAATAACTGGGCATTGTGGCGGGCACCTGTAGTCCCAGCTACTCGGGAGGCTGAGGCAAGAGAATAGCTTAAGCCCAAGAGCTGGAGGTTGGTGTGAGCTGTGACACCACTGCACTCCACCAAGGGCGACAAAGTGAGACTCTGTCTTTATTTAAAAAAAAAAAAAAAAGTCATCTGTTTCAACAATTTTGCCCTTCGAAAAAAGTGCTATTTTAAAAGTTAGTGGGTAAAAATAGATACTCTCTGGAGGGTAGAGTTATCGGGAGGGGTTACTTTCAACATTTTTTTTTTTTAGTGTGCAATTTTTTTAAAGTACAATACTTTTTAAATGAAAAAAATTAAATTGGTGTTAGAGGTAAAATTTTAAAGTAACTGCTTGGCTGCGATTTGCTGAAGTTCCTATGTATGTCTATCCAGGGAAAACTTGCAGGCAGCCGCAAACATTGATGAGAGAGAAATGAAGAAAAAGAAGGAAGAATATTTAACTTTTGGTCCTCTTACAGTTGTAGTATTTGTGGTCGTCTGCTGTATTATGATAGTGTTACTTTATTTCTTCTACAAATGGTTGGGTAAGAGCTCGCATTTTATGTTTACTACTTTTAGCATGCCTTCTTTTCATTTACTTTATCAGATCTGTCTTTCCCTTTAAAAGCATTCTACCTGGAAAACTCAAGGGAACAACTTAGTTATCATTAACTTTTTTTAATTGTCAGAAGTGTTATGTCTCTATTGCTAGTAGATTAAAAAAAAAGTACATGTTAAAAATATACTGTGTTTTGAGATAAGAACATTTAAGAACATGGATGTCTTGAAAGACTCACTGTGGTCCCTAAGTTTCCCTCTCTGCCGATAAACAACAGTAGCTCAGGATCTAAGCAGTGAATGAAGGCGTTCTTGGTGGCCATATTTAGTTACATGAAATAGAATATTACTCAAATTACTGATTTATTGCCTCTGTTTACCCCCAAAATGTAGTTTATCCTTTTGTTAATTTGCAAATCAACATGATTGTTGATTGCCTGAATTTTGTTTTATTGTACAAGCAGTTCGGACCATTTTGTATTTGAAGACACACAGATACCTGCCCATGGTCTAGAGAATAACTGACACTATTTTTTCCTTTAAGAAAGAAAGCGTAGGAACTGTAATGGCTTGCCCTTCCCCTGGACAGTCTTAATGGTCTGTCAGGAGAGTAATTTGCCATCCCTGGCCAATACACAGCACTAAGAGGAGAGAGCCCAGGGAAAAGTAGAATGTGCTTGATAAGAACTAGCAAATTCCTGGCTCGGCGCCTATAGCTCAACCTGCTAAGGCGCCAGCCACGTACACCTAAGGTGGCGGGTTCGAATCCCCAGCCCGGACCCGCCAAACAACAATGACG
>NW_003852406.1:3606765-3608271 GCF_000181295.1 Otolemur garnettii | reverse complement strand
AAAAAAAAAAAAAAAAAAAAAAGAACTAGCAAATTCCCTTTATAAAAATCATTCTATGTTTATTACACATTTCAGTCTACTGCCAACAGTGGGTACTGGGATATTTGTTTGTATTATGATGGCATTTTAGCTAATTTTACTAATTTAATACTCAGCCTTTAGTTGCTTAATTTGTGCCTAACCCTCGCCTGACAGTGTCTTTGATTGAAAAAAGAGAGTTCTCTATCCTACTCTAAAATGTAAACATGTTTTAATTTTTGGTGAGAAATTTTCTTAAACTCATCACTTTTTTAAAAATCAACTCTAGCTGGGCATGGTGGTTCACACCTGTAATCCTAGCACTTTGCAAAGCTGAGGCAGGTGGGTTGCTTGAGCCCAGGAGTTCGAGACCAGCCTGAGCAAGAGTGAGATCCCATCTCTACTAAAAACAGAATAACTAGCCAGGCGTTGTGGCAGGTGCCTGTAGTCCCAGCTACTCAGGAGGCTGAGGTAAAAGGATCGCTTGAGCCCAAGAGGTTGAGATTGTTGTGAGCGGTGACATCATGGCACTCTCCCCAGGGTGACAGAGTAAGACTGTCTAAAAAAAAAAAAAAGGTCAATTCTGTTTATAAATGCAGTTTTTTATGTAGAAGGAAGATCAATTTCATGATTGTCCCAGGACAAGTTGTAATGGCAATGCCTTATGTGATACATGTATTACAAGATGTAATTTATCTCAGAATGGTTCCTGGCAGCTAAAGTGCTGCTGTTCTTATATTTTAAGTAACAGGATGGAATTAAGTTGCTACAGTTTTCCTTATTGTGTTATGCTTAAGACCTGCTCAAGAAGGTATTTAAAGATGAGTTACCATATGCTTCCCTCTGCCCAGTCATTTTTGTAGATATAGGGTGACATTGAATGGAGCCACCTAAAACCCTGTAAGGGCTTTAAGAAGCATGATTTCCTCCAGTGTTTTAATACTCAGGTTGGACGTTACCTTAATCGTACAACTCACATGACTACTGTATATAACCAAAAATAAAAACAACAAGTAACACACATAAAGCTTACTGTGTTCCAGCTGTTATTTTAAGCTCTTTACATATATTAACTTATTCTCATAACTCTGAGATAAGTATGATTACATTTTACATTTTAGACATGAGAATCAAGAGACTAACAAAAGTCATTTGTCCAACATCACCACTCAAACAATGGCTATTCCTAATTTACTGTGTCTAGATTACTCTCTCTTTCCCACCTGAAGAACAGAGTTGTAGTTTTCTGAAGCTAACTAGAATTTGAAAAATACCTGTATAATTTGTATTTCTATGGTGAAATTCCGAGAAAGTTCAGAAAAAAGAATGTTTTTAGGTGTTCTGACAATTAAGTTCACAAATTCATCCTAGAAAAATTATAACATACCTCATTGCTGGACATCCCAAGTACTCCCCTAAGGAAGTTATGCACTGATACCAGCACCTAATCCACCCTTACAAAGCAGTTTTGGAACACTTTTTCTTTTT
>NW_003852406.1:3587129-3605926 GCF_000181295.1 Otolemur garnettii | reverse complement strand
CAGCCTACCAAGTAGCTGGGACTACAGGTGCCTGCCACAATGCCCAGCTATTTTTTTGTTGCAGTTGTCATTATTGTTTAGCTGACCTGGGCCAGGATCAAACCTGCCACCCTCAGTGTACGTGGCTGGTGCCGTAACCACTGTGCTAGGGGCTTAATTTTTTTTTTTTTTTTTTTTTGAGACAGAGTTTATCTCTATTACCCAGGCTGGAGTGCAGTGGTGTAGCCTCAAACTCCTGGGCAAAAGTTGTCCTCCTGCCTCAGCCTAGTAGTTGGAACTGTAGGTACACACTATCACACTCAGCTAATTTTCTATTTTCTGTAAAGACAGAGTGAACTCAAGTGATCCTCCCACCTTGGCCTCCCAAAGTGCTAGGATTACAAGTGTGAGCCACTATGCCCAGCCAGATTTGGTTTTATCTAGTCAAGTTGTTATAGATAAATTATCCATAGGAAAATATTGTTAGTGTAGTCAATGTCTAAGTTAATTGTTAATTCTCATCCTCAGGTTACATTTTTAAAAGTAATTGTTAGTGTTTTTTATTCTTCCATTCCTTACATTTAAATGAAATATTCATAAATATCTGTAACTCACGTCATAGAAATTTTTAACAAACATGTCAGCTTGGAATCATCGAATGATAGAAAATATAGAGCCAGCTTCAGCCCCTTAGACAATCTTATCAATATATAGTGAGACTAAAACAACACAAAAGCAGCCCCTCTTTAACCCTCAAGATCTAAATATTTGAAGTTTAGTTTCTGATTCAGGTAATACTGTAATCACTGCATTCAGACTATCATAATCCAAACAAAGAAAAAGCCAAAGAATTAATATTGCTTGTCTAAATATTTCCTTATCACATTTCCTTCTGTTCTCATTTAATTTAGTGTCTTGTTTTTTTCTAGTTTATGTTATGATAGGAATTTTCTGCATAGCATCAGCAATGAGTCTGTACAACTGTCTTGCTGCACTAATTCATAAGATACCATGGGGACGATGCACGTATGTATCTCTTATGGGGGCTTTTATAATGTTGATACAATTTAAAAAAACAAGGAAAACTAGAAGTAATATTTTATTTTTTTTTTTTATTGTTTGGGATTCACTGAGGGTACAAAGAATTAGGTTGAACTGATTGCATTTATTAGATAAAGTCCCTCTAGAAGTATTATTTTAAATCTGTGCAGTTTGGTATACATTAGACTTATGGTTGTTTAAATTAACTAAAGTTAAAATTAAAAATTTAGTTTCTCATTCCCATCAGTTTGTAATAGCTACTATATTGGAAGCACAGATGGGGTACCTTTTGGGTCAGGTGCAGTGGGTTACACCTGTAATTCTAGCACTCTGGGAGGCCGAGGCAGGCGAATTGCCTGAGCTCACAGGTTTGAGACCAGCCTGAGCCAGTGTGAGACCTCATCTCTAAAAATAGCTGGGCATTGTGGTGGGCGCCTGTAGTTACAGCTACTTGGGAGGCTGAGGCAGGAGAATCGCTTGAGCCCAAGATAGGTTGCTTGGAGCCATGACTCCATAGGACTCTGCTAAGGGTGACATAGTAAGACTCTGCCTCAAAAAAAAAAAAAAGTACCTTTCATAAGCTGATAAACTGATAAGCATTTTATTGTCTCATTCGTTTTACTTAAAATCAAGACTTTTAAATTGGTATTTCAGTAACTTCTTATGACGGTAGTTAGCATTTACCAGTTCTTGAATCAAGTGAACATTGTAGGCCTGGCTTGGTGGCTCACTCTTGTAATCCTAGCACTCTGGGAGGCCGAGGCAGGTAGAGTGCTTAAGCTCATGGGTTTGAGACTAGCCTGAGTAAGAGTGAGATCCTGTCTCTAAAAATGGGCATTGTGGCGGGTGCCTGTAGTCTCAGCTAATTGGGCAGCTGAGGCAAGAGAATTGCTTGAGCCCAAGAGTTTGAGGTTGGTGTAAGCTGTGATGCCCTCTACCAGGGGCAACTCTGTTTCAAAAAAAGAAAAGTGGGGTGGCACCTGTGGCTCACTGGGTAGGGCACTGGTCTCGTATACTGAGGGTGGCAGGTTGGAACCTGGTCCCAGCCAAACTGCAACAACAACAACAACAAAATAGCAGGGCCTTGTGGCAGGCGCCTGTAGTCCCAGCTACTTGGGAGGCTGAGGCAAGAGAATCGCCTAAGCCCAGGAGTTGGAGGTTGCTGTGAGCTGTGACGTCATGGCACTCTACCGAGGGTGATAAAGTGAAACTCTGTCTCTAAAAAAAAAAAAAAAAAGGCTCAGCGCCTGTGGCTCAAGTGGCTAAGGCGCCAGCCACATACACCTAAAGTGGCAGTCCAAATCCAGCCCTGGCCTGCCAAACAACAGTGACAGCTGCAACTAAAAAATAGCCCGGCGTTGTGGCAGGTGCCCGTAGTCCCAGCTACTTGGGAGGCAGAGACAGGAGACTCACTTGAGCCTAGGAGTTGGAGGTTGCTGTGAGCTGTGATGCCGCGTCACTTTACCCAGGGTGACAGCTTGAGGCTCTGTCTCAAACAAACAAACAAAAAGTGATCATTGTATTTCATTCATAATGTAAACCTAAGTATTTCAATCTCTTTTTTAGGATTGTGTTTCGTGGAAAAAGCATTGAAGTGAGACTTATTTTTCTCTCTGGACTGTGTATCGCAGTAGCTGTTGTTTGGGCTGTATTTCGAAACGAAGATAGGTATGACTCTTCAATATGTTTGCTTTTAGATTAAGGCTAGATTTTTTTTATATCTTATCCTGATATTTATCCATTATGATCATTATGGTATTTTTTTTGCTTTTATCTTAGAACACCAGTCATGAAACAAACTACTTTTTAAATAAGCAGATCTTATGTTAATGGATTTGTGCTCATACAGAGAAGGAAATATGAATTTTGATTTAGACATCTGGACTGAAATAGACTTTTAAAAAATACCTAATTGTATATGTGTAGATAGCCACACAATGGAATGCAATACAACACTAAAAAAGGAAGACAAGCTCTATGAATTAATATGCAGTGATTTCCAGAATATATTTTTAAGTGAAAAAAGTACAAAAATATATATAGAGTATGCTACCTGTCATATAAGAAAGAAGGAGAGATATAAGAAAATATACAGATATTTGTCCATTTGCCAGAAGGATAACCAGAAAAAAATATATACTTAGGTTTTTTTTAATGCTTTATTAATAAAAGTATTGAAAACCAAAAGGATTTAATGGCCTAAAATTTGAGAAACAAAGTTCATGCAACTTCAGGCAGCTTCAGGTGTGATAATCAGTTGGTAGTTATGCATGTTAATTTCTCATATAGTAAGTTGCATAGTTCTAGTTCCCTTTATGTTAAAGCTGTATAGTCAAATAATGGTAATTGAATGGTATTACTTAGTGGTCTATTTATTTTGAAAAGTTTCATCTAAAAATAACTAGATAATGCAATAAATAATATCTTGATTTTAGGTGGGCTTGGATTTTACAGGATATCTTGGGAATTGCTTTCTGTCTGAATTTAATTAAAACACTAAAGCTACCCAACTTCAAGGTAAAGTATACTGTCTTTTTAAAAAAATAACTTTATTAAGGTATAAATTTACCTATAATTAAAAGCACCTATTTTTAGTGCACTGTTTGTTGAAATTTTGCAAATGTATAATTTTGTAACCACCATCCCAGTGAAGTAATAGAACATTTTTCATCTCTTCAAAAAGTTGTTATCTTGGCCTTTGCCATCAGTCATAACCCCTAGGCCGAGGCAACCATTGGTTTGCTAGCTAAAATATTTTTTATCCTTAATATAATATACCAAATGCATAAAATCTTTATAAGAATGAATAATAAATCCTTGTAAGACTAAATAATGAGAGATGAACATTTCTTTGATTCAGTCATTTTTTTAAAAATGAGATGAAGAGTTAGTTTGGTTGTTTTTTAGAGACAGGGTCTCATTCTATTGCCCAGGCTGGAGTACAATGACCTGATCATAGTTTACTACAGCCTCAAATTCCTGGGCTCAAACCATCCTCCTGCCTCAGCCTCATGAGTAGCTGGGAGTACAAACACATGATACCATGCCTGGGTAATTTTTCTGTTTTTTTGTAGAGATGTGTATATTCCCCAAGCTGGTCTTAAGCTCCTGGCCTCCTGCCTCAGCCTCCTAAACCACCGAGATTATAGGCATGAGCCACTGTGCCCAGCCAAGATAAGGGTTTTAAAGTGTTTTGTAAAATAAAACAATACATAGCAATAACTATAAAATACCTTTATAAAAATAGTATTCAAACATATTCTTTTTTTATATTTATGAAATAATTTAATCTCTTAATTTAGATATGGTATGATAATTGACCTTTACATTTGTTTCTTCAACAGTCATGTGTGATACTTCTAGGCCTTCTCCTCTTCTATGATGTATTTTTTGTTTTCATAACACCATTCATCACCAAGGTATGACCATATTATTGAAATCTATGAAGAAACATGCTAAAAAATGAAAATCTTAAACCTGTTATTAGATTATTAATTTCAAGAGCACTGAAATTGGCTTTTAATAGAGGGGTATTTCTAAGCCTTTAATCCATTTCATTAGATACAAAAAAATCTACTGACTGATATAAATATGAAAATATAATTTTTCTTCCCTTTTTAAAATGATTTTTCTTATTAGTATGAGATAGTAAATGTTTTCTATAAGCAGAAAAAGAAAAAGTATCATTTCTACTTTCATTTCTGAAACCCTAGTTTGAGACTAAGAAAGAAAACAACACTGGATGTCTGAAGGCCCAGAGTAGAGCTCTTTCACTTTACAACCCTGGCTAGTCACTGAAGCCTTTCTGCTTCAGTTACTTAATCCATTGTGTGAGAAAGTATTGCTAGCTTTTCATCCTCCCAACCCCAACAGTAAAATTCTTTTGGTTGCAACTGACAGAACCCAACCTAAGCCTTCTGTACCAAAAAGGTCCCTTGTATGAGGCAGCATGTAGAGTCTTGGGTGGAGTGAACCTCAGGAGAAACCAGACCCAAGGGCTTAGACCCACCCACATGCTTCCCTTTCTCCTTCTGTCCATTTGTTTATTCTCTCAGACTGGCTTTTTCCATGAGGTTAGAGTCATAGCATCTGGCAACTGTTGGTCATATGTACCCTACTGCGCTCCACAATAAAATGAGGAGGGGTATTGGATGAGTATGGTAGTTCCATTATTTGCCCAGTTTTTCTACTTGACCCTTTTCCTGTCTCATGAATGTATTAACTGTTGCTTAATTCTCCTTCTTTCCTCTACTTTGATTCTTTATTTGTTACTTCATATCATCCCTTTATCCTTTGTCACATTCACATTTAGTATTTGGTATTCGCTACTTTTCCCATTCATTCTTTTATGCTTTCTTTGTACTTTACTACCTAGGAAATCACTGTAACAATCTGCACTTCTTATATCTGCTATAATGGCCTAAGTACAAACATATGCCCTACTGCGGAGAGCTAAAATTGCAACTAGATAGCAAATACAGTGAACTGCCTCAATTACAGCTACCCTGGCTTTTACTAGCACCTGTCCATGAATTAATGATAAGCCATTTGACTCATTGACTTCATTGAACAATAGTATTCTAATAAGGCATAGATTTAGTATTAAAAGTTATAACTAAACTCATTGATTTATTGAAGAATTTTGTATTTCTTCCCAAAGCTGTCCTAGCTTGTATCCATTTACTCAATTCAAAAATATGTTTTTTATAAGGTACCCCATCAGTGAAAGTCAAGTATTCTCTCTACAAAGCCTTGCCCATAAATCAGTAAATAATGCAGATCACACAACAGATGTAGCTATAAACTGTAACTAAATTCTTTTTAAAACTAATTTTTCCATTCTAACACTATTATCACTATGAATATCAAACATACTTGCCAGAAAATGATCTCTGTTCCCTGCATGTGAAACGTTTTTAGAATTTCAAAGGTAAAGGATAATACACATAATAAAGATGTCTTTTAGTTTCCTTTCTTTATCATATGCTTAGGAATTTTTTTGTCTTTTTTCTTAGTTCCTACTAACTAGGAATATGGTTTCTAACAATACAGTGGAAAAAGCTGATGTTCTCTTTGGAATTCATTGTTGTAGAGTTGTAGAAGGATTAAACGTTGGAATCCTAAACATGTTCTCACCCCAGGTATTAGTGGCCTTCTAGTGAGTTGGCAGGGCTCGTAGTGTATTACTCCTACAGCAATAAGAACCTGTCTTACCCATTTTTTCCATTTACCATTATATGTAGTAGTGTATCTTGCAAATAGTAGTTACTCAGGTATCTTTGAATGTATGGGAGGATGTCAGTAATGACCTTCAGTTAAGTGTTTTAAATAACAATTGAAAAACAAACCAAAACGAACTCTATCTGGAAATTTGATCACAACCTGGGAATTTACTTTACTTTAAGGAACAGTATTTTTTATTAGTTTATTTTCGTAAACTCCTGTGATTAACCCCTCTGAAACTCAAAGCTTAACATGAGAAAAAGAGTTCTGTAGCTGGAGATTTTATCCTTCTTTACTCAGCTCCAGTATCAGTGAGGTCCTTTCAAAAACACTCAAGTAGACTCGGCGCCTATAGCTCAACCGGCTAAGGCGCCAGCCACGTACACCTAAGGTGGCGGGTTCGAATCCCCAGCCCGGACCCGCCAAACAACAATGACGGCTGCAACCAAAAAATAGCCGGGCGTTGTGGCGGGCGCCTGTGGTCCCAGCTACTTGGGAGGTGGAGGCAAGAGACTCGCTTGAGCCCAGGAGTTGGAGGTTGCTGTGAGCTGTAATGCCACGGCACTCTGCCCAGGGGGACAGCTTGAGGCTCTGTCTCAAAAAAAAAAAACAAAAAAACAAAAAAACACTCAAGTAATTTTTCTCCTGTGAGCTCCACCCACATGGAAAATATTTTAGTTAGTGTATCAAATGTTCCTAACATTCAACATTTGTTTATCTTCTTCTTACCTATTTTGCTTATATGTTTATCACAGTATGAAACATAAAATGGATATTTAATGCAATCTTCACTTGCTAGCGCTAAACATTTTTCTTCTCCACAACAGACTTGGCTATCAGGAGAAAACCTTTTTGTAAACTCACACAGCCCCCATAAAAAGACTTTATCCAGACACAAGGAACGGAAATTTAGCTAAGGTTGATGTTTTGATTGGAACATTAAAAGCTGGCAGGACTGAAATCAGAGCGGAATCAGGTTAGAGAATCAGGGTTCTATAGGGTTGGTTTTTCTCAAGTTTGGTTTCATTGTTTTGTTACTGTGGTGAGTAACCAGAAGGTCAGATATATATTTATTCAAATTATGTTACCAATATTTGTTGCAAAGCTATGTATAAAGGATTTTAGTTTGTCTATCTTCGTTGAAATTGCTGAAAATGACTAAGAACCATAGTACAGAGGCTAATAATTAGGTTCGACAACTTTTCCAAGGAAAAGTGTCACATACCTCATTGCTGAGTATCACTACAGTCACCTTTGAAGTATTCCCTTTGAGAAGCTATGCCAGCTCCTAGTCCATCCTTCAGAGCAATTTTGGAACTTTTTCTTCTGGAATGGCCGTCAAAGCTGTTGTCATATTACCCTTGATGTCCTGAAAATCACCAAAATGTCTTCCTTTCATATTTCCATTATGTTTGGGTAAAGAAAAAAGTCATGGGGAGCCAGATCAGAAGAGTAGGGATGGTGTTCCAACACAGTTATTTGTTTACTGGCTGAAACTCCCTCAGAGACATGCTGTGTGAGCTGGGGCCTTGTCCTGCTGCAAGAACCCATCTTTCTCATGCCAAGATTTTCAGTTAAGGTTTTCCTATTTCTCTATTGATGTTTACTTAGACTACCATGCTTTTCACAATCAGCTGCTGATTTTGACACACAACTCGATGAATTTCTGCAATGTTTTCACCAGTTCTATTTGTAATTGGCTGCCCAGATCTCTCTTCATCAGTGACCCTTTCTCTCCTCTTAGAAAAATGTTTAATCCATTTGTACACTGCCATCATCTTCATGGCATTATCCCCGTAAACTTGAACTAACACATCCCTGATTTCACTTCCACTCTTGCCAAATTTAACAAGAAATTTAATGATTGTTTGTTGCTCTAATTCAAGCTCCCCCATTCACACAACAACAATACTGAACACGACTCAGCAAGGCACTGGCACACATCAACATGAACACAGCTGTGAGACACTGATATCCCAAGGTTATGAAACCTTATCAAGTTATTTGTACAGTACTGTCAACATAAGTGTACAGTGGCAGGTTCACCAACTTAATTGTCAGACCTCACATATGACATAATTCAACTAATTAAAATTTATAATCCATTACAAATGTTAGATATGAATATGTCAGTATGTATCAGAGTTCAGGGTTCACATGAATCATCTCTGTATGGTTCATTTGTCAGTTTCTGGTAATTGTTGAGCTCTGATAAAGTAGAACAGTGTGCTAGGTGGGTTTTTGTTTTAAATGACTTCAATTTTTGCATATACAGAGACTATTTTAGGAAAAAAGGCAGCTAAAGCCCATCTGCCCTAAGTTTACAGTAAGCAATGTACCATGGGGATTACTTAAATCATTCTTCAATAATAGCAAATTATTCTCCTTAAACGATAGGACAACTTCTTTTATTTTCTTCCTTAATTTTAGAATGGTGAGAGTATCATGGTTGAACTTGCAGCTGGACCTTTTGGAAATACCGAAAAGGTAGGGATGGCAATTGCATGGGAATAGGTCCCCAGTGTATATATGTGTATCCAGTGAATCATTTTGTCTTCTTGTGTAATTGGTCATGTAGTGCATGTTAAGGTATTGTAAAACTTATTTCTCACAAAATATACCCCTTTTCTTAGTTATTCTAAATTATTAAATACCTATTGACTTGGGTTTCATCCTAGAATGGTGGAAACTTGGTGGAAGCCACTGCTCAGCCCTCAGCTCCCCATGAGAAAGTAAGGATTGTATTTCAGATATGTTCATTGGACTTTAAATCATATCCTCTGAGTCAAGATTCTTCTTTGGGCAAGAATTCCGATTGGAAAAAAAAAAAAAAAATTGGTTTCAAGGCCTGAGTCTTAAAAAGAGAAAAAAAAGAAAACGATTAAATGTGGAGATAGTAGGCTAATACTGTTAATCCTACATGTGTGTTGGGTTTCATTCTCCAAACTGCATATCTATTTCTTTCAAGCTTTCTATACCTTCAGAGTATGTACATGTATGAATGCCTAGTTTGTGTTCTCTAATTTCAAGTCCTTTTAAAATGTCAATTTTGAAGTGTTAAAACAATTATTCTAATATCAATCATTCTCTTTCTAAAAGATATGGGTAAAAATTGCTAAGAGTTTTATTGGTAGCTTTTTTTTTTTTTTTTTAACAGTTGCCAGTTGTCATCAGAGTGCCAAAGCTGATCTGTTTCTCAGTAATGAGTGTGTGCCTCATGCCTGTTTCAATATTGGGTTTTGGAGACATTATTGTACCAGGTAAACAGTTGTAACAATTTTAGTGAAAAACATACTGATGGTTTAAAATTGTCGTATGTCTATTAAAAGTTTCCTAGTCTATATTAATTATTTCTGGCTGTTGCCAGAGCTACGATTAGTGATAAAGATAGAAAAACACATATTGAGGGATATAAGGTAAAGCTCAAATGGTAACAACCAAAGTACTGTAATATTTCCCAGGGCTCAAAGAGTATCTTAGATGAAGCAGCTAGAATCAGTTTAACATTTTTCCCCCCAAAAAGTATCATTTTGTGACTCCTTGGAAGTTGAGTATAATAATGCCAAACATAGACTTTCTATTATGTCTATTTTAAAATATTAGTTTAAAGTTAAATATAAGGCTCAGCTCCTGTAGCTCAAGCAGCTAAGACACCAGCCACATACACCAGAGCTGATAGGTTCAAATCCAGCCCAGGCTTGCCAAACAACAATGACAACTACCACCAAAAAATAGCCAGGCGTTGTGGCAGGTGCTTGTAGTCCCAGTTACTTGGGAGGCTGAAGCAAGAGAATCACTTAAGCTCAGCCCAGGAGTTGGAGGTTACTATGAGCTGTGATGCCATGGCACTCTACCCAGGGCAACAGCTTGAGGCTCTGTCTCAAAAAATAAAATAAAATAAAATAAATTGCTTGAGTTCAGGAATTCGAGACCAGCCTGAGCAAGAGGGAGACCCTGAGTCTAAAAGTAGCCAGACATTGTAGTAGGTGCCTATAGTTCCCAGCTACTAGAGAGACTGAGGCAAGAAGATCACTTGAGCCTAAGAGTTTGAGGTTGCTGTGAGCTATGACACCATAGCACTCTACTCAGGACAACAAAGTGAGACACTGTCTCCAAAAAAGAAAAAAAGAAAAAAAGAAAATTAAATACAATATAGCGTATACTGTCACCATAGTTAACAATTGAATTTGTGTTGTTGTTGTTTTAAGAAAATAATGTAGACTTTTGGTTTTTTGTTTAGGCCTATTGATTGCATACTGTAGAAGATTTGATGTTCTGACTGGCTCTTCTTCTGTGTACTACATTTCCTCCACAATTGGTAAATTTGGGTGTTTTTTCTTTTATGTTGAATTCTATTATCTGGAGGAAAAGGCAGAGGTCTAAAAATAATGCGTTTGGAATTTTTATTCTTTGTTGTTGATAAATTCTTCCATCAAAAAGGGATAGTCGGGCAGCAGTGAGTAGGTGACAGCCCCATATACTGAGGGTGGCGCCTTCAAACCCAGCCCCGGTCAAACTGCAACAAAAAAATAGCCAGGTGTTGTGGCAGGCCCCTTTAGTCCCAGCTACTTTGAAGGCTGAGGCAAGAGAATCACCTAAGCCCAAGAGCTCGAGGTTGCTTTGAGCTGTGATGCCATGGCACTCTACCAAGAGCAACAAAATGAGACTCTGTCTCTAAAAAAAAAAGATAGTCATACTTTACTATTTATGTCACAAAATTCTGGAGGTTTAAAAAGAAAATTCAAGCCAGCCCCATGGGTCATGCCTATAGTCTTAGCCCTTTGAGAGGTCAAGGCCAGAGGATAGCTTGAGCTCAAGAGTTAAAGACCACCTGAGACCAGCCTGAGCAAGAGCAAGACCCTGTCTCTACTAAAAATAGAAAAACTAAGGGCAGGCGCCATGGCTCACACCTGTAATCCTAGTACTGTGGGAAGTCAAGGCAGGTGGATTGCCTGAGCTCACAAGTTCGAGACCAGCTGAGCCAGAGCAAGCCCCCCATCTCTAAAAATAGCTGGGCATTGTGGTGGGCACTGTAGTCCTAGCTACTTGGGAGGCTGAGGCAAGAGAATCACTTAAGCCCGAGAGTTTGAGGTCGCCGTGAGCTGTGATGCTACGGCACTCTACCAAGGGTGACAAAGTGAGACTTTGTCTCAAAAAAAAAAAAAAAAAAAGAAAGAAAAACTAGCCAGGCATTTTGGCAGGTATCTATAGTCCCAGCTGCTTGGGAGGCTGAGGCAGGAGAATCGCTTGAACCCAGGAGTTGAGATTACTGTAAAATAGGCTGATGCCACAGCACTCTAGCCCAAGATGACAGAGTAAGACTCTGCCTCAAAAAAAAAAAAAAGATAAATAAAGGAAATTTGATATAAAAAAGATAAGATTGTATATATAAATGCTTATTAGAACACCTGGCACGTAAGTAGTCAATAAATGCCGTATTATGAGATTTTTTTTTAAATAGTATATGGGTTATTATATATTTATTTAAATAAATTTATGGCACAATAACCTCTCACCTGAAATAGCAGAGGTTGTCATCACTTGTTTCTGTCTTTCTATTATTGAGAACAGAGTTAAAAAAAAAAAAAAACAGTAAATGAGACAAAAAAAAAATACCCTGGTACATTGAAACATATCAAATAGATATCTCAAAGTCCATATACCAAAGCTTTTTATATTTAGATAAATAACCTCTCCCCAAGCCATTTAGATATTATTCTAGCAAGATTTCAAGTCCGTGGTGGAATTAAATTCAGTAAACTAAAAGTATATATTAATAGTAGACAAAGATGTTAGAAACATGTACCTTGACAGCAAGAAAATAGCTAAGTGAGGGAGAGGATGAAAAAAAACTATAAAGAAACAGAAAAGCAGTTTGAGGCCACTAAATGTATGCTGTCTGAGGGGATTACTGTGTTAGAGTTCAGTACCACTCAGTGTGTTAGAGTAAAAGAGGCAGATTATAGGAATAGTCATTAATTTTACTGTGTAAATGTGGGCAACTCACGTAAACTCCCTGGTCCTTATGCCTCATCTTTAAAATGAGGAGCTAGATTAAATTGTCAGTAAAGCTCCAGTATTCTGAACTCCTCTGTACATGATGAAAGAAAGGTCATTAAGAAAAGTTCAAGGGTATGTGTGAATCTCTCTAAATGTAGAATATGAATGTCTTAACACAATAACTAAGAAAATGACATGAAGGCTATGTTAACCAGTTGGATGAAAGTATTTCAAATTGTATATAGAAACAGCACACTGTACCCCATGATAGTATTAATGTACACAGCTATGATTTAATAAAACAAAAATAAAAAAAAGAAAAACTTTAATTCAGGAAAAAGAAAGGAAAAGTTCAAATAGGCTTGGTGCCTATATCTCAGTGATTAGGGCGCCAGCCACATACATTGGGGCTGGCAGGTTCAAACCCGGCCTGGGCCTGCTAAATAACGACAACTGCAACAAATAATAGCTGGGCATTGTAGCAGGCACCTGTAGTCCCAGCTACTTGGGAGGCCTGAGGCAAGAAAATCGCTTAAGCCTTAGAGTTTGAGGTTGCTGTGAGCTGTGACACTATGGCACTCTACCAAGGATGACATAGTAAGACTCTGTCTCAAAAAAAAAAAAAGTTCAAATAATGTTTGGTAGGAGCTTACTAAAGAAGATTAGGAAATTATGTAATCAATAATAGAAAAATTTTTCAAAGCAACCTTTAATGCCTGTGAGTGCATGTTTAGTTATCTAAAATGTGGAATCATGAAACAGCATCCTTAATAGTGACAGATACGTGAGACTTTCTTTTTTCTTTTCTGAGACAGAGTCTCATATGTCATCCTTGGTAAAGTGCCGTGGTATCACAGCTCACAGCAACTTCAAACTCTTGGGCTTAAGCAATTCTCTTGCCTCCACCTCTCAAGTAGTTGGGACTACAGGCACCTGCCACAATGCCCAGCCTTTTTTGTTGTCGTTGTTGCAGTTGCCTTTGTTGTTTAGCAGGCCCGGGCTGGGTTCCAACCTGCCAGCCTCCGTATATGTGGCTGGTACCCTAACCACTGAGATACAGGCGCCAACCCATGCGAGACTTTCTTGAATTATCTATATCAATGTTTGTTAAGTTAGTAATAATTGAAATACTAACCTGTTTCCTTTTTCTTTTTTTTTTTTTTGAAACGGAGTCTCACTTTGCCCCCCTCAATAGAGTGCTGTGGTGTCATAGCTCACAGCAACCTCAAACTCTTGTGCTCCAATGATCCTCTTGCCTCAGACTCCTGAGAAGCTGGGACTACAGGTGGCTGCCATAACATCTAGCTAGTTTTTCTGTTTTTAGTAGAAAGGGGTTTTGCTCTTGTTCAAGCTGGTCTTGAACTCCTGGGCTCAAGCAGTCCGCCCATCTTGGCCTCCCAGAGTGCTAGGGCTATAGGTTTGAGCCACTGCAACTGGCCCAAGTTTCCAAAATTTTTAAAAACCTCTATAGAATATCTCTCCAAATTACTGTCTAAGAGAATAATGAAATTATAATAAGAATTCATAGTACAAAAATGTTCTAAGAAATATTTGAAAATCAGCCAGATTTGGTGGCTCACACCTGTAATCCCAGCATTCTGGAAGGCCAAGGCAGGTGGATCACTTGAGTTCAGGAGTTTGAGACCAGCCTAAGCAAGAACAAGACCCCTCTCTACTAAAAATAGAAAAACAAGCTGGGCATCGTGGTGGGCACCTGTAGTCCCAGCTACTCAGGAGGCTGAGTCAAGAGGATCATTTGAGCCCAGGAGTTTGAGGTTGCTGTGAGCTATGATACCACGGCACTCTACCAAGGGCAACAGCATGAGACTCTTTCTCAAAAAAAGAAAGAGGGAAGAAAAGAAATATTTGAAAATCAGTACTTCAATGAGGGGATGAAAACCCTATCTTTGGTAACATATAGAAATGAGTAATACGTTGGTGTTCTTCTTACAGCGTATGCCGTTGGCATGATACTTACATTTGTTGTTCTGGTGCTGATGAAGCAGGGGCAGCCTGCACTCCTCTATTTAGTACCTTGCACACTTATTACTGCCTCAGTTGTTGCTTGGAGACGTAAGGAAATGAGAAAGTTCTGGAAAGGTAACAACTATCAGGTATGTTCTTAGATTTTTGGTTACCAAGTTACAATATAATTCACTAACAGTTTGAATGGGAACTCCTATGTCTCTAACAAAGCTTTTATGTACCAAAAAGAAGTACCGCAATTATTTACATAGCATTTACATTGTACTGGGCATTGTAAGTAATCTAGAGGTGATTTGAAGGATATAGGAGGGTGGACGTAGGTTACATGTAAATACTGTGTCACCTTTTGCATAAGGGACTTGAGCATAGGGATGTTGGTGTCCGTGGGGATCCCAGAGCTAACCCCCGGGGGATACCCACGGAAGACTGTCCTACCTCCTTACTCGCTGTCCACCTGCTGCATCATCAGTTCTCATCTCCACCGCAGTCTTATGCCAAAAACCTGACCTCTCAAGACAAAATTACCAAAAGCAATGAGAGAGCATTGTGGAAAATAAAATGGTATTTCAAGGTACATTTGCCAAATCTACACTAAAGTAGATTTTATGTAAGAAGGAACTATAAAATAAGTACTGAATTTTGAGATTGACATTAGCTATTTATAGTAAGAGTCTTGATGTTTTGCAGATAAATAGTATGTTCTCTCCAGCATCTTTAAATGGGCCTAACTAAACCAGACAGGGCACTTAATTGAGATTAAGTGGACATGGTTGGCCAGGTGTGGTAGCTCACACCTGTAATCCTAGCACTCTGAGAGGCCAAGGCAAGAGGATCCCTTGAGATCAGGAGTTGGAGACCAGCCTGAGCAAGACCAAGACCCTATCTCTAGTAAAAATAGAAAAATTAGCCAAGTGTTGTGGTGGTCGCCACTCAGGAATCTGAGGCAGAAGGATCACTTGAACCCAGGACTTTGAGGTTGCTGTGAGATAGGTTGATACCATGACATTCTAGCCTGGGGTAACAGAAAGACTCTGTTTCAAAAACAAATAAAATAAATAAGTGAACAAGGATGACTTTTCTTTAAAATTCCTAGAACATGGGGCGGCGCCTGTGGCTCAGTGGGTAGGGCACCGGCCCCATATACTGAGAGTGGTGGGTTCAAACCCGGCCCCAGCCAAACTGCAACAAAAAAATAGCTGAGAATTGTGGCGGATGCCTGTAGTCCCAGCTACTCAGGAGGCTGAGGCAAGAGCATTGCTTAAACCCAGGAGTTGGAGGGTGCTGTGAGCTGTGACGCTATGGCACTGTACCAAGGGCAATAAAGTGAGACTCCGTCTCTAAGGAAAAAAAAATAATAATAAAATAAAATTCCTAGAACAAGAAAATCTTAATAACAGAATCTTGTTATGTTTGAATTGTTTCTTCATTGAAATTAACTTCTTTTCTTTTTTTCCTAAATTTTCTTGGTATTCCATTGAAGTCTGCATTGAAATTAAGGAGGGTTGGGAAATCCTAGCCTATTGAGGTCAGGACCATTGCATTGACTGCCCCAAAAGTAAAAGCACTCTGTAAGGCAGTTAGCCTCTGCTTTGCCCTGTTATAACAAACTACCCCCCTTATCCACTCTCACACATGTATGTCAGTGGTCACATGAACAAAAAGAGAGATACTTTGGGTTGAGTGGCTGCAATATTGATAGTAGATAAACAGTTCAAAGTTCATGTTCATCTTGTGGTTGGTCTGTAGTGTTATTTGTAATGTTATTTAATGAGAGATGGTTAACACATTAAGTTACAGGCTACTAGGAAAAAACACTGGCTTAAAATTCTTTTGGGGAAGTCTTGTAATTTCTTTGAGATTTAGTTAGTACTTGGCTTTGTCTACCTCACAAAGCTGTTATCTCAGCTTATGCTAATATACATTTCCTTTGTGGTAAACAAGGCCCTTTTTTTTTTTTTTTTTTTTTTTTTGAGACAGTCTTGCTCTTTTACCCTGGGTAAAGTGTTGTGGCATCATACCTCACAGCAACCTCAAACTCTTGGGCTCAGGTGATCCTCTTGCTTCAGCCTCCTGAGTAACTAGGATTACAGATACATGCCACCAACCCAGCTAATTTTTTTCTATTTTTAGTAGAGATGGGGTCTCACTCTTGTTCATGCAAGTCTCCAACTCCTGAGCTCAAGGGATCCTGCTGCCTCAGCCTCCTAGACTTCTAGGATTATAGTCATGAGCTACCACACCTGACCTTTTGGGCAGGGGAGGGATTTAAGAGAAATCTTGCTCTGTCTCCCAGGCTGGAGTGCAGGGGCACGATCATTGCTCACTGCAGCCTTGAAGTCCTAGGTTAAAGCAGTCCTGCTCCCCTCAGCCTCCGAAGTAGCTGGAACTAAAGATGTATGCTACCATATTCAGTCATTATTTTTTTAATTTTTTGGTACAGACAAGAGTCTTAATATGTTGCCGAGGCTGGTCTCAAACTACGAGCCTCAAGTGAACCTTCTACCTGGAATCCCAATGTGCTAGGATTAGAGGAGCCACCACATCCTCCCTTGGAGGCATAATTAATGGGATCTGATGAAGGATTCAGTATGGAGAGAGGAAAAGAATGGGGTTTCTGGCTTAGGAAACTAAATGGGTGGATGGTGACACTATTCACTGAGATAAAGGAAGGGCAACAGGGCTGAGGAAAAAGATGATGAATTCAGTGTTGAACATTTCAGAGTACCTATAGAACCACCAGGAGATGAGAAACAATAGGCAGTTGAATAAATGAGTCTGCTGTGCAGGAGATAGACCTGGCTAGAGATAGAGATAAAAATTGGGGAGTGTCATTAGCATACAAAGAAAAGTGAGTGAGAATGTAGTGGAGAAGACAGACTCAGGACAGAATTGTAAGCAGAGGTTTCTACTGTTAGGAGGAATATCTGATTAACCGTGAGGTAAATCAGGACACAGAAGACTAGCAACATGAGGAAATTTTGTTTAGCTCTGGCATTAAATCTTTGTTTATTTTAGGATTTAAATTTGAGACTTAGTGAAAACAATGTGTGCTATCTTACAGTGTATTTGTGTTTATTGTTATTTTCATTGCCTGCATTTTTACTTATAAAAAATTCTCCTCTTTGGGCAGCACCTGTGGCTCAGTGACTAGGGCGCTGGCCCCATATACTGAGGATGGCAGGTTCAAACCTGGCCCCGGCAAAAATGCAACAAAAAATATCTGGGCACTATGGCAGGCCCCTATAGTCCCAGCTACTCAGGAGGCTGAGGCAAGAGATGCCTAAGCCCAAGAGCTGGTGCTGCTGTGAGCTATGACGCCATGGCACTACCTAGGGCAACAAAGTGAGGCTCTGTCTCTAAAAAAATAAATAAATAAAATTCCTTTCTTCTTTAACACAGCTTTTAAAGTATTTTATTGTAAAAATATATAGTGCTTATACAAAATTTGGAATATGGGGTGCAATGTGCACTGCTTTGGGGATGTATGCACTGAAGGCCCTAGATTCACCAGTGCAATGTATCAACATGGCAAAATTGTGCTTGTATCCCATAGGCATATATATAAATAAAAAATAAGGGGGGGTGGTGCCTGTGGCTCAGCGGGTAGGGTGCCAACCCCATATACTGAGGGTGGAGGATTCTAACCCAGCCCCGGCCATACTGCAACAAAAAATAGCCAGGCGTTATGGCGGGCACCTGTAGTCCCAGCTTCTCGGGAGGCTGAGGCAAAAGAATCCCCTAAATCCAAGAGCTGAAGGTTGCCGTAAACTGTGATATCACGGTACTGTACTGAGGGTGACAAAGTGAAACTGTCTCGAAAAATAAAAAATAAATAAAAAATAATTAAGGAGGGAGAAAGGGAATTTGGAAAACATAAAAAAAAAAAAAAGATTAAGGGGCACGCCTGTGGCTCAGTGGGTAGAGCACTGGCCCCATGTACCGAGGGTGGTGGGTTCAAACCCAGCCCCAGCCAAACTGCAACAAAAAATAGCCAGATGTTATGGTGGGCGCCTGTAGTCTCAGCTCCTCAGGAGGCTGAGGCAAGAAAATCCCCTAAGCCCAAGAGCTGGAGGTTGCTGTGAGCTGTGATGCCATGGCACTCTACCAAGGGTGATAAAGTGAGATTCTGTCTCTACAAAAAAAAAAAAAAAGATTAAGAAGGAAATTAAATCTACCCATAATCCACCACTCAGAGATAGTTAGGGTTTAAGTAAATTTCCTTCTTTGCCTTCTCTAGATAAATGGATAGATGGGCAAATTATTATTATAGATAGTTCTCTATTTTGCTTTTCCACTGCATTTTTGTGCTATTTTGTTTAAAATTCCTTGTCAAAATCATTTTAATATCTGTCTAATATTTTCTTATATACATGTACCATACTTTATCATTTACTATCATTTTTCTTTAAGGGATTATCAAGGAAATGATTCAAAATTGGGGGAAAATTGATGTGAAAGATGTTCATTGCAATACTTCGAGTCTTCTTGTTTCTGTTTAATGACTTATAGGTTATTACTAGCAGTTAATGTACTAAAAACTTAACATAGGCTCAGCGCCTGTGGCTCAA
>NW_003852406.1:3583639-3586684 GCF_000181295.1 Otolemur garnettii | reverse complement strand
AAAAAAAAAAAAAAAAAAATCACCTTGGAAAAATTTATGATTCTACTTCATAGTAGCTCCCATAAAGGGAAAGATCAGTGCAGCTGGACACAAAGCAGGGATAGCCCCAGAAAGGCAGACTTCAGGGGTTTTGCTGTATGACATAGTAGCTAATTAAGGCAATTAATTGTAGGAAAATCCACTTGAAAGTATCTGAAGACATAGGCTAACTTTGGTTATAAATTTCTCACTTTTGAAAAAAGAGATTTCTCACTTTTGCAGTGTAGTATCTTAATTTTATTAGGCAAAGACATTCAGAATACAGGGTAGTGAAGAACATGGAGCCTGATGCCAGACTGCCTACATTTATACTCTAATTTTGTTAATTATTAGCTATGTGACCGTGGGCAAGTTACTTGACTTCTCGGTGCCACACTTTCCTCTATGTAGAATGGGATAACAATCACCCTACTTCAGAGGAAAGTTGTGACAAATATGTTAACGGGTGCAAAGTGCTTAGAATAGTGCCTGCCACTGTAAGTGCATTATTTGTAGGAGTCAGGATTTTTTTTTTTTTTTTTTTAGAGACAGAGCCTCACTTTGTTGCCCTTGGTAGAGTGCTGTGGCATCACAGCTCCTAGCTACCTCTAGCTCTTGGGCTTAGGTGATTCTCTTGCCTCCACCTCCTAAGTAGCTGGGACCACAGGTGCCCGCCACAACACCCAGCTATTTTTTGTTGCAGTTTGGCCGGGGCCGGGTTAGAACCCTCCACCCTCAGGATATGGGGCTGGCGCCCTACTCACTGAGCCACAGGCACCAACCAAGAGTCAGGATTTTTTAATTCAGTTTATTTGTTGGTTTAGTTGTTATTTTTCAATTTGTTAACTAGATTTTTGTTTTCCTGGTTTGGATATTGAAACTTTGGGTTTTTTGTTAAATCCTTTACCTTGTAAAAGAACAAATTCTATCACAAGCCTCAGAGAAAACATTCTGTTTAAACTCAATGATTTTTTTTTTTCCCATTGAGTACTAAATTTTTAAATATGGGGAATGGACATTTTTTGAAATTTTACATAAGTTGCAAAATATTAAAACTGTTGCCCGGAGAAAGTATTCTTTTAAAAATTTAGTATTTTTGAAAGTTACATAATATAATGCCTTTCCGAAATTATTTCCCCATTTATGTGAAATAGAAAACCTCTCATTGCTTATCTCCAGACTTTAATTAAAGTTAAAATTAGTTTAGGTTGACTGTCATCACTTGTGTATATTGTAGTATTTGACATTTGGCAAGTTAGTGTCTGAAGCCCCTGCCATTGAGATTGGATATATAGGCAGGTAGGAAATAAGTAATCTGTAGTTGTAGGTTAGCCTGAGACTTAGTGAGGCAGGTCAATGTTGAAATCAGGTAAGGCCTAGGCAGAGACTTCGAAAACAGAAAGTAGAGTGAGAAACCTCAAAGCCTGGACAGAGAGAGGGAGACTTGGTATGGACCCAGTAAGAGGTAGGCCTGAGAGTCAGCCTGGTTTCTCTTAGGCTGACAGTGTAATGGTCCTTTTCTTTCTTTCCCCCAACTTCCATCACCTCCAAACCTTTGTCAGTTTCTATTTCCAGACTATCCCTTGTTTACCTCCAGTGAAATCTGCCTTCTCCAAACAGACCTCCAAGAAATCAGAAGGAATTAGGTCTTCCAGTTGAAATTAGGTTCATCTTTCCCTATATATTTTTAGACTTGGTACTCTAAATACTTATTACTAACTGCCCTGTGGTGTGGGTATTTACATATGCCTCTCTCTTCAAGTTATTAGCTCCTAGGTTTTAGGAACCCAAAGTGCTTATGCCAATATTTTATATTCCATAAATTTTCAATGTTACTGGAATTTCTCATGCAATGCACCTATAATGTTCAATCCTTAATCCATGGACCTTTAGTCTCTTTTGTATGGATGGATATAAGCTTTCTGGCTGTGTTTCAGCAGCCCTCATAAAATGACTATTCCTGTCATTAATGCTACTGTAAAAGTGAAGCAGCATTAAACAAGACTTACAGCTCTATAATCTTTGTCTACAATCATTTTTCATAAGTACAAAAAGTCTTTGCTACTATTTTAAAATAACCAAATATAAAACAAGTAATATAGGCTTGGTACCTGTAGCTCAGGTGGCTAAGGCATCAGCCACATGCACCAGAGCTGGCAGGTTCGAATCCAGCCCGGGCCTGCCGAACAACAATGACAACTACAACCGAAAAATGGCCGGGTGCTATGGCAGGCACCTGTAGTCCCAGCTACTTGGGAGGCTGAGGCAAGAGAATCGCTTAAACCCAGGAGTTGGAGGTTGCTATGAGCTGTGATACTACAGCATTCTACCCATAGCAACAGCTTGAGGCTCTGTTTCCAAAAAAAAAAACCAAAATTGTAATATAAGCTGGATGTGGTGGCTCACGCCTGTAATCCTAAAACTCTGAAAGGCCTAGGTGAGTAGATTGCCTGAGCTCATGGGTTCAAGACCAGCCTGAGCCAGAGTGAAACCCCCATCTCTAAAAATAGCCAAGCATTGTGGCAGGCGCCTGTAGTCCCAGGTCCTGAGGAGGCTGAGGCAAGAGAATCGCTTGAGCCCAAGAGTTTAAGGTTGCTATGAGCTGTGACAGCATAGCACTCTACTGAGGGTGACAAAGTGAGACTCTGTTTCAAAAAAAAAGTAAGTAATATAAAGTACAATTTGAATCTAAGGTGATGGCAAATTTGTTTATGCTTCTTATCATTTGATTCATTCCAATGCCTGATATTAGAGTTAAGTTCAAGAAGAGTAATAGTAGAAACAGGACTTTCCACTGGAGACTTTTTCAATGGCATTGGTAATTCTGATAGTCTTTTTATGCCGTTTTCAATGGACCTCATTTCAATACTTCATTTGTTGTAAGTTAGAGACCTCAATGAAATTCTTTAGTATCTTACATGGAGTCTTTTAGGCCTTCCTATGAATTTCTCAGATCAAAAGAAGTAACAATTCTGGCTCGGCGCCTATAGCTCAACCGGCTAAGGCGCCAGCCACGTACACCTAAGG
>NW_003852406.1:3582262-3583619 GCF_000181295.1 Otolemur garnettii | reverse complement strand
GATTTATGTTGCAACCTCCAATGGGCCATTTTACTCTGGGTGGGAAATAAATCTTCAGTTTGTTGACACCCAGTAAACAGTGAGTTGTCTCTGTTAAATGTCACTAGTAACTTCTAATTATTTTTAGAAGTCACAGGCTATATAACCAACAAGTCGGAATATAGAGATAATTTACATCAACTCTGCTCCAGTATCCTCAACTCTCCAATTATTGTGCTTTAATGAGTGGTTTTTAAATTAGACTGTTTTTAGAGATTGGTTTAATTATAAATAAGTAGAGCTATCAGAAAATGTCAAGTTAACTGACCCAATTCCAGTGGACATCTTTTCAAATAAAGCTTGCTTATTTACAAATATTATGAAAATGTATATGAATTTTTCCAATTAATTTTATTATTTCTGTTTGTTGTTGTGCTCTTAAAAACATCAAATTTGCTCTTCATGCTTCTATATTGTTTTAATTGAAACATCAGTAAAGAGGCTGGGTGCTGTGGCTCACACCTGTAATCCCAGCACTTGGGAGGCTGAGGTGGGTGGATTGCCAGAGCTCAGGAGTTCAAGACCAACCTGAGCAAGAGCAAGACCCCATCTCTAAAAAATGGCTGGGTGTTGTGGTGGCACCTATAGTCCCAGCTACTTGGGAGGCTGAGGCAAGAGAATCACTTGAGCCCAAGAGTTTGAGGTTGCTGTGAGCTGTAATGCCACGGCACTCTACCCAGGGGGACAGCTTGAGGCTCTGTCTGAAAAAAAAAAAAAAAAAAGTAACAATTCTATAGGAAATTAAAATAATATTAATTAAATAGTCATTAAAATAATATTAATTTGGGGCCAAGCATGGTGGCTCATGCCTGCAATCCCAGTGCTCTGGGAGACTGAGGCAGGTAGAGTGCCTGAGCTCAGGAATTAGAGACCGAGCCTAGCAAAAGCCAGACCCCATCTCTAATAAAAATAGAAAAAAACTAGCCAGGCATTCAGCTGATGAGTGTGAGGTTGCTGTGAGATAGGATGCCACTGCACTCTACCCAGGACACAGAGTGAGACACTGTCTTAAATACGTACATACATAAATATTAATTTCAAAATCTTAATTGTGAATTATCTTCTGTAGCCCAAAGCTAGTTATACTCTATTTCTTGTGAAGTTTTTTTCTGGAATGTTTCACAAGCTGTAGTACTCAGTTCTATTTATTTGATTTTACTCAAAGTCTTACTTCTAATTAGTGTGGTATAAATAAAGATTTTTTTCCTCTAGAGAGAAAAATTAAGCAGAGTCATAATTACTTTGACATATAGAACAATGGAGAGGAATCATCATTTGGGGGGATATTTTTTGTTTCTAGTACTAAACCAGTGGAGTC
>NW_003852406.1:3574210-3580529 GCF_000181295.1 Otolemur garnettii | reverse complement strand
CCACAACGCCTGGCCATTTTTTGGTTGCAACTGTCATTGTTGTTTGGCGGGCCCAGGCTGGATTTGAACCCACTGCCACCTTAGGTGTACGTGGCTGGTGCCTTAGCCACTTGAGCCACAGGCGCCGAGCCAAGGTTTAGGTTTTAAAAGCTGTCTCCATAATTTAATACATTTGGCAACTTAAAGCCTCAGCTCATGTTGTGTTCTTTCTGTCTGACAAGATGATAGATCCTATTTAGTAATGATTTCTTCCTCTTCCTCCTCTTCCAAAAACACTGAAGCTTTCACAACCAGTTTACAAAAATAGGAATACTTATCTTATTTGTCTTTCTTTCTTCTAATTCTTGGTAAAGAAGAAAAAAGTACAATACTAGCCAGACATGGTGGCTAGTAATCATAGCACCTGTAATCATAGCACTTTGGGAGGCTGAGGTGGGTGGATTGCTTGAGCTCAGGCGTTCAAGACCAGCCTGAGCAAGAATAAGATCTCATCTCTACTAAAAATAGAAAAACTAACCAGGCATTGTTGCAGGTACCCATAGTCTCAGCTACTCAGGAGGCTGAGGCAAGAGAATCACATGAGGCCAGTTTAAGGTTGCTGTGAATGTGAACCACAGCATTCTACCCAGGGTGATGGAGTAAGACCTTTGTCTCAAAAAAAAAAAAAAACCCCTGAAATTTAATCACTATTCGAAAAGTCTTCACAAAGACATTAAGCACTATTTTCTATTTTTTAAGTAAGTTTATCTGAAGAGCAGGGTAAGAGCACTGAAATCATTTAAACAATTTCTTCTTCCTTCATTCCCAATGTAAAACAGTTTTTATGGGAATATGGGCAGGGCTGACGTGACCATTTGAGAAGAATGTAACTGGTAATCCCTATGGCATGTGTATTCTTGTTTTTGTTTTCAGGTATCATTTGACCTTTAAGTGCCTTCAAGTTTATTTGCCTTTTAGTAGAAATTTTTGTTAAAATGTTTCCAGAATTTCATGTATCATTCTTAAATTATTTTAACTAAGGTCAGTTCAAGGTGTCAATAACATTACAGTGTCTCAGAGCCAGGAGGTATTCTCACTGTGACTCTTGGGGCCATTTTGAGTTTTTCTGCATCTACAAATGGATGCTGCCTGGAAGGAGTGTCAGGAATATCTTCCTTTTGTGGAGATCTCACTGCCAGGAAGGGAAATATTCCTATTGGGAAATAGAGATAATGGAAGACGAAGAGAGAGCATTTACCACATTGACCCTGAGTCACATTATTAGGCTTCTAGAAAGGCTCAGTGTCACCTTGACTACCCGCTTAGGAGTGTGGATGTTGAACCAGAACAGTGCACCAATAGAATAGGAAGGTTCAGTTCCATGGAATAATCTGTATCTTTACTAAAAGCTGGGAATCTTTTGGCTAAATTCCCAGCCAATTGAGTAGGGGCAAGTCAAAAAATTGCTTTTCCTAAAATCTTTTCTTTATGCCTAGATGATGGATCATCTGGACGATGGAACAAGTGAAGAAAATCCTGTGGCTGCTAATGAACAGCATCAATAGTATGTGGACCTGCAATCATGTGTCATTGATTTTCTACAAACAGGATTTGACTTTTTTAATCAACTTTTGAATTGACAGTCTGAAAGAATCATCAACGACATGCTTGCAAGCATATATTTTTATGATCTGGTACTTAAAATTACATCAAAAATAACTAAAATACATTTCCTTTTAATATTGTTAAAGTTGTGCCTTCACATTAAATAAAAGCATATTGTCTGTGTAGTTACTGAGATATATATATATATATATACATACATATATATATACAGTATATTTTTTGGAAAAAATGCTTTGATCCACCCTTGTACTTTTTCTTACTGAAATCTGAGTTTTTTCCAACTCTGACAGATAAACATATTACTGTCAAAGAGAATTTCTGAACAAATTTTACTGTTAAAGAATCATGCAGATTTTATCTGCTTTGTAGAAATTACATTTTAAGACCATGCAAGATGGCAGGTCAACAGCGAAAATTTGGACTTTAAATCACTGCAGAGCTTAGACATATATAATTTTAGAATAAATATAAATGCATATTTTTATAGTATAAGTCTAAAAAAATACCTTTTTTAAACTTGAGAACTTAAGTCACTTCAGACTGCATATGTATTATATTAGAATATTTTTCTAGGTATAGACAAATATAATATATAGAATTAGTCACTAAAACAGAAATCCAGTTTTCAGTGGTCTGCTATTTCCCTGAAGGCATAGCTTAGATTTCTATACTAATATTCAGTTTCACTTTAGTATTTCTTATCTTTGAAATTCAGTTGTGTTGATGGTAAAGTTTGATCTTTTTAAAAAGTTTTTTCTTAAGAAATTATTTCCCAGCCAGGCACAGTGACTCAGGCCTGTAATCCTAGCACTTTGGGAGGCCAAGGCGGGTGGATAGGTTGAGCTCACGGGTTCAAGACCAGCTTGAGCAAAAAGCGAGCCCCTGTTTCTACTAAAAATAGAAAAACTGAGGCAAGAGGATCACTTGAGCCCAAGTTGGAGATTGCTGTGACCTATGACAACATGGCACTCTACCCAGGGTGACAGCTTGAGACTGTCTCAAAAAAAAAAATTATTTCCCAATACATATGACTTATTATTTGAGTACAACGGACATAACTATCCCCCATCACCACCTTTTTTTTGCTCTGCCTCCTACTTCTGTCCCCATGGGTAATCACTATTAACCTTGGTGGAAGATGGCATTAATGTCCAAAGTATGGTTCAGAGGAAAGAATTGGAGACAAAATGCAAGAGACTGGATCTTATTCTGAGTTTAATTATAAGAGTCTTGAGTAATTTGTCTCAACGTAAGACACTTATATCTCAATTTTCTCATCTGCAGAATGAATAGGTTAGATCTGTTAATCACTCTGGTACTTTCCAACTGGAAAAACGTTCCTGTCCTTTTTTAGTAAATCTCAGATAGGGCCTTAAATATTCTCCTCAGAGTCAAAGATCAGGTCAAATTATCTTTCTATTATCTCTCTTTCTTTCTTTTCTTTCTTCTCTACTTTCTTTCTTCCTTTCAAGATGGCAGGGTCTTACTATGTTGCCCAGTCTGATCCCAAACTCTAGGCTTAAGCAATCCTCTTGCCTCAGCCTCCCAAGTACCTGAGATCATAGACATGTGCAGACATGCCCAGCCATTTTCCTTAGTTTTCTCTAAAAATTCTCAAATAACAGGTGATTTCAAAGGCAGCAAGATGTTGTATTTCTCTGTTAAAAATGTACAAAATGTGTACAGATCTATTATCTTTCATTCTAAGACCAGTTCAACTTATTAAAAGATAAAATTAATGCTGTTGAAAATGGATCAGACCTTTGATGTTTGAATGAAATGTAGGACTAAATGCTTTTTGAAATTCTTAACTTTCGCTGAGTAAATCGCAAATACAGAAGCTCCATTGACAGCCACCCTTTCTGCTTACTACAGTTACAGGTCCATTGGGAGTTTTTATTCGTTTGTCTTTTGTCTTTGAGGTTTTTTTAGGGGCCATTTCCATTTTTGGAAATGGGCACATTTATTTACAGCAAGTGACTTAACTGACAAGTAAAGGTTAACCTGAAGTTTTCCCCATTATATCAAGTTTGAATTTTCTCCAAGGAATCTAATTTATTTGGCAGACTCTATTAGAGCAAAGAAGGGATTAAGTGCCATCTTAAAATTCCAACTATATTTTCATTTATAATATTAATAAAATATTTGCCAGAATATAGTTTTTCTTGTAAAGTTATCTGCATTCTCATCCCAGCTTTATGATATTCAAAAGCCTCCATCACATTTTATAAAGAATGTTAAAGAAAATTACGAGGGTGTGGTAGCTAATGTCTGTAATTCTAGCACTCTGGGAGGCCAAAGTGGGTAGATGGCTTGAGCTTTGGAGTTTCGAGACCAGCTTGAGCAATAGTGAGACCCTGTCTCTACTGAAAATAGAAGAAGTAGCAAAGAGAAGGTGGGCACCTGTAGTTCAGCTACTCCAAAGGCTGAGGCAAAAGGATTGCCTGAGTCTAAGAGTTTGAGGTTACTATGAGCGAGGCTGACAGCATGGCACTTTAGCCTGGGCAACAGAGTGAGACTCTGCCTCAAAAAAGAAAGAAAGAAAGACAATTACTGTTTTGTTTTTCTTTTTAAATAAGGCAGTTTCTCAAAATAATTTGATTTTATTGAAATTCTTAACTACTACTGGAGTAGTAGTAATTTATATTTTAATCTCATTGAAAAACACAATTTCAGAGCCAGGCATCGTGGCTCACGCCTATAGTCCTAGCATTTTGGGAGGCTGACACAGGTGGATTGCTTGAGCTCAGGAGTTCAGAGCAGCCTGAGCAAAAGTTAAGACCCCACCTGTAAAAACAGAAAAACCACCTGGGCACTATGGCACATGCCTATAGTCCCAGCTGCTTGGGAGGCTGAGGCAAGAGGATTGCTTGAGCCTAAGAGTTTGAGGCTGAGGGCCGGTGCAGTGGCTCACACCTGTAATCCTAGCACTCTGAGAGGGCAAGGCAGGTGGATTGCTTGAGTTCACAGGTTCGAGACCAACGTGAGCTAGACCGAGACCCCATCTCTACTAAAAATATAAAAAATCAAGGCAAGAGGATCACTTGAGTCCAAGAGTTGGAGGTTGCCCTGAGCTATGATGTCACCACAGCACTCTAGGGTGACAAGCATGAGGGTGATAGCTTGAGACTGTTTCAAAAAAATAAATAAAATTAAAAAGAGTTTGAGGGCTCAGCACCTGTAGCTCACTAGAGCTGGTGGGTTTGAACCCAGCCCGGGCCTGCCAAACAATGACAGCTACAACAACAACAAAATGGCCAGGTGTTATGGCAGGCACCTGTAGTCTCAGCTGCTTGGGAGGCTGAGACAGGGGAATTGCTTGAGCCCAAGAGTTTGAGGTTGTTACGAGCTGTGATGGCCAGGGCACTCTACCAAGGGCGACAAAATGAGACTCTGTCTCAAAAGAAATAGTGATATATTATGTTTATTAATAGTTTTTACAAAAATATTATTCTCAGAAAATCCCTATAAACATATTTGTGGTTTATCAGACAGAAATCACTATCTCAAATCATAATGTAGATTATTTTTACATCAGTTTAGTACAGCAAAAACACAAGGCTTATGGGGAAAGACCCTGATATTCTAATACATTATATTTCCTTCTAGCTTGTAGATTTTTTAGATTAGCAATTCTTGTTAGTAGAGTCTACAGTTTAATTCCCTTTTGAAAGAAGAGAATTGTTAACCTATCTGCTGTTGGCATTCGTATATTTTAATTATGTGTCCATATATTTTTGGTGAATTGGTACATTTATAGTAAATATGTGTACAAATGAACTTTCCAGTTTTCTTTGCTCTTTCAACTTATGCTTTAGGTATAAGCAAAAAAATATAAATATTCATTTGTTTTGAGAAAGAATCTCACTCTGTCACCCTGGCTAGAGTGCCATGGAGTCAGCCTAGCTCACAGCAAACGCACACTCCTGGATTCAAGTGATTCTCCTGCCTGAGCCTCCCAAGTAACTGGGATTATAGGCACTCACCACAATATCCAGCTAATTTTTCTATTTTTAGTAGAGATGAGGTCTTGCTCAGGCTGGTCTTAAACTCCTGAGCTCAAGTGATCCTCCAGGTTTAGCATCCCAGAGTGCTAGGAATACAGGTGTGAGCCCCTACTCCTGTCTGTAAAAATTATTTTTACATTTGACTAAAAAATGATCTGAATTAATTTAGTTAAGCTTGATCTCTAAAATTTCAGCCTGTTAGCCTGGCATTGTGGTGAGCGCCTATAGTCCTAGCTACTTGGGAGGCTGAGGCAAGAGAATCACTTGAGCCCAAGAGTTTGAGGTTGCGATGAGCTATGACACCATGTCACTCTACCGAGGGCAACATAGTAAGACTCTGTCTCAAAAAAAAAAAAAAAAAAAAAAAAATTCAGCCTGTTCTCAACCAATGAAATTTCAAAAAGACAGAAATTTTATTTCAGACTGTAGAGGAATGTATTGGTTTGAAAGGCTTTATAGTTATGGTTTCCCATTAACAAGGAAAAATTAGGTTGAATTTATTTAAGGTGATGCCAAATAACCAATTATACAGTTTAAAAGTTTTATTTTCAGTGCACTATTTACCTCAGAGGATAATTCTAGATGGGGCTGGGTGAGAGTAATGCAAATATAATCTAAATACTGAATATAAATCACTTTATGCTTCCTGGAAGAAAGATACTCTGTGAATTGAAGAGATCTGAATCAACCTCTTGTAATTTGATCCT
>NW_003852406.1:3572667-3574137 GCF_000181295.1 Otolemur garnettii | reverse complement strand
TATTATATTGAAGTTATAAATAAAATCAACTTGTTTAATTTTTATATACTTCAGGACAGGTTTTGTATATAATAACACTCATTGGGGAAAAACTTTTTTATAATAAATTTTTAAAGAAGTTCTCCATTGCTGACAATTAAGGGACAACTTAAAAAATGTAGAATAAATGTCATTGTGTGGTTCTCTGATTATGCATAAAAGTATTATAAACAACTATTCCTTTGTCTAAAGTTTATCTGGTTAGTCTGCAGCATTTTCCAATAGGATAAGTCAATGTAAATTAGGTAGTATGGACATATTTTATGCCCTGTACTGTATTTTGTTCAAATGAAAACCTTTTCACAATACATGATTGAATTTTTACTTATTAGATGATTGGCTTGAGTGTGGGATTTCAGAAAAACCCTTTGATATGTGAATTAGTGTAAATTAATACTTTTATAACACTACTAGGCTTTATTTTTTTATGGAATAGGCTTTAAAAATTTAAACTGTTAATTTAGTAGTGCTTTAAACTCTCTTCATTATGTGCCAACACTGACAAGAAGAACATTTTTTTCATGTATGTAATTCACTATGGTATTCAATAAATTCTATTTTAAAATAAAATTTGAATTTGTTTTCATTTTAGATCGTGAAAATATAATTAAAAATGAACTAACAGTAACATGAACATACTAGATCATGTTCACACAATGCAAAAATGATTGTTTATAAAATTGTGTAGTTTTCTGGGTCTGACAGATTATTATTAGATTTCATAAGTGATATTTACTGGATATTTATATACTAACACTTTAACATTTATTTATGTACAGACTCTTTTCTTACCAAGAAAGTAAAAAACCTCTCTGATAAGTAATCCTGGTATTTTCATTTTTGCTGATGTTTCTACAAATTATCAAGATCCTTAACTGCCGTTGTACTGTCTTTTGAACTCAGATGAGATTGGTCTAGATAAGTGTCTGTAGTTTGTCTTCACGACATGTTAAGAAAGTCCTATTCCTCCCTAAATATATGCCCTGATGCAGAGGAACCTTGTTTCATCCCACAGGACCATACATCTGGAAAGATACATAAGAAACTAGAAAGAATAGCTATCTCTAGAGAAAGAGGGGGTAAGATGCCTAGAGAACAGGGATGAGGAGACTGTTTTCCATCTATGCTTTTTTTTTCCATCCATACTGTTATACCATTTGCATTTGCTATCATATGCTTCTGTTAAGTATTCAAAATACAAATATCAAAATCTATTGAATTAATTATTTCCTGTTAATAGGTGTTCATGGCTCAGCGCCTATAGCTCAACCGGCTAAGGCGCCAGCCCTGTACACCTAAGGTGGCGAGTTCGAATCCCCAGCCCAGACCTGCCAAACAAGAATGACGGCTGCAACCAAAAAATAGCCGGGCGTTGTGGTGGGTGCCTGTGGTCCCAGCTACTTGGGAGGCGGAGGCAGGAGACTCGCTTGA
>NW_003852406.1:3569062-3571679 GCF_000181295.1 Otolemur garnettii | reverse complement strand
ATATATATTACTGAAAAGCATTAACACTAGAAAATGGAAACAATGAGTAATTCTAGGCAACACTAATAATAAAACAACTCTCCTAAAAAAAACTGTGGACATTCCAACCACCTGCATGTGAGTTCTTAGAATAGAAGCATTGCCCCTGGAGCAATAGCCAGGCTTCTTAGCAGAATTTCAGAGAGGGTCTATAAACTGTAGAACTGTGCTAATTCTTAACTTTATTAGGAGACAATGGGTAAATAGTTCTTCCTCTTAGCTGAAAATGAAAGTCTATGGTTTGGTATGTCATTCTGTGAAAAACAACTTTCTAATTTAGGTCAGAAGGGTCACTTCTCTAGATTAAGTAGAAAAAGGTATCAATGGGATTCTAGTTAATAGTTAACCTGTAAATAGGCTCTGCTTCCTATTTTATTTCATACGGAAAGCCAAGTAAATTTTTTATAAATGTGAAAAATGCTTCGTTCACTAATTTCTTTTTTTCTTTGTTTTTTTTTTTTTGTTTTTTTTTTTTGAGACAGAGACTTACTAGGTTGCCCTTGGGAGTGCTGTGGCATCACAGCTCACAGCAACCTCAAACTCTTGAACTTAAGCGATTCTTTTCCCTTAGCCTGCCAAGTAGCTGGGACTACAGGCACCCATCACAATGCCCTGCTATTTTTTTTGTTGTAGTTATTGTTGTTTAGCAGGCCTGGGCTGGGTTTCCGCCAGCCCTGGTTGCATGTGGCCAGCACCCTAAACACTGAGTACAGGTGCCCAGAAAGGAAGGAGGGAAGGAAGAGTTGGTCTTTGTCCCTATTTCTAAACACAGAACTTCTAAAACCCTTGGCATTTCTAGTGTGTTTTGTTACTGGTAAAAGCTTCTTTTGATCACAACTGAGTTTAATGCTGATGAGATGACTTAGTGTAGGGCTTGTAGATAGCAGCAGGATGGAGCTGGTTGCCAGGAGAACCAACCTGGTGATTAGAGGGGTAGAAAAACAAAATGATGGGGTTCAGAGAGCTTCTGGGTTGATGAACACATGGAGATGCTGGGAGTTTGGTGCCCTGGGAGGGTATGAAAGCTCCTCACCTGTCCCCATACCTTGGCCTATGCATCTCTCCCATCTAGCTGTTTCTGAGTTGTATTCTTTATAATAAAATAGGAAACATAGGGCGGCACCTATGGCTCAAAGGAGTAGGGTGCAGGCCCCATATACCGGAGGTGGCAGGTTCAAACCTGACCCCAGCCAAAAAACTGTATAAAAGAATAAACAAAAAAAAGTGAGAGAGTGATTGGTCTAGGGCATGGGTCCTCAGTGTGTGGTCCTTGGAACAGCAACAGCATTACCTGAGAACTTGTTGCAAATGCAAAATCAGGGGCAAGTTCAGTGGCTCACACCTATGCATTCCAGCTTGGGCAACAGAGCAAGACTCTGTCTCTAAAAAAAGAAAAAACATGTAATGCAGTATCTCGGTCCCCACCCCAGACCTGAATCAGAAACTCTGAGAGTGGAGTCCAGCAATCTATTGGGTCTTTTGTTGTTTATTTTTTGAGATAGGGTCTCTCTCTGTTGCTGTCCTTTTTTTTTTTTTTAAGGCAGAGTCTCACTATGTCGCCTTCATTAGAGTGCTGTGGTGTGCTGTCACAGCTCACAGCAACCTCAAACTCTTGGGCTTATGATTCTCTTGCCTCAGCCTCCCAAGTAGCTGGGACTATAGGCATCCACCACAACCCCCAGCTATTTTTTGGTTGTCATTGTTTGACAGGCTTGTTTGCCAGGCCCGGGCTGGATTTGAACCCTCCAGCTCCAGTGTATGTGGCTGGCGCCCTTGGCCGCTGAGCTATAGGCATCGAGCCTATCGTGCTGCAGTCTTAAGGAAATATAGTACAATTGATGGGTTGCATCAAGGGCCAATATGACCTTTGTGATCTTAAATTTAAGGGAACCATCTGCTTGGTTGTGTGTATTTCCCGAGCCACATTCATTTACACTCCTGCATTCTTGACGTGAACTAGGGCCATGATTTAGCCAAGCAAGTTCAAGAAAGTAATAGAGAAGCAAAGGAATGATATGGAATATATGTGAGGGAATTAATATAACTGATTGACATGAGGACATGAGGGAGATGAATGACACAAAAAGGCCTTAGGGCAGCACCTGTGGCTCAATGAGTAGGGCGCTGGCCCCTTAAACTGAGGGTGGCAGGTTCGAACCTGGCTCCGGCAAAACTGCAACAAAAAAATAGCTGGGCGTTGTGGCAGGCCCCTATAGACCCATCCCAGCTACTCGGGAGGCTGAGGCAAGAGAATTGCCTAAGCCCAGAAGTTGGAGGTTGCTGTGAGCTGTGATGCCACAGCACTACCGAGGGCGACAAAGTAAAGCTCTGTCTCCAAAAAAAAAAAGGCCACAGGATAAGTACACTGAAGGTCCCTGTAGGGTTCAGTGACTGTTGGATTTAGAGCATTAGAAGTTTCCTAAATGGGCAGTAATGGTCTGGTGGATTTTTAGAAATTGAATGAGGAACTGCCATTATCGGCAATGACAGAGTCAATCAAAAATTGCCAAATAAAATACAAGATGCCTATTTAAATTTTATTTTTGGATAAACAATCAATTTTTTTTTTTTTTTTTTT
>NW_003852406.1:3565742-3568837 GCF_000181295.1 Otolemur garnettii | reverse complement strand
CATCACAGCTCACAGCAACCTCCAACTCCTGGGCTTAAGCAATTCTCTTGCCTCAGCCTCCCAAATACCTGGGACTACAGGCACCTGCCACAACGCCCAGCTATTTTTTTGTTTGTTTTGCAGTTATCATTGTTTAGCAGGCCTGGACTGGGTTCAAACCCATCAGCCCCAGTGTGTGTGGCTAGCACCCTAACCTCTGAGCTATGGGCACTGAGTCAAAACATTCCTTTTCTTTTCTTTTCTTTTTTTAAAAACAGAGTCTTCACTTTATAACCCGCAGTGGAGTGACACGGTATCAAAGCTCACAGCAACCTCCAACTCCTGGGCTTAGGCAATTCTCTTGCCTCAGCCTGCCAAGCAAGTGGGACTAAAGGTGCCCACTACAATGCCTGGCTATTTTTTGTTACAGTTTGGCGGGGCCAGGTTTGAACCTGACACCCTCAGTATATGGGGCCGGTGCCCTACCCACTGAGCCACAGGTGCTGCCCCCACTTTTTTTTAACAGATGCGTACTGTGAAATAAAGAAGCAAAATGACATAATGTCTATGCTCTACTTTAAAATTCATCAACTAAGAAATTCTGAAAAAAAGAAAAGGCCAGGCATAGTGGCTCATGCCTGTAATCCTGGCACTCTGAAAGGCCCAGGCAGGTGGATTGGGTAGATTGCCTAAGCTCAGGAGGAGTTCAAGACCAGCCTAAGCAAGAGCAAGACCCTGTCTCTACTAAAAATAGAAAAACTAGATGGCTGGGCGCCTGTAGCTCAAACAGCTAGAGCACCAGCCACATACACCAAAGCTGGCGGGTACGAATCCAGCCCAAGCCTGTCAAACAATGGCAACTACAACCAAAAAACAACCAAAAAGTAGCCAGGTGTTGTGGCAGACACCTGTAGTCCCAGCTACTTGGGAGGCCGAGGCAAGAGAATCACTTAAGCCCAAGTGTCTGAGGTTGCTGTTAGCTGTGATGTTACAGCATTCTACTGAGGGTGAAAGCATGGGACTCCGTCTCAAAAAATAAAGGCTTGGTGCCCGTGGCTCAGTGAATGGGGTGCTGGCCACATACACCAAGGTTTGGGGGTTCAAGCCTGGCCCGGGCCAGCTAAACAACAATGATAACTGCAACTCAAAAAAAAAAAATGGCCCAGCTTTGTGGCGGACACCTGTAGTGTCCAGCTACTTGGGAGGCTGAGGCAAGAGAATCACCTAAGTCCAAGGAGTTGGAGGTTGTTTGAGCTGTGAAGCCACAGCACTCTACCAAGGGTGAAGTGGGACTCTGTCTCAAAAAAAAAAAAAGGACAGTTAAAGCAAATGTAGTAAAATCTTGATAATGTTTGAATCTAGGTGATGGGGGTACTGTCTCTATGTATGAAACTTTTCATTAAAATATCTTTGAAGACTGTTGTTTAGGGCAGTGCCTGTGGCTCAATGAGTAGAGCACCAGCCCCATATACCGAGGGTGGCAGGTTCAAACCCAGCCCGGGCCAAACTGCAACAAAAAAATAGCCAGGCATTGTGGTGGGCGCCTGTAGTCCCAGCTACTCGGGAGGCTGAGACAAGAGAATCTCTTAAGCCCAGGAAATGAAGATTGCTGTGAGCTGTGACACTACAGCACTCTACCACGGGTGACAAAATGAGACTCTGTCTCTAAAAAAAGAAACAAAAATCTTTGAAGACTTGTTTCATGGAGTTTCAGGAGGGAGCAGAATTGTATGTGTGTTCAATTAATCTTTTATCTACATCTCTCCTAATATTTTTATTCTTTGAGGGATATTTCCTTATATAACTCTGAGGAGATATACACACATACACTTATAATCATTTGGTATTAAGCTCTTGTATTTAAATATTGTTCAAAGCACAGAGCCAATTAATAGCAGGTTGCTTAGTTATTTTCTGTTTACGTGTTTTAGTCTCACTTAGAGTTTTATGTATCATGTAATTGGCTTTTAAGATCTTAAAGTATATTAGGCTGAGATTAGCTACCTGGATATTATCCCTTTGAGATCTTCATGAAACAAGATGAAAATCTCTTAAGAATAGTAAGATAAGTATAAACACTCATATACATAAATACACATATATATACACTTATAGTAACTGCATAGGAGTGCCTTCCTAATTTACATTTTAGGACATTCCTTAGCTAATCTTACAATGTTAAAATCACAATACAACCTTAGAACTTCCATAGTTGACCACCTCCCTAATGTGACCCTCCTTAAATTGATCTAGTTTGCATAAACCAAACAGGCACCACATGTATGTATCAGTACAGTAGGCCTAGTTCCTTATGTTGACTAGTTTGTTATAGTCCCTTGGGTTCTATTGTAAGTTGCTATTAAGTTAAAGGATATATGTTAACAATGTTAATGTATAGTAGAAATATGTAATGGTATCCAGTATCAGAAAATCAGATTTTTTTGAGATCTTTGTTTTCAATTTTTTACAAGTATTCGATGGAAAGAAAATCTTTTCTTGTTTGTTTTTTTGTTTAGCAATCTGGAATAATTATGAAAGCAAACAGCCTAAGTGTCAAACTAGATAATCAAGTTTAAACAGACTTACCTTTTAAAGGTAAGTAGCTGGGACTACAGGCGCCCACCACAATGCTTGGCTATTTTTTTGTTGCAGTTTGGCCCGGGCTGGGTTTGAACCTGCCACCCTCGGTATATGGGGCTGGTGCTCTACTCATTGAGCCACAGGCACTGCCCTAAACAACAGTCTTCAAAGATATTTTAAAACGTACCTTAAAAAGACTTACCTTTTCTTTTATGTATCTTAGTACTTAGGTTTGCCCCCAAAACATTGATGCCAGTATGAATAAATAACAATTCACAATTAGAACCCCCCAATTAATGATTTGAAAGTTGATGGTGATAATTAAATTGAAATCAATAGCACAGTCTTGACTTGGTGCCTGTGGCTCAAGTGGCTAAGGTGCCAGCCACATACACCTAAGGTGGCGGATTTGAATCCAGCCTGGGCCCACCAAACAACAGTGACGGCTGCAACCAAAAAATAGCCGGGCGTTGTGGCAGGCGCCTGTGGTCCCAGCTACTTGGGAGGCTGAGGCAGGAGACTCGCTTGAGCCCAGG
>NW_003852406.1:3553199-3565683 GCF_000181295.1 Otolemur garnettii | reverse complement strand
AAAAAAAAAAAAAAAAAAAAAAGAAAGAAAAAGAAATCAATAGTACAGTCTCATGATCCCTAACATTCAGAATCACTTATGCATAAAAACTAATTGTTCATCTCTCAATTTTAAGTGATTAAGTTTCCTCCTCAGACTGAAATTTAGGGATTAGTTTTTTACATAAACAACAGCATGGGTTTTGGGTTTTTTTTACTTTTGCAGAAAATAGTTGAATCAAATAATTTAGAAATGGCTACACCATTAAAATTAGTTAAAATTGGCATTCTAGCCTAGGCAACAAATGAGACTCTGTCAAAAAAAAAAAATTAGTTAATTAAGATTAACCAAATATCCTTGTTTGGTTAGTTAGTCTTAGATCCTTCTAACTTCTCTGTCCAACCAAAGAAATTCATTCATTATATACTCATATATGCTTCAGAAAGGTCCATGCAGTCCCAATAGTAACACTCTTAATCAAGACTCAGGCTTTCCGAAATTCAAGAGGGAATTTCTCTCTATGGTTACTGGTAATTTGTTCTAGCTTTTGCTCAAATCTAGTCACATGGGGCACAGTTGAAAATGTTAGGAGATTTTGTTCCCTTTAAAAATAAGCTAGGGCCATGGCTTGGCACCCATAACACAGTGGTTGCAGTGCCAGACATATGCTCCAAGACTGGTGGGTTTGAACCTGGCCCAGGCCAGTTAAACAACAATGACAATTACAACAACAACAAAAAAAATGGCCGGGCATTGTGGTGGGCACCGGTAGTCCCAGCTACTTGGGAGGCTGAGGCAAAAGAATTGCTTAAGCCCAAGAGTTTGAGGTTGCTGTGAGCAACTTCCTGGACATTCTACCAACGGTGACAGAGTGAGACTCTATCTAAAGAAAAAAATAAGCTAGGGCAACTGGTCATGGTGTCTCACATCTATAATCCTAGCTCTGGGAGGCTGATCTTGAGGGGGAGGATTGCCTGAGCTCAGGAGTCTGTGACCAGCCTGAATAAGACAGAGATCCCACGCCTGTAATCCCAGAACTGTGGGAGGCTGAGGAGGGAAAATTGCTTGAGCTCAGGAGCTGGAAACGTCCCTGAGTGAGAGTGAGACCCTGACTCCAAAAAAAATGAAAAACCCAGCCTGGTGCTGTGGCGAGTGCCCATCTAGGCGGCTTCTGGAGGCTGAGGCAGTGAGATGCCCATAGCCCGAGTCTGAGGTTGCAGTGAGCTATGATGCCATTGCACTCTGTTCAGGGCATAGGGTGGGACTCTGTCTCAATGACAACCAAAAAAAAAAAAAAAAAAAAAAAAAAATAAGCAAGGAAATAAAAAAAATAATAAAATAAAAATAGAAAAATTAGCTGGGCTTTGTGGCAGGTGCCCATAGTCCCAACTACTAGGGAAGCTGAGACATGAGGATCTCTTGAACCCGAGAATTTAAGGTTGCTGGGCAGTGCCTGTGGCTCAGTGAGTGGGGCACCGGCTCCATATACTGAGGGTGGAGAGTTTAAACCCAGCCCTGGCCAAACTGCAATAAAAAAATAGCTGGGCGTTGTGGTGGGCACCTGTAGTCCCAGTACTCAGGAGGCTGAGGCAAGAGGATCGCCTAAACCCAAGAGTTAGAAGTTGCTGAGCTATGACAACAAAGCACTCTACTGAGGGCGACAAAGTGAGACTCTGTCTCAAAAAAAAAAAAAGAATTTGAGGTTGCTGTGAGCTACAGTGAAGCCAGGACACTCAACCCCAGGGCAACAGAGTAAGACTTTGTCTCAAAAAAAAAAAAAAAATTAAAGAAATAAGAAGGAAAGAAAGAAAGAAAGAAAGAAAGAAAAGAAACTAGGACCAAAGAAAAGGTTATTAAAAATACTAAAATAGGCCAGGCAAGGTGGCTCATGCCTATAATCCTAAGCACTCTGGGAGGCCAAGGCAAGTGAATTGCCTAAGCTCACTGGTTCAAGATCACCCTAAGGCAGAGCAAGATCCCATCTCTAAAAATAGCCAGGGGTTGTGGTGGGCTCCTGTAGTCCCAGCTACTTGGGAGGCTGAGGCAAGAAAATCACTTGAGCTCAAGAGTTTGAGGTTCCTGTGAGCTGTTATGCCATAGCACTCTACAGAGGGTATCAAAATGAGACTCTCTCCAAAAAAAAAAAAAAGCTAAAATATGTTTAAAATGTTTTTTGTCATATATTGTTTAAGAGATTAGCATATTCACACATAATAATACAATTGAAGTCTGATTTTCTTTTCTTTTCTTTTCTTTTCTTTTTTTGAGACAAAGTCTCAAGCTGTTGCCCTGGGTAGAGTGCTGTGGCATCACAGCTCACAGCAACCCCCAACTCTTGGGCTTAAGCAATTTTCTTGCCTCAGCCTCCCAAGTAGCTGAGACTACAAGTGCCCGTCACAAAGCCCGGCTATTTCTTGGTTGTAGTTGTCATTGTTGTTTGGTGGGCTCGGGCTGGATTTGAACCTGCCAGCTCCAGTGTAGGTGGTGGGCGCCCTAGCCACTTGAATTACAGGCACCAAGCCTGAAGTCTGATTTTCATCCTCTCAATTATTCAAGAAATATTTACTGAATATTTATGCCACACACTGTACTGAAGTAAGTGGGGTTAAAAATTAATACAGAAGAATGTCTGTAAGTTGACCATCCAAGGGAATGTAACAAACTGGTCAACATACAGAGGCCATTAACATAAGGAACTAGATCTACCGTCCTGATATGTACATGTGGTGCATGTCTAGTCTATGAAAATTAGGTCAACTCAAGGAGGTGCTCAACTATGAAGGTTCTACTATATTTGAAATAGTCTGGGTATTTTCGCTTGGCATTTTTATAAGCTTTCACTTGCAAAGAAGTTAATTCTTTTGAAAGACTGCCTAAGAAAGAAAATCCATTAATCCTCTATCCAAAGTACAGCAAAATTTGTCAGAACTGGTTTAATCACCTCCTTATATAAACAAAGAATTTTGTAATGATTTGCCACACATTTACGAGTGTCTAACATTTAGTGACAGGAAAAGTTACATAAAATGGACATTTCATATTTTGACTCTGTTTTTAACTGTTTTGATGCTGCCAGCATTCTAAACTGCTCCTTTTTACTTTCGAGATACATTGTTCCCTTCTCAGTTGACTCGAACACTGGTGGCAAATCCAGTCTGAGAAAAGCCAGAACCATGATTAATACAGAAACAGTCATACAAGCCAACAGTTCATACCTAGGGGAGTAAATGAACATCTTTGATTAGCTGATTAAACAGGTTAAAGAAAAGATTTTGTGAAAGACTAAATCATATAAAATTTGTTCTCTATTATTAGTGATTGCTCAGTTTTGCCTTAATCTCACAAAAGGTAACGTGGCATCCAAGTGAGGATAGCTATAACACAGGAGTTTGAGGTTGGTGTGAGCTACTGTGATGCCACAGCACTCTACCCTGGGACTCTGTCTCAAAAAAAAAAAAAAAAAAGTTTGCTTTGGGGTGGATATAGGGGCTTATGCCTGTAATCTTAGCATTCCAGGAGTCCCAGGTGGAGAAGATTACTTAAGGTCAGGATTTGAGGCCACGTGAGCAATAGAATGACACCTTGTTTCTACAAAAAAAAAATTTTTTTTTTAATTAGCGAGGGATGGTGGCATATACCTATAGTCCCAGCTACTTGAGAGACTGAGGCGGAAGAATTGCTTGAGCCCCGGAGTTCGAGGATGCTGTGAACTATGATGATGCCCTTGAACTCTGGATGGGCAACAGGATGAAACCCTATCTCCAAAAAAAAACTATGTCCCTGGGTAGAGTGCTATGGCATCATCGTAGCTCACAGCAACCTCAAACTCCTGGGGTCAAGCCATCCTCCTGCCTCAGTCTCCCAGGTAGCTAGGACTACAGGTGCCCCCCCATGACACCTGGCTAGTTTTCTATTTTTAGTAGACATGGGGTCTCACTTTACTCAGGCTGGCCTCCAACTCCTGCATTCAGGCAATCCACCCACCTTTGCCTCCCAGAGTGCGAGGATTACAGGCGTGAGCCTCTGCACTCTCCCAAAGCCCTGAGTTTGTTTTGTTTTTTTTTTTAATTAGGCCCAGGTGAGGTTTGAACCCACTGCCCCCAGTATGCAGGGCCTGCACTCTAACCACTGAACTATGGTAGCCAATTAAAAATTATTTTAAAAATAGGAAATTTTGCTGCTCTGCTTTTTTTGTTCTTGGGTTTCTATTCAACTTCCCAGATATAGTTTTTAAAAATACTGGTCTTTATTTTCAGATCACTTTTACATTTAGAGAAAAATTGAACAGAAAGTTCGTGTAACCCCTCCTCACATTTCCACCATTCCTCCATTCCTCCCATTCCACTTTTCCTTATACATCTTGCATTAGTGTGGTACATTTGTAACAATTGACAAGCCAATATTGATACAAATAACTAACATACATAATTTATATTAGGGTTCATTCTTTGTGTTCTATGTTCCATGAGTTTTAATAAATGTATAATGAGCTGGATATGGTGGCTCATGCCTATAATTCTAGCACTCTGGGAGGCCAAGACAGGTGGATTACTTGAGCTTAGGAATCCAAGACCAGCCTGAGCAGGAAGAAGACCCTGGTTTCTAGTAAAAATAGAAAAACTACCTGAGTGTTATGGTGGGTGCCTGTAGTCCCAGCTGATTGAGAGGCTGAGGCAAGAGGATCACGTAAGCCCAGGAATTTGAGGTTTCTGTGAGCTATGATGATGTCAGGGCACTAAATCCCAGGGCAATGGAGTGAGAGTTGGCCCCTAAAAGGGTGGGGCAAGGTGGCTCATGTCTATAATCCCAACTTTATAGGAGGCCAAGGCAGATGGACTGCCTGAGCTCAGGAATTTGAGAACAGCCTGAGCAAGAATGAGACCCTGTCTCTGAAAAAAAGCTAGCCAAGCCTTGTGGCAGGCACCTATGGTCCCAGTCACAACTTCTTAGGAGGCTGAGGCAAGAGAATCACTGGAGCCCAAGAGTTTGAGGTTGCTGTGAGCTTTGATGCCAAGGCACTCTATTGAGGGTGACAAAGTGAAACTGTCTCAAAACAAGACAAAAAGTCCACAAATGTATAATGGCATCTATACACTACTATCAAGTTATACATCAATGTTTCATTCAGTCCATGACAAACTGCACATACATGATTGCTCTATAAGATTACAATACTACTTTTTCATACTATCTTTTCTGTGTTTAGATATGTTTTGATACACAAATACTTACCAATGTGTTAGAATTGCCTATAGTATTCAATACAGTAACATGTTGAACCGATTTGTAACCTAGGAACAATAGACTACCACACTGCCTAGTATAGTAAGGTATAGTACCATCTAAGTTTGTGTAAGTGCACTTCATGATATTTGTACAATGACAAAATTACCTGATGCTGAATTTCTCACAACAAATTCCCATCATCATTAAGTGATGCCTGACTATACTTAACACTTACCAGTTCAGTGTGCCTGATCCAAAAATACAAAATCCAAAATTCTCCAATGAACATTTCCCTTGGGTGTCACGTCAGCCCTCAAGTTCCAAAATGTGCAGTGTTTTGAATTTGGAATTTTCAGATTAGGGATGTGTAACCTATATAATCTTATGGGACCACCTTAACATATGCAGTCCATTGTTGACCGAAACATCGTTACACTATGAACAACCAAAGACCTAATGTTTATATACTAAGTTGAACAAACAGTGTCAATTGTGGGAAAGTAACAAGGAAGGTAAGACTTAGTTTAGCAAAGTTAGTTTGTATAGATTTCGCTTGGGTTCAATTCTCTGTCACTGGTGATCAGACTGTTTCTTCCTGGTATAGGGAGGGTACCCTTCAAATGGGAATTTCATCTCCTCTTTCAGGAACTAAAAGGAGATCAGATGCCCTTTTTTGCAGTTTTTGGCCAGGGCTGGGTTTGAACCCACCACCTCCAGCATAAGGGGCCAGCGTCCTAGTTCTCTGAGGCACTAGGCTTCACCCTTCTTCTTCTTCTTTTTTTTTTTTTTTAGACACAGTCTCACTATGTTGCCCTCGGGAGAGTACCGTGGTGTCACAGCTCACAGCAACCTCAAACTCTTGGGCTTATGATTCTCTTGCCTCATCCTCCCAAGCAGCTAGAACTACAGGTCCTGCCACAATGCCTGGCTATTTTTTTTGTTGCAGTTGTTATTGTTGTTTAGCTGGCCCTGGCCAGGTTTGAACCTGCCAGCTTCGGTGTATGTGGTTGGCGCTATAACCACTGTGCTACAGGCACCAAGCCCAGATGCCCCTCTTTTTTATTTTTAATCTAATCTGAGGCTGGGCAAGGTGACTTGAGACAGGATCTTGCTCTATTACTCAGGCTAGGGTGTAATGGCATCTTCATAGCTCACTGTAGCCTCAAACTCCCAGCTTTCAGCAATCATCCTGCTGGGCCTACAGGCACAAGCTATCTTGCCCAGCTTACTTTAGAAAACTATTTTTTGTAGAGATGAGATTTAATGGTGCCTAGGCTTCTCTTGAACTCCTGGCCTCATGCAATGTTCCTGCCTCAGTTTTCCACAGTGCTATGACTATGAGCCTCTGTAGGTGTGAGCCTCTGTGTCCTGCCAGAGTTACATTTTTAGATTCTTGCCTATTAGAGGATTTATTTGTTTCTTTTCTTTTGTTTTTTTCTTTTTTTGAGACAGACTCTCACTTTGTCCCCCCTGGTAGAGTGCTGTAGTGTCATAGTTCACAGCAACCTCAAACTCTCAGGCTCAAGTGATCCACTTGCCTCAGCCTCCCATGTAGCTGGGACTATAGGTGCCCACCACAACGCTCGGCTACTTCTTGGTTGTAGTTGTCATTGTTGTTTGGCAGGCCCGGGCTGGATTTGAACCCGCCAGCTCTGGTCTATGTGGCTGGTCCCCTAGCCACTGAGCTACAGGTGCCAAGTTGGGTTTATTTGTTTCTTCAACAAGTATTTATTACTGTCCAGGTGCAGGTCAGGCACCCAGCACTGTAATCCCAGCACTCTGAGAGACCAAAAGCAGGTGGATCGTGGATCACCTGAGCTCAAGGAGTTTAAGACTAGCCTGAGCAAAGCAAGACCCCATCTCTACTAAAAATAGAAAAACTAGCAGGCCACAGTGGCAGGCACCTATAGTTCCAGCTACTCAGGAGATTGAGGCAAGAGGATTGCTTGAACCCAAGAGTTTGAGGTTGCTGTGACCTATTCTGACAAGGCCCTCTGGGGTGACATAGTGAGACTCTATTTCCAAAAAAAAAAAGCCTGGTTGTTTAATGATACGTATTTAGTAGGCATTTAAGATGAATAAAGTTATGATCCTCATAAGGTTGCATGTTTAGTGGGGGACTGGCAAGTATGCTGGTGGAGTACAATAAGATAAATGTTGTAATAAGGAACATACAGCATACAATGGGAACATTCAAGAGTTATGTGTGTGTTAGGAGAGGGGACAAAACAATTTTTGAAAGAAAACTTACAGGCTGTGTCCAGATAATGGACATTTGAAGGGGATAGAAAAAAGTCTAGAAGTGATGGGCAGTAAGACTGGAAATATTAAATGGAATCAGCTTCTAGGCTGGGTATTTCAACTTGTTTTTAAGAGCAACAAGAACTAGCTCAGCACCTGTAGCTCTGTGGCTAGGGTGCCAGCCACATACATCAGAGCTGACGGGTTTAAGCACTCTAATGAGGGTGGCACAGTGAGACTCCATCTCAAAACAAAAAAAAGAGCAAAAAGAGCTACCAAAGGTTTTGGTTTTTTGTTTGTTTTGAGACAGGGTTTTGCTCTGTTGTCCAGGCTGGAGTGCAGTGGCATCATCATAGCTTGCCGAAGCCTCTAACTCCTGGCTCAAACAATCTTCCTGCCTCAGCCTTCTGAGTACCTGGGACTACAGGAGTGACTATCTAATTTTTATATTTTTTGTTGATGTGAGGTTTCACTACTGCCCAATCTGGTCTCAAACTCCTGACCTCAAGCAATTACATTCTACCTCGGCCTCCCAGAGTGCTAGGATTATAGGTGTGAGCCAAGAAGCCCAGGCACCTGAAGGGTTTAAGTACAGAAGTGACGTAAGGATCACTCTTCCTAAATTAGTTCTTATAGAAGAGGCTGTTTGGATTTGTTACTGGAATCTCAGGCTCTTAATCTCTCAAAAGTATTGATAATATGGCTGGGTGTGGTGGTTTACACCTGTAATCCTAACACTCTGGGAGGTAGAGATGGGTGGATTGCTTGAGCCCAGGAGTTCTAGACCAGCTTGAGCAAGAGCAAGACTCTGTCTCTACTCAAAATAGAAAAATTAGCCAGGCATTGTGGGGGGTGCCTATAGTTGGTTCTTGGGGTGCTCTTGGCCAAATAGTGACCAGATACCCTAAAGTAAGGCAAGCATAAAGCAAAGTTTGTTTATTTCTATTTCATCTATCTATCTATCTATCTATCTATTCATCCATTTATGAAATAGTCTCTCTCAGTTGCCCTGGGTAGAGTGCCCTGGTGTCATCATAGCTCACAGCAACTTCAAACTCTTGGACTTAAGCAATCTTCTTGCCTCAGCCGCCTCAGGAGCTGGGATTATAGGTTCCCACCACAATGCCCAGCTAGTTTTTCTGGTTTGGGTAGGGACGGGGTAGGGGTCCTCAAACTTTTTAAACAGGGGGCCAGTTCACTGTCCCTCAGACTGTTGGAGGGCTAGACTGTGGGCCCCGGGATGAGTCAGCTGCTAAGCAGGACAGGCAGCAGCAGCAAAAACACCCGGCAGACCAGATAAATGTCCTAGGTGGGCAGCATGTGGCCTAGGGGCCGTAGTTTGAGGACACCTAGGACAGGGTTTTGCTCTTGCTCAGGGCTCAATCAGTCCACCTGCCTCGGCCTCCTAGAGTGCTAGGAGTACATGAGCCACCTCACCTGGCCTGAAACAAAATCTATTGAAGAAGAAAAAGATAGGTTTACAGAGGAAGATAGGTTCCCCATAGACATTGAACCAGTCCCCTTTGTCACTACCAAGAAAAGGCATTGATTATGGCCAGGGATTCTTTATACTATCTGCATTGGGCCCACCTCATGAGTCAGAGGTTACCTTGGAACCAGAGTCTTACTGCACAGGAGGGCCTCCCAAAAGCCTCTCTAAAAGCCTATTGGGGAGTATGAACTGCAATGTAGATATAACCTAATGACAAGCTTTAAGGTTGTTCTAGGTCACTTTCCAGACTCTATTGTAACTATTCAGCATGACATGTGGGCTAGAAAAGTCCTCTGTGTCCTTTTGCAGTTAGCAAGCTAAGTTCTAACTGATAGATTGGTAAGGCAATCCCTCCACCCCAGGTATGAGCAATTAGTCAGAACAGGATCAAGGTGGGACGACACCAAGATGTGGGCCCGGGTACCAGCCTTTGTCCTTTTTCCCTAGGAGGGCCAAAATCCTTTCTACATGACACATCGTCCCATGTCACAAATAAATATAGATATAGATACAGATTTTTTTTCCAAGAGAGTGCAATTTTGTTGCCCTGGGGTTGAGTGCCCTGGTGTAATCATAGCTCACAGCAACCTCAAACTCTTGGGCTCAAGCTATCTTCATGGCTCAGCTTCCCGAGTGCTGGAACTACAGGCTCCCAACACAATGCCCACCTAATTTTTCTATTTTTAGTAGAGATTTTCACTTCTGTGGGGTGATACAACCCTCTTTGAGGTTGTACTAGCCTGAAAGCTAAAAATGCAAGAGATTTGGTACAGTACCATGCGTTCCATTGTTTTATTCTCATAGCACTTTGTTTTGTTTTATTTTGTTTTTTGAGACAGTCTCACTTTGTCACCTTCGGTAGACTGCTGTGATGTCAAAGCTCACATCAACCTCAAACTCTTGGGCTGAAGCCTCAACCTCCTCTTGTCTCAACCTCCCAAGTACATGGGACTATAGGCACCTACCACAAAGCCTGGCTATTTTTATTTTTTATTTATTTATTTATTTTTTTTTTTGAGACAGAGCCTCAAGCTGTCCCCCTGGGTAGAGTGCCGTGGCATTACAGCTCACAGCAACCTCCAACTCCTGGGCTCAAGCGAGTCTCTTGCCTCCGCCTCCCAAGTAGCTGGGACCACAGGCGCCCGCCACAACGCCTGGCTATTTTTTGGTTGCAGCTGTCATTGTTGTTTTGGCGGGTCCGGGCTGGGGATTCGAACCCGCCACCTTAGGTGTACGTGGCTGGCGCCTTAGCCAGTTGAGCTATAGGCGCTGAGCCGCCTGGCTATTTTTAGACACAGGGTCTCACTCTGGCTCAGGCTGGTCTCAAACTCCTGAGCTCAAGCAATCTACCTGCCTTGGCCTCCCAGAGTGCTAGGATTACAGGAGTGAGGCACTGCACTGGGCCCTCATAGCGCTTTGCATTAAACAGTAAAGGAATTGAATGGAGTTTTCTCTCTTTTTTTTTTTTTAAAGAGACAGAGTGTCACTTTGTCACCCTCGGTAGAGGGCTGTGGCATCACAGCTCACAGCAACCTCCAGCTCTTGGGCTTAGGTGATTCTCTTGCCTCAGCCTCCCAAGTAGCTGGGACTACAGGCGCCCGCCACAATGCCCAGCTATTTTTCTGTTGCAGTTTGGGTAGGGCCGGGTTTGAACCACTACCCTCGGTATATGGGGCCGGCACCCTACCCACTGAGCCACAGGTGCTGCCTGCCTTTCCATTCTTGTGATACTTTGCTAAGACAAATGAGTTTCAACTCCATCCAGGTTAATACAAAGGATGTAAAGTTACCATATTTTTATGACTGAATAGTATTACATGGTATACATATATATATCTCACAGTTTGATACTCTGTTCCTGAGCTGATGGGCACAGGTTGTTTACAGGCTGTTTCCACATTTGGGGATTGTAAATTGAGCTGAGATAAACAATTTAGTGCAAATGTCTTTATGATAAAATGATTTTTTTCTTCCAGGTGGATAGGAAAAAATCCCTCGTAGTGGGATTGTGGAGTCAAATAGGAGATCTAATTTGAGTTCTTTGAGGATTCTCCATACTTCTTTCCAAAGCGGCTGTATTAGTTTGCAGTCCCACCAACAGTGTAAAAGTGTTCCCCTCTCTCTACACCTGCAACTTTAGGACTTTGTGATGTGGGCTAATCTTAATGGGGTAGGTGATAATCTCAGGGTGGTTTTGCATTTCTCTGATGGTTAGGGTCAATGAACATTTTTTCATATGTTTGTTAGCCATTCATCTGTTCATTTTTTCATGTTTGTTAGCCATTCACCCTGAAATTAGGATTTGGAGGTATCCAGTCACTTTTGCTTTTGAAAAAAGGGAAAAAAAAAATCATTCTCCAGAATTGAACCTTCCTCAGAGAAGACTCTGTTCATGTCTCTTGCTCAGCAATAGATGGGATTATTCGCTCCCTTTTTTTGTTGATTAATTTGAGTTCTCTATAGATCCTAGTTACCAAATCTTTGTCAGATTCATAAGGATCTGCTGTCATTTCTGATCTGGGCCACTTCACCCCTCTTTAGAAAACCTGATGGTTCCTTGCTCCCAGTAGGGCACCAAACTGATGCTTAAACTTAATGAAGACACCCAATCAGCATAACACACTACAGCCCAGAATTCATTAGGCTCAAGCAATCCTCCCACCTCAACCGCCCAAGTAGCTGGTGGAACAAGTACTTGTCACCACACCTGGATCAGTGCATATTTTTCTGAATGAAAACATTCATTCTCCATGCAGGCTTGACAGTTCACCCCTATAATCTTAGCACTCTGGGAGGCCAAGGTGGGAGAATCTCTTGAGCTCGAGGCCAGCTTGAGCAAGAGCAAGATCTTGTCCCTATTTAAAAAAAAAAAAATTGGTCTCTCTCACCTCTGCTCCTTTATGAGAGGGACCCACTTCCAACTCTTTTTGTAAGTGCTATAAACTTTCTCTTTGTTCTTCCTAAATAAAATCTGTTACCTGGAACTTGTGTAGGTTACTTTTTCTTTCTATCCACCCTAGCCCCACCAGTTTTATTTTCAGTTTCCACTCACTTTTCTTTTCCTTTCTTTTCCTTCCCTCTTACCCTGAAGTTAGGATTTGGAGATATCCAGTCACTTTTGTTTTTAGAAAAAAAGGGGAAAAAATATCATTCTCCAGAATTGATTGCTGATGGAAACTTGAACTTCACTATAAAGTTCAAGGCTCTTTGATTACCTGAAAATTAAGAAATTTATTTGACTAGCTGAATTAAGGATAAATCCTGTTCATTATTTTCAACTCAAAGAATTGCTCCAATTTACCAAAGAATTCTTTTTTTTCCTTACCACTATACTAAGGAGGAACCAAAAGATTCTGAGAAGTGTCTTGTCCGCCCCTTTTCTCTCTTTTTTCTTGAGACATATTCTCACTCTATCTGTCTGGGTAGAGTGGCATGGCATCATAATAGCTTACAGCAACCTCAAACTCCTGGGCTCAAGTGATCCTCCTGCCTCACCCTCCAGACTAACTGGGACTATAGGCACCCTCCACAATGCCTTCTATTTTT
>NW_003852406.1:3542258-3553070 GCF_000181295.1 Otolemur garnettii | reverse complement strand
AAACTCTTGGGCTTAAGCGATTCTCTTGCCTCAGCCTCCCAAGTAGCTGGGACTACAGGCACCTGCCACAACTCCTGGCTATTTTTTGTTGCAGCTGTCATTGCTGTTTAGCTGGCCCAGGCTGGCCAACTAAACCTGCCACCCTTGGTACATGTGGCTGGCGCGGTAACCACTGTGCTACGGGCGCCAAGCCTAGTTTTTCTGTTTTTAGTAGAGATGGGTCTCACTGTTGCTCAGGCTGGTCTCAAACTCCTGAGCTAGAGCTATCCACCTGCCTTGGCCTCTAAGAATGGTGGGATTATAGCCATAAGCCACGGTACCCAGCCTCTTGTTTGATTTCTTTCTTTTTTTTTTAAGAGACAGAGTCTCACTTTGTCACCCTCGGTAGAGAGCTGTGATGTCACAGCTCACGGCAACCTCCAGCTCTTGGGCTTAGGCAATTCTCTTGCCTCAGCCTCCTGAGTAGCTGGGACTATAGGTGCATGCCACAACACCCAGCTATTTGTTGTTGTTGCAGTTTGGCCGGGGCGGGTTTGAACCTGCCACCCTCGGTATATGGAGCCCTACTCACTGAGCCACAGGTGCTGCCCATCTTGTTTGATTTCTGTATCATCTAGGTAGGGGATGAAGGATTTTGGGGTATGAAAATGTCAGAGTTACAAAGTCCCAAGGAAACAAAGCACCTTACTCTCATCATATTTCAATTTCTAGTTTGTCTCCACCTTCTAGATTATAAAGTCCTAAAGGTAGGAGTTGTGTAGGCCCAACTAAAATCTAGAAGATAAACATTTATTGGATGCCTGTACAAATTAGTCAAGATCTCTGCCCTAAGGGGCCGACAACCTAGCATGACACATATATTAAGACACATTTAGCTGCGTGCAGTGGCTCATGCCTGTAATCCCAGCACTTGGGAGGCTGAAGTGGGTGGATTGCCTGAGCTCTTAGGTTACAGATCAGCCTAAGCCAGAGTGAGACCTCGTCTCTAAAACATAACTGGGCGTCATGGTGGGCACCTGTAGTCCCAGCTACTTGAGAGGCTGAGGCAAGAGAATTCAGCCCAAGAGTTTGAGGTTGCTGTGAGCTATGACACCACAGTACTCTACCAAGGGCATTGTTCCTTTCTGTCTCCAAAAAAGGAAGAAGAAAAGGCATGTTTAGACGTTGATCCCGCTAGACCTGCCAGATGTGGAAGGAAAACACAATACCTGAAGATTATTCACAAGTGTTGTCAAAGGTTGTTAGGAAAAACAGTGGGTTGATAAGTTTTGTGGAAGATTCCGTTTCAGTGAATTGCAGTCATTAATATTTGAGAAGTAATACTTATGCTGACAGCCAGAGCCTCCTAAAAATGTATATTGTCTGATGCTAGTATATAAAATTAGTATATAAAATGTTACATGTGCAACTTTATCTGTAGTGACAGAAAGATCTAGGGGAAAGGACAGGATGGACAGAGTATAAAGGGCAGGGGGTAACTAGCAGGTGAATACGTGCACTACCTTGATTTTGGTGATTTCGTAGTGTGGACATGTCAAAATTTACCAAATTATACATTAAAAATGTACAGGTTATCATATGTCAATTACTCAATAAAGGGGTTTTTTGTTTGTTTTTTTGAGACAGAGTCTCAAGCTGTTGCTGTGGTTAGAGTGCTATGGCATCACAGCTCACAGCAACCTCCAACTCTTGGGTTAAGCAATTCTCTTGCCGCAGCCTCCCAATTAGTTTGCAGTTGTTGTTGTTTTAGCTGGCCTGGGCCAGGTTCAAACCCCCCAGCTTCTGTGTATGTGGCCAGCAACCTACCCACTGAGCTACAGGCGCCGCCTGGTTGGTTGGTTTTTGTGGAGACTGTCTCACTTCTGTTGCTCAGGCTAGAATGCCCCTGCATCAGCCTAGCTCACTGCAATCTCAAACTCCTAGGTTCAAGCTATCCTCCTGCTTCAGCTTCCCAGGCAGTTGGGACTACAGCCGCCTGCCACAAAGCCCAGCTAATTTTTCTATTTTTAGTAGATTTATATATATTCTTGCTCAGGCTGGTCTCAAACTCCTGAACTCAAGGGATCTGCTTGCTTCAGCCTCCCAGAGGGCTAGGATTACAGGCTCCAGCCACAGTGTCCAGCCCAAAAGTGGTTTTTTGCTTTTTGTTTTTAAAGAGATAAGACAGAGATATATCGCAGACAGACTGACGAACTCTTTAAGTCTTTGGGAGCAGAAAGATTTCATGTATAAAGCAACGTTTTAAGGTCTTCCGAGTAAATAGGGAGAAATAACACTTAGTAAACTATCGCTAATAGCCGAACTTGGGCTGGTGTGATAGCAAAGGATATGGACGGAAGAATAAGCATGTGTTAGACCCAGGAAACAACCCAGTCTTTGGTTCAGGTATGTGTTGTATGCGTGTCTATGGGTGCTATCTCTGGAGGGAAAAGAATGGTCCTATAAACCACGGACAAATTTTACAAGTAGCAAGTAACAGGAGTGGCTAGAGGAAGAACGTGATTTGGGGTAAATAAGATGACTTCGCATTTTGGATGCGGGTAGAGTAATATTCAAAGGCTCTGAGACACAGAAAGGGGGCTGGGAAACTAGTTTGCTCGGGCTTGCAGGCAGGGGCCAGGCCCCGTTAGGGAAGGCGAGCCCACGCCGCAAGTCCAGGCTACATCCTGAACGCCTGCAACCCTAACCTTCTAGCGCTGATTCCGATCTGTTCCGGGAACTGCGGCAGACTTTTGCGCAAGCCCCGCCTAGGTGGGAGTGGGTGGTGGGACACTCGGTGGGTGGAGGGACACCCACCCCTCTGGAGAAACCCGGTAGGGCAGAGGCGGGGGCAGTCGTGCTCGGCGCGTGCGCGCGGCGCGCAGGGAGGCGGCCTGGAAGCCAGGGAGCGCGCGCCCTTCACGTGACCCCACCCGCGGGCCGCGACGCACACGACGCGCCTCTCACGTGGTCTCCAGCCCCGTCGCCGGCGGAGGCGGGCGCGGGCGCGTCCCTGTGGCCAGTCGCCCGGAGGAGTTGGTCGTACAATTATGAAAGACTCGGATTCTGCTGCTAGAGCCGGAGCTGAGTTAGTTCTGAGAAGGTTTCCCTGGGCTGTCCTCGTCCGGCGGCCCCTGCTGCCGCCTCCGGAGACGCTTCCCGATAGATGGCTACGGGCCACGGAGGAGGAGGTGGTGGAGTTGCTGCCCTTCCGGAGTCCGCCCCGTGAGCAGAATGGTACGGGACCCGCGCAGGCCTGGGCGTGGAAGGGGCCCGAGGGGTGCAGGTAGTGAAGGGGAGACCTCGCAGGCAAGTGTGTGTGTGGTGGGCGCGAGCCGTGTTGTAGGGGGCGAAGGACCCCCGACTCGCCTGGAGCCTTCTGGATTTGCCCTGGCGGGACGGGGGTGCGGGGCGGCAGCAGGTTAGCAGAGCAGGCACGATAGCTCGTCACTGGCTCCCGGTGTGCCTCTCCAGGCGGCGGAGACGCGAGCCGGAGACCGCCGGACCGGCCTGAGCTGGACTGGGCTGAGCGGCCGCAGAGCGCCAGCCGCAGAGCGCGCAGTTCTCCAGCGCCGCATCTCCTGGGAGCGCGGTCCTCCTGGCGCCAGTTGCTGGCAGATAAGGAAGCCAAATGCTTTGCTCAGGTTCAACGTGCGAAAACAGGGGCGGCTGAAAGGGTACAAAAAAGGGGTAGATGAGATGGATCTGGAGCTGTGCCTTGTTTGCTGCGCATGAGTACTCTACAGGTAACGTTTTCTTTTTGGAACCAAAAGGGAGGAAGTTGACAATATTGACGGTAGATCTGGTTTGGAGTAGCAAGAATCAGGATGAGGAGGGGGCGCTGCTGTGGAAACCAAGACCATGTGCTGCCAAGATTTAAGTCGAACTTAATCTTTTGCCCCAGAGGAAGGTCAGTCATGTTTTAAACAAAAAGGTGGAACGGAGAGAGGGAGACGGTGCATGCAGCTTTGCCAGGAACCAAATTTGAAGGTTTTTTTTATTAAAAAAACAAAAGTTAGGACGTCAAGAGCAGTGAACGTATTTTTGGTCAGTATTTGAATTCGATAGGCTTTATGCAAACAACTCTCCCTCTACTGGAGACTGGCAGGTTTACTTTTCTCTGGGAGCTAGGTTAAGTGCCTTAGAAAACTGAAATAGTTTTACTTATACCACAGATGTAGACTTTGAATAAATAATCTTCCATTATTTTCCACCACCTTTGGTAATGTAAAAGTCAACAAAAACGTGATCATTTTCATAATTTAATTAATTAATTAATTAATTTTTTGTTTTGTTTTGGGGTTTTTTTGGCCGGGGCTGGGTTTGAACCCACCACCTCCCTGTATATGGGGCCAGAGCCCTACTCCTTGAGTCACAGGCACCGCCCTATTAATTTATTCTTGAGGCAGTCTAGTTCTGTTGTCCAGACTAGAGTTCTGAGGTCAGCCTAGCTCAACAGCAACTTCAAACTCTTAGGCTCAAGCAGTCCTCTTGCCTCAGCCTTTGGAGAAGCTGGGGCTGCCACTACCCCCAGCGGATTTTTTCCTGTTTTTAGTAGAGATTGGATCTTGGTCTTGCTCAGGCTGGTCTCAAACTTCTAAGCTCAAAGGATCTGCTCCAGCCTTGGCTTCTCATCATGCTCGGATTACAAGGCATGAGCAACCATGCCCAGCCCATTTTCATATTTTTTTATTTCTATTTTTTGGGGACAGTCTCACTTTGTCACTCTGGGCAGAGTGCTGAAGCAGCCTCGTTGACAGCAACCTCAAACTCTTGGGCTCAAGTGATTCTCTTGCCTCAGCCTCCCAGACAGCTGGGACTATAGGTCCCTACCACAACATCTGGCTGTTTTTAGAGACGGGGGTCTTGCTCTTGCTCAAGCTGGTTTGGAAGCTGTGAGCCAGGTGAATCCACCCACTTTAGCTTCCCGGAGTGCTAGGATTATATGTGTGAGCCACTGCGCCTGGCCTCATTTTCATAATTTTAAGCAGAGTTTAAGTTCTTCTATTGGCACTACATTTTAAAACATTATTTATTTAATTACTCAAAAAAAACCTACAGTCCAGGTTTCACTTCACTATGTTGCCCAGACTGGATTCTAATTCCTGGGCTCAGGCAAGGATATGGGATTGCAGGCACTCACCACTGGAACCAACCTGGCCTGTATTTTCAAATTTTTTAAATGGATTTAAGGGAGTCTATTTGGAGAGGGGAAGTTGAATCCAAGTATATAGTTTTAAAAAACCAAGCCATTAATACAGTGTAGTGATAAATCATTTTACTTTATATTGTACGTTCAAACATACTACTTCAATATTTAAAAGGAAAACCTTTAGATACATGCTTCATCATCTTCAAAACCATTTATTGCTTCCTAATGTTGATTAGAGCAGCAGACTTCTTTGTTTTTGTTACCTCAGGCGCCCTTCTCAAATCTAGCCTCTTAACACTATAAATGTCTTGCTATCTGCGTACTTTGAAAGTGCCTTCCAAAATTAAGGTGTGGTCTAGGTTTCTCCTGTTTCTGCTGCCTTTCTTCTTAAAGGCCAGTCCTTCATAGCAGGTACTCTCCCCTAAACAATATATTAGACTCCATAGTACACCATACTTGGCATACAGTCTGAATTCAGTATTGATTGGCCAGGCAGTTAACAAACCTGTTGATTCAGCAGGAAGAAGTTTTAACTTTTATTATTTATTTATATTTGTTTGTTTGAGACAGAGTCTCACTGTTGCCTAGGCTGTAGTGCATCTGTCTAGCTCACAGCAACCTCAATTCCTGGGTTCAGACAGTACATCTGCCTTGGCCTCCGAGAATAGGATTATAAGTGTGAGGCACAACTCCTGGCCAAAACTCTCTCTTTGCCAGTGAGATGGCTCACACCTGTAATCCTAACACTCTGAGAGGCCAAGGTGGGTAGATTGCTTGAGCTCACAGGTTGGAGACCAGCCTGAGCAAGAGCGAGACCCCATCTCTAAAAATAGCCAGGCATTGTGGTGGGTGCCTGTAGTCACAGCTACTTGGGAGGCTGAGGCAAGAGAATCACTGAGCCCAAGAGTTTGAGGTTGCTGTGAGCTATGACGCCATGGTACTCTACCAAGGGCGAAAGTGAGACTGTCTCAAAAAGAAAAAAAAAATTGAAATTAAGAGACTTTTTAGATTTCACACTATGTCTTTTTTTTTTTTGAGACGGAGTCCCAAGCTGTCGTCCTGGGTAGAGTGCTGTGGTATCTTAGCTCACAGCAACCTCCAGCTCTTGGGCTTAAGTTATTCTCTTGCCTCAGCATCTCTAGTAGCTAGAACTGCAGGTGCCTGCCACAATGTCCAGCTTTTGTTGACATTGTTTAGCAGGCTGGGGCCGGGTTTGAACCCATCAGCCTGGTGCGTGTGGGCAGAGCTCTAACCACTGAGCTACGGGTGCTGAGCCCAGTTTTTCTATTTTTTAGTAGAGACTGGGTCTTGCTTTTTGCTCAGGCTGGTCTCAAAGTGGTGAGCTCAAGCTATCCACTCGCCTGGGCCTCTTAGAGTGCTAGGATTATAGGCATGAGCCACCTCCCCTGGCCACTGAGTTTTTTTGATTGCTACTGAGTTGTATGATTTTCATTACAATTACCAGTTAAGTTTTTCGGGTAACTTAAAACTGGGGTTCTTCATACAGTATTGATTTGTTCAGCTTCCTTAATTTTTAGATGTAAACATTTACCTAAAAGTTCACCTTGGTATAGCGCCTTAACACTGCATAATTCTTAATGTAATCTGTTATTTAAGGCATTTACTTCTGGTAATCAGTTTCTGCTTTGACACTAAAAGCATATAAAATTTTTCTGTGTTTTAAAAAGCTGTAAAATGAATTAGCCAAGTGAAAAAAAAATACAAAACAAAATTTAAAAAAAGTTAAAAAAACTGGAGCAGAATCAAGTTTTGTAAAAATTATCTGTCACGGCTACTGGAAAGTCTTGTTTTATTTGCTTGCAGTCATTTAATTAGTGATATTTTCCAAGCATTGTGATAGATACTGGAGAGGCAAAGAAGTGTTAGACAAGTTTACTTTCACATACTTCACATTCTGATTATTCATTAAAAAATCTGTCCAGGGAAAGATACATAAAGTAAACATTTAATATCTACCATGTTTCAGGCACTGTGATACTTAATAGCTTTGAGGGGCAATTTAGTTGTGGAAAAATAAGGATACTCTGATGCTGTTGTGTGGATTACTATGAGAGTATATTATAGTCAGAGAGGAAAATCTGGGTTGGCTTGTCAAGAAGTTGATGGTACGTTTCTGTAAGACCTGGAAAAAGATGTATTGAGGTGTATTAGTCTAAGAGCACTGACCTTTATTGATTGATTGAGGCAGAGTCTCACTCTGTTGCCCTAGGTAGAGTGCCCTGTCCTCAGAGCTCACAGAATCTCAAATTATTGGGTTTGAGCAATCCTCTTGCCTCAGCCTCCTAAGGTAGCTGGGATTACAGGCTCTTGACACAACACCTGGCTTATTTTTCTAATTTTAGTAGAGATGGGGGTCTTGCTCTTGCTTGGGCTGTTCTCAAACTCCTGAGTTCAAGCAATCCACCCACATTGGCCTCCCAAATTGCTAGGTTTACAGGCATGTACGCCTGGCCTGGGAACTGGCCTTTAAAAGAAAAGAGCATCTTTAGTTTCTTCTGGTAACTACTATTGTACAGTACTGTACATAGTTTGGAATGAGTGGAATATGGGATGATAAAGGATACTGATGGGAATGTTATGAAGATAGGCAAGTCAGACGTAGTTGCTCATTTCTATAGTCCTAGCTCCTCAGGAGGCTGAGGCAAGAGGAGGGCTTAAGCCCAGGAGCGCGAGATTGCAGTGAGCTCCAGCCTTGGTGATAAAGTGAGAGCCCATTTCTTAACAAAAAAAGAGGGAAGAAAACAGATTTCAGAAAGTAATGTATGTCATGTAGAGAGTTCGGATTTTATTTTAGAGATGTTGGGGACCCATTCTAGGAAATAATATGAGGGTAAATAAATTGTGTATAGTTAAACCAGAAATAAATTGGTAAGACAAGGCTATTATGTAAGACTCTGACAAATGTGGGCTGAAATAAAAAATTAGGAGCAAGGAAGAACAGGGATGTTAAAGAGTTCAACTTTTTCAGAAGTTGGTCTCTTTTGTGGAGTAATGGCTCTCAATTTATGCAAATAAATGATAATAATTGGGCATACAATGAAAATGTAATACATATAATTGGAGTTATTACTTAAAATGTGCAGATGTAGTAGTTGAAAGCAATACTTAAATATGCATTAATTTTTTTTTTTTTTTTGAGACAGGGCCCCAAGCTGCTGTTCTCAGTAGAGTGCTGTGGCATCACAGTTCACAGCAACCTCCAACTCCTTGGCTTAGGCGATTCTTTTGTCTCAGCCTCCCAAGTAGCTGGGACTACAGGCACCTGCCACAACGCCTGGTTATTTTTTGTTGCAGTTTGGCCGGGGCCGGGTTTGAACCCCCCACCCTCAGTATATGGGGCTGGCACCCTACCCGCTGAGCCACAGATGCTGCCCCAGTTTGAACAATTTCAAACATGAATTTTGTCTCTTCTATAATCTCTTCCATTTCCTCAAATGGAAGCATAATTTTAAAGCAAATCTCAGACACATATCATCTGTAGATATTTTATTGTGTGAATGTCTAAAAAAAATCAGGACTCTTAGCACACCTAAAAATTAATTCCTTAATTAAGTAAATATTTAACATATTTCCTTTATTATCTTGTGTTTTACCCATTTAATTTATTTGAATCAGTATCCAAGGAATTCTGTTTGTAGCATTTGGCTGATAACTTTGAGTCTCTAGCACCCTTTCCTTTTTTATTTTTCCCCGTTGTTGTTACTGTTTATTGTTCAAAACCCCTGATCACTTACCCTGTAGAATTTCCCACAGTTTGTATTTTGTTGAATTCAGCCCTATAGTGTCATGAACATGTTTCTTCCTGTGAACTAGTGGTCAGATTCTAGTTTCATGTTTTGGCAATACTCATAGGTAGTGCTGTATATTTTCTGTTGCATTACATTAAAAGGCATCTGTTGTTTGCCTTTTTTCCCCTTCCTTCCTTTCTTCTTTCTCTCTTTTTGTCTTCCTTTCTCTCTCTCTCCATTTCTTTCTTTTCTTCTTCCCTTCCTTCTCTTCCTTTCCCCCCTCCCCTCTTTCTGTCTTTCTGTCTTTCTTTAGTTAAGGTTGACCAGTGGGTTCCTATGGTCAGTCACCCGATCTTACAGTTGTGCAGAGTTCCCCGTTGGTCATTTACTTGACAGTTTCAGTAGCAGTAGTCTTTTATTTTTTGCCATTGATCCATCATTTCATTCTGGGTTCCTCTTTCCCCTTTCTTTTTGGGGAGCCTTTTAGCATACAAGTAAATTATGGGGTTTTTTTGGTGATCATCTGTTAAATGTCTATGTTAAGTTTGGTACCTGGAAGCAAAATTCAGAGTGATTGAGATTACTTTATTTTTTTTTTCTTTTAAGGCAGAGACTCAGGTAGAGATAGAGATTACTTTATGATATAAACATTATTTGACTGTTCATGGGGATTTGAACTGAGTTATTTACATGAACCAATAAAAAGAACTTAGATGGATGTTAGTTTTATGTATTTTTTTAAAATTTTTTTTGAGACAGTCTCACTGTATCACCCTCAGTAGAGTGCTGTGACCTCAGAGCTTACAGCTTAAACTCCTGGGCTTAAGCAATTCTTTTGCCTCAGCCTCCCAAGTAGCTGGGACAACGGGCGCCTGCCACAACGCCCGGCTATTTTTTGTTGCATTTGTTATTGTTTAGCTGGCCTGGGCCAGGTTCAAACCCACCAGCCCTGGTGTATGTGGCAAGTGCCCTAGCTGCTGAGCTACAGGTGCCGAGCTAGATGTCACATTTAGATGGTGCTTTGTAATTACTAGTATGTGAATGTAGCTTTTGACTTGCAGAATTGGATCTCTTCTAGTTAATGAGAAATGATTGGTTCTAATTTACATTGTTAGTACTTTCAGAGATTTTGTTGACTCTTGGGTTAGTTCATTTTGGATTTAGAAAATTGCCTAGATCTTTTAAACCTGTTTTTGAAGGTGTATGTGTTTAGTTTTCTGAACACATAGAGGGTTTCCTTATTAAAGAAGGAAAGTTTGGTGTATAGAGGTAAACAATTTTTGGAAGTTGGTAGACTTGACTCTTGACCTAAAAGTCTTTGCCAAGTCACATCTTAGGAGCATCACTGTTAACTTTTCTGTTTATGAAAGGCAGATGATCATCTTTCCTCTACTTGACCTCAAGAGCAATATTGGGACTAAATCTGTGAAGCACTGCTTCCCTTTTAACCATCATGAAAGTATGTTCATGACAACACCTAAACTGTCCAATTGCCAAGTTCTGGAAACCTTAAACTTTGGAAACCCAGGTCCTCATGGAAAGTAAGAAAAAAGCTTTTGAAGAAAGTAATTCCAGGTATATAACAACCTTGAGACCAGAGTTCACTGATAGAAAAATGTGTGCAAAATGAAGTTTAATAGAATTAGTTTTTTACTTTTTTGCTGAAAACACAATTTGCTACACTGGCAATTTTGGGGGCAAGTTTCTGAGAAAGAGACTATTACCTTAAGAAGGAGAGAATGGTAATTAACCTAGAAAGACAGGGCATATGTGCCCTTTAGTACATGAATCTTAGTCTTTAAATAGTCTTAGTCTTTAAAGAGTATAGTACTCTGGGCTAAGAAAAGTGTTTAATAGGCTTTAGACTTTTATTTATTTATTCTTTTTGGAAACACAATTTTGCTCTGTCACCAGGTCTGGAGTGCTTTGGCC
>NW_003852406.1:3540551-3541635 GCF_000181295.1 Otolemur garnettii | reverse complement strand
GCCTCCCGAGTAGCTGGGACCACAGGCGCCTGCCACAACGCCTGGCTATTTTCCTGCTGCAGTTAGGCAGGGGCCGGGTTCGAACGTGCTGCCCTTGGTATATGGGGCTGGCACCCTACCCACTGAGCCACAGGTGCCGCCCTGATTTTTCTATTTTGAGTAGAGTCAGGGGTCTCGCTTTTCTGAGGCCAGTCTTGAACTCCTGACCTCAACAAATCCTCCCACCTCTGCCTCCCACAGTGCTAAGATTACAGGCATGAGAGCCACCTCTCCCGGCCTAGACAGATTTTTATATTAGGTAACATGTATCAGCATTAACCTGTAGCCATTATTCAAAAAAATGCTCTACACAGGTGGGACTCGGTGGCTCATGCCTATAATCCTAACATTCTGGGAGGCTGAGGCGAGTGGATTGCTTGAGCTCAGGAGTTCAAGACCAGCCTGAACAAGAGTGAGACCCCCATCTCTAAAAATAGCTGGGCATTATGGTGCCCAATATTTGGGAAGCTGAAGTAAGAGGAACACTTGAGCCCAAGAGTTTGAGGTTGCTGTGAGCTATGACACCATGGCGCTACCCAGGGCAACAGAGTGAGACTCTGTCTCAAAAAAAAAGAAAAAGATACATGTAGGGTCTACTCCTTTACATTACTTTATATGAATGTACTATATGTTGTCAGTTTTATTGTTGGTAGATATTTAGGTTTTTTCCAGTTTTTTTATACGGAATGATGCAATATTGTATGTATTATATACAAGTGTGATAATTTTTCTAGAATGTATATCTAGAGTGGAATTGCATGGTTATAGGATAAGTACAACTTTTTAGATATTACCAAAGTATTGGCCCAGAGTAGTTATGTAGTTTGCACTTCTGATAGAAATACAGTTATGGCTCGGCGCCTATAGCTCAACTGGCTATATTTGTTGTTGTTTAGCTGGCCTGGGCCAGGTTCAAACCCACCAGCCCTGGTGTATGTGGCAAGTGCCCTAGCTGCTGAGCTACAGGTGCCGAGCTAGATGTCACATTTAGATGGTGCTTTGTAATTACTAGTATGTAAATGTAGCGTTTGACTCGTAGCGTTTG
>NW_003852406.1:3520260-3539180 GCF_000181295.1 Otolemur garnettii | reverse complement strand
ATTCTCTTGCCTTAGCCTCCCAAGTAGCTGGGACTACAGGTGCCTGCCACAACACACGGCTATTTTTTGTTGCAGTTTGGCCAGGCCAGGTTCGAACCTGCCACCCTAGGTATATGGGGCTGGTGCCCTGCCCACTGAGCCACAGGCACTGCCCCGGCTATTTTTTTGTTGCAGTTGTCATTTAGCTGGCCCAGGCAGGTTTAAACCCGCCAGCCTCAGTGCATGTGACTGGCACCGTAACCACTGTGCAATGGGGCCCTTTTTTTTTTTTTTTTTTTTGAGACAGAGGCTCACACAGTCACCTTGGAGTTGAGTGACTTGTCATCATAGCTCACAGCAACCTCAAACTCTTGGGCTCAAGCAATCCTTGATCTTGTCTCAGCCTCCCAAGTAGCTGGGACTATAGGTGTCTGCTACAATACCCAGCTAGTTTTTCTATTTTTAGTAGAGACAGGGTCTCTTTGCTCAGGCTGGTCTTGAACTTGAGAGTTCAGGCAGTCCACCTGCCTTGACCTCCCAGAGTGCTAAGATTACAGGTGTGAGCCACTGTGCCTGGCCTCAGGTTCAGAAAATTATGTACACAATAACCACACAGGAATTACCTTTTTAAAAAGTAGTTAGTGTGTTTTTACCCATCAGTTTCAAAAAGATGTAAGAAAGGTGACGTATTTAAAGCTACCTTCAATTTTGAAATGCTTCTTTTAAGTTTTTAAGTCAATAGTCGCTTTGGAGCCAGAGCAAACTATTAGCTGTGTGATGCTGGATAATTCCCTTACTTCTATGTCGAACTAAGTCTTGTATCTGTAATATGGGAGTACTATAATGCACACTTGATAGGATTGTTGTGAGCATATGAAATGTTTAGAATAGTACCTGGGAGCTTGGCACCCATAGCTCAGTGGTTAGGGCGCCAGTCACGTATTCTGGGGCTGGTGCATTCGAACCTGGCCCAGGCCTGCTAAACAACGACAACTACAACAAAAAAATAACCGGGCATTGTGGTGGATGCCTGTAAGCCCCAGCTACTGAGGAGGCTGAGGCAAGAGAATCACTTAAGCCCAAGAGTTTGAGGTTGCTGTGAGCTATGAGGCCACTGCACTCTACTGAGGGCAATATAGTGAAACTGTCTCAAAAAAAAAAAAAAAAAAAAAGACTAGTACCTGGAAACTATCATTAATTAATCTTTTTGTTGTATGTACTTTGGGCAAGAAGATAACAAGACTCTTACCATTGTTGCCTGAGTAAATTACCTTTGTTTAACTTTCTAGCTCTGTTTCTTTAGAACCTTGTAGAATACAGTCTCGTTTGTGTTTTTAGGCAACATTGTAATTGTTGCTTATGGGTAAATTGTATGTGCATTGGGAAACTAAATACATGATAATGGAAAAGACAGAGAGAACTTTGGGTTTGCAATGAATCCTATAACTAGGTACTTCATTTGCCAGGGATCTTGGAAGCTCTATGAGGGGTTATAAGAAATGATGGCTTTTTAGATTCATCGATGTTGTTGAAAATGGCAGGATTCCTTTCATTCTTAAGGCTGAGTAATACTTGAATGTGTGTATATCACAGTTTTAGCCACAGAAATGTGATACTGTGTGATCCCATTTTTACATGGAGTCAAAAAAAGCCAAAAACAGAACCTGAAGAGTAGAATGATGGCGACCAGGGTCAGGGGCTGTAAGGTGTGGAAAATGAAATTTTGTTCAAAGGGTAAAAACTTGCAGTTACAAGGTGAATAGGTTTTGGAGACTTAATGTATAGCATGGTGACTACAGTTAACAGTTACATGTTGTATACTTGAAATATACTGAGAGAATATACCTTGGCCGAGCAGGGTTGTTTCCATCTGTAATTGTAGCACTTTGGGAGGCCAAGGGGGGGAGAATTGCTTAAGGTCGGGAGTTTGAGAACAGCCTAGTGACTTAGTGAGACCCCCATCTCTACAAAATAATAAAAGTAAAATAATTACCCATGCATGGTGGCATGCACCAGTAGACCCAGCTGCTTTTGGAGGCTGAGGTGGGATCATTTGAGCCCAGGAGTTCAAGGCTATCGTATGCTATGATTAGGCCATCCACCTAATTTTGTAATTTTTTGTGGAGATGAGGTTTGGCCATTTTGCCCAGGCTGGTCTTGAACTCTTCCCACCTTAGCCTCCCAAAGTGTTGGGTACATGTTAAATTAAATCTGACCATCACTTTTAATTGTCTTGTAAATGGTCCGTTTGCAGGATCACACCAGTCCCTCTTGAGGTTTTTGGTTCATAGTGGGAATCTCAGATTTGGCCTCCTTCCTCTTTGGCTATTTCGGGGAACTGTATTTGCATAGCACTGATGATTTAATAATTTAAATCACATTGGATTTAAATGGAATTATTCTGATGTTTTAGGTGTGCCATCAGTAAGCGTAGTATATAGTTAGTATCTAGTGCAGTGGTTCTCAACCTTCCAAATGCCACAACCCTTTAATACAGTTCATGTGGGTCTTGACCCACAGGTTGAGAACTGCTAATCTGGTAGATTTAAAAGATAGTAAGGGGGGAGGGTGGGGGGAGGGAGGCTGATTGGTGGGATCACACCTATGGTTCATCCTAGGTTCATCCTGTGAATCTCTCTAAATGTAGAATATAAATGTGTTAACACAATAACTAAGAAAAAGACTTGAAGGCTATGTTAACCAGTTGGATGAAAGTATTTCAAATTGTATACAGAAACAGTACACTGTACCCCATGATAGTATTAATGTACACTACTATGATAAAAAAAATAGTATAGGAGAGTTGTCATAAACTTATTTACATGAAAATACATTTGTATTGTATGATAAAAAGTAATCATATTTTATTTATCAAAAAATAGTCTAGAACTATTTTTATGTATTTATTATGAAATTATTTTCTTTTTTACTTAGTGGGTTAACTTATGAACCATCCTTTAAAACTTTAAAACTTTTGCTTTAGTCCCAGAAATCCTGGATAGAAAGCACTTTGACCAAGAGGGAATGTGTATATATTATACCAAGTTCCAAGGACCCACACAGGTAAGCATGCTATTGTTTCTTCTGGGATCCTCTAGAAGTTACATGTAAATTGTATTGCTGAAGGGATTGGGAGAAGGAAACAGCATTAATGAGATAATCAGTATTTTGGAGTTCTTTCCCATGACCCCAGACTTTGTTGCCCAGGCTCTAGTGCTATGGCATTAGCCTAGCTCACAGCACCCTTTCAAATGTCTGAGTTTGAGTGATCCTCCTGCCTTGACTTCCTGAGTAGCTGGGACTACAGACACCCATCATGACTCCTGGCTAATTTTTCTGTTTTTAGTAGAAATAGGGTCTTGCTCTTGCTCAGGCTGGTCTTAAAATCCTGAGCTCAGTCAATCCTTCTGCCTCAGCCTGCCAGAATGCTTGGATTACAGGCAGTACCACCACACTTGGCCTGTATTTTGGAGTTCTTAAGGACATAGATAGCATAAACTTCTTCTTAAAGTGTTGTTCCCCCATTCTCAGATCATGCTAATATATGGCAGTTAAGGCTCTCTTTTTGTAACTATTTCACTGATGTTGAGAACTTAAAGATGTTTATATATTTTTTGGGCATCTACTACGTACTCAACTGGAGAAATCAATATGAACCTAAATAGTCACTCTTTTTGCCAGTGTATGAATATAGATCAGCATTTACTGGAAAATTTATCAGAGACTGTGGGCATCCCTAATCATTCTTTTGGTCTTTAAAATGCCTTTGACAGGCTGGATGTGGTAGCTTACACCTATAATCATAGTACTCTGGGAGGCAGAGGCAGGAGGATCTCTTGAACTCAGAAGTTGAAGACTAGCCTTAGCAAAGTGAGACCCCATCTCTACTAAAAATAGGAAAAAGAGCTGCACATTGTGGAGGTGCCTATATTCCCAGCTATTGGAAAGCTGAGGCAAGAGGATCTCTTGAGTTGGAGGTTGCTCTAGCTCAGCTGATGCCACAGCACGCTAACATGAGTATCAGAATGAGATTATGTCTCCAAAAAAAAAAAAAAGACTTTGATAATATGAATTATTTATTTACATGTTATTCTTCTTTGTATCATTCTAATTTTAGGGTATGCTGTCCAGGCTAGTACAAATAATAGAAATAATATAAAGGTAGAGGATGTTAACTAAAATTCAAGAAAAAGTTGAGTATTTACTTAATAAATATCTTTGCTAAAATTGCTTTTTCCTGAGGCTTAAAAATAGAAAAAATATTAAATAAGAAAATCCAATATACAGTTACTTCCTATCATATAGAGCGTTGTATTGTATTAATCTAAGTACCTTCATAGGTACTTAGAATACAATTCAAATTAATTGACAAAGGCATTTACAAGATTTGTGCATCTTCTTATATTTCCTGTCTCCTATCAGACCTTGTTCTCTGTTCAGTTACCTTCCCTGTAATCTTACTATTAATGTATTTATTATTAATGTATTTTTTATGTTATAGAACATGTCACTGTTTTTGTTCATAGTGGGTACTCAGTAAATATTGAATGGATCCCTCACATTACAAACACATTTTTGTTGTAAATGTAATGTACATGATAAACTTTGAAAACTTACAAGGTGTAGAAATATGGCTCAGTTTCAGCATATTAAGACAGTCTTTTTCTTTCTTTCTTTTTTATTTTTGGTAGAGACAGAGTCTCACTTTATCACCCTCGGTAGAGAGCTTGGGCTCAAGTGATTCTCTTGCCTCAGCCTCCCGAGTAACTGGGACTACAGGCACCTACTACAACACTTGGCTATTTTTTTGTTGCAATTGGCTGGGGCCAGCTTTGAACCCACCACCCTTGGTATATGGGGCTAGTGCCCTACCCACTTAGCCAGAGGTGCTGCCCTTTTAATTTTTTCTTAAGAGATGGAGACTCCCTGCCTGTGACTCTTCCTGCACCATCATACCTGACTGAGACAGTCATTATTAACGTTTTGCTGGATTTACTGTTAATCTTAGTGCATGACTTTCTGTTTTGCTTCATTCATTCTATGTGTAGAATGATATACCTGTTCTCTAACAGATTGTTACAGTAAATTTAATTTTTCATATTATAATTTATAAGAATAATAATATTCTGCTAGTGTATATACCACAGTTCATAGATCTATTTTTTTTTTTTTTTTTTTTTTTGGAGGAGGGACAGTTACACTCTGTTGGCTGGGTTAGAGTGCCTTAGTCTCAGCCTACCTAACAGCAACCTCTAACTCCTGGGCTCAAGCAGTAGGTACCTGCCACCATCCCCAGCTAGTTTTTCAATTTTTAGTAGAAACTGGGTCTTGCAAGATCTTACTCAGGCTGGTCTGGATCTCTGGAGTTCAAGCAATCCACCCACCTCAGCTTCCCAGAGTGCTGGGATTATAGATGTGAGCTGCCCTGCCAGGCCCTTAAAATAATTTTTAAAACTTTTTATAATAAAATGACTTCTTATATGTTTTTACTGTGAACTGTTTATCCAGTTTTTCTTTTTTATATTAGATTTTTAATGATGTATTTGAGTGAGCTTTTTATATATATTAGGGGAAACTAACCTTTTACAAATACATTTTTCTTAGTTTATTAGTGGCAGATTTTTGCTTCATATGAATGTATTTCTATAGTTTCTATATTTCATAATCATAATTAGTTGTATTTAAAATATAGAAATTGAGTTTAAAATAGTCATTGGAATATACCGAATATACATGATACATGGTATCTGCTAAAAGTTTAAATGTGTAATTTTCCTTGTTTTGTACCTTTTTTTTTTTTTTTGGAAATAGAATCTGACTCTGTTGCACAGGCTAGAGTACTGTGGCATCAGCCCAGCTCACAGCAACCTTAAACTCCTGGGTTCAAGCAATCTTCCTACCTCAGCCTCCTGAGTAATTGGGACCAAAGGCATAGCAACAATGCCCAGCTAATTTTTCTCCTTTTTTTTTCTTTTTTTCCAGTAGAGACAGGGGTCTCTATCTTACTCAGGCCTTGAACTCCTGACCTCAAATGATCCTTTTGCCTTGGCCTCCCAACGTGCTAGGATTACAGGCATTAGCCACTTTGCCTGGCCTATTTAGTACTTAACTTCCATGATAGGTTTTACATAGTTCATTAAAATAAGAAAAATTTTACCTTGAAATAATTTATTTACCTTTTTGTGTCTTATAGATGCCTTCCAGGATGTCAAATTTGTCAGCAACTTGTCAGGTAAGTTTAATTACATTGTACAGATTTTGAAAAATAAATAAAACTGATCTATTAGAAACATTAGTAGAATGCTACTGCCTTTCTTTTAAATAAAAGAAGGGATAAAATGCATTTATGATTTTAGATGGGTACTTTACCTAGGTGAAGAATCAGACAAGGCTGTTTGAAACTCAAGTGAAGCTACCTGAGCAAAGTTCTAAAATTGAATCTGAGTTAGTTCGACAAAAATTGCAAAAAAGGGGCTTTAGGCAGCAAGAACAGGATGTGAGAAGGTCTGACAGTGAAGGACATTATGATTGTGGGAGGTAAGATGGAGATAGAAGAGATGAGTCTTGAAGTAAGTGCTAAACCATCTAAGTGTTTTGTGTACTATAACAACTACTTTTGACTTCTTTTTCTTTTTTTGAGACAGAGTCTCACTTTGTCACTCTTGGTAGAATGCCATGGTGACATAGCTCACAGCAACCTCAGACTCCTGGGCTTACGTGATTTTCTTACCTCAGCTTCCCAAGTAGCTGGGACTACAGGCACCTACTACAATGACCAGCTGTTTTTAGAGATGAGGTCTCATTCTGGCTCAGGCTGGTCTCCAACCTGTGAGCTCAGCTGCCTCTGCCTCCCAAGTACTAGAATTACAGGCGTAAGCCACCACGCCTGGCCTTACTTTCATTTTCATATTAAAAGGATATTACATAGACGAATAACATGCCAAATTTTTTTTCTGTAACACAATTGGCATTTTAAGATTGGATTAGGAGGAAAAAAATACTACTCGTTCAGAAAGTTTTATAGTAATTATGGCAAAAATGAGAACCGGAATTAAGATAATGGTATGACAATAAAGAGAAGTAGATAGATTTGAAGAGATTAATAAGAAATGTAATATGATTTGGTGGATGTGAGGAGAAGGGATTTTATTTTTAGAGACAATAGAGTGCCTTGGCATCATAGCTCATAGCAATCCTCTTGCCTCAGCCTCCTAACGTAGCTGGGACTACAGGTTTCCACCACAATGCCCAGTTATTTTTAGAGGTGGGGGTCTCAGTCTTGCTCAGGCTGGTCTCAAACTCCTGAGCTCAGGCAATCTACCTGCCTTGGCCTCCCAAAATGCTGGGATTACAGGTGTGAGCCACTGTGCCCAGCAGGAGATTTTTTTTTCCCCCACAGTAGAGTTTCATAGGAAAAAGGGGACGATTTGAGCATGATACCTAGATTTCCTACTTGGGCTACTGAGTTAATGATTATGTTCATTAAGGTCTGTTGAAATATAAGAGGAAAAGGAAAAGGTCTCTAGTTGGCAGGGTAGGAGCAGAAGTGCATAGAATGAGCTTATTTATGAGAGATACTGAATTTTTTTTTTTTTTTTTTAAAGAAACTAAAAGGGGAAGACTGAAGTCTTTTGTATTTGCCACTATATTTACTATCTCCGGTCCTATTTGTTCCTTCTTATAGATGAGAGGTTCCATCTGATGTCCCTTCCTTCAGGAGGCCAAAGAGCTTCCTTTAGTATTTCATATAGTACAAGTGTACTGGAAATGAATTTTCTGAGTTTGGCCTACCTGAAAATGTTTGTTTTACTTTTGTATTTGAAAGATATTTTCACTGGATGGAGGATTTGGGATTGAGTTTTTTCTTTTCCTCACATCTACCAAATCAAGAACTTCCAAGATGTCATTATTATTTTATCTTCTAGTTTTGTGTCTGGTGAGAAGGCGCCTGTCACTAATGTAGTTGTTTCACTTTGTGCAGTAGGTCTTTTTTCATCTGGATACTTTATTATTTTTTTTTTTTTTTTGAGACAGATACTCAAGCTGTCTCACTTGGCAGAGTGCCGTGGCATCGTAACTCCCAGCAACCTCCAACTCATGGGCTTAGGCAATTCTCTTACCTCAGCCTCCCAAGTACTTGGGACCACAGGCACCTGCCATAATGCCCTGCTATTTTTTGTTGCAGTTTGGCCGAGGTCAGGTTCGAACCCACCACCCTCGATATGTGGGACCAGCACCCTACCCACTGAGCGACAGGTGCCACCCTTTTAAATTTTTTTTTAAAGAGACAGAGTCTCACTTTGTTGCCCTCAGCAGAATTCAGTGGCGTCACAGCTCACAACCTCTAGCTCTTTGGCTTAGGTGATTCTCTTGCCTCAGCCTCCCTAGAAGCTGGGACTACAAGTGCCCGCCACAACACCTAGCTTTTTAATTTATTTTATTTTGTTTTTTTGTTGCAGTTTGGCCAAGGCCAGGTTTGAACCCGCCACCCTCAGTATATGGGGGCAGGCGCCCTACTCACTGAGCCACAGGCGCTGCCCTCATCTGGTTACTTTAAAGGTTTTTTCCTCTGTACTTTTGTTTTTAACAGCTTGTATATAATGTGCCTGAGTGATTCTCTTTGTGCTTATTCTGCTTGCATAAATATCTGCATGTTCAAAATTTTCATCTAATTGGGAAGGTTTCATTGTTCTTTTTAAGTCTCACTTTTTCACCCTGGGTAGAGTGCCATGGTGTCATAGCTCAAAACAACCTCAAACTCTTGGGCTTGAGCAATCCTCTTTCCTCAGCCTCCTGAGGAGCTGGGACCATAGGCGTATGCAACAACACTTGGCTAGTTTTCTGTTTTTATAGGTGGGGTTTCACTCTTGATCAGGCTGGTCTCAAACTCCTGAGTTCAAGCAAATCACCCTCCTTGGCTTCCCAGAGCCATCACACCCAGCCTCAGTTACTCTTCTTTGACAGAGTCTCACTTTGTTGCCCTTGGTGGAGTGCTATGGCATCATAGCCCACAGCAACTTCCAGCTCTTGGGCTTAGGTGATTCTCTTGCCTTAGCCCCCTGAGTAGCTGGGACTATAGGCGCCTGCCACAATGCCCAGCTATTTTTTTGTTGCAGTTTGGCCAGGGCCAGGTTTGAACCCACCACCCTCAATATATGGGGCCAGTGCCCTACCCACTGAGCCCAGGTGCTGCCTTCAGTTACTGTTCTTAAACTTTTTTTCTGCCCCATTCTCTTGTCCCTCTGGAACTCCAGTTACATATGTTACCACTTATGTTAGATTGGTTGATATTTTACATGGGTTACAGAGGCTCTATTATGTGTTTTCATTTAACATTTTTCTCTGTTTACCAATTTAGGTAATTTCTGTTAATCTGTCTTCAGGTTCATTAATTCATATTTCTACAGTTCCTAATGCTCTGTTTTACCCATCTAGTGAATTTATTCACACATTACATTTTTCAGTTCTAAAATTGCTGCTTGATTCTGTTTTATAGCTTACATTTCTCCTCATAGATGCTCTGTCTTTACCTTCATTAGGACCATCTATTTTTCCATTCCTAGAAGTTCTTCAACATCTTTTTTTTTCCTTTTAAGAGACACTGTTGGGCAGCATCTGTGGCTCAGTGAGTAGGGCACTGGCCCCATATACCGAGGGTGGTGGATTGAACCCGGCCCCAGCCAAACTGCAACAAAAAAATAGCTGGGTGTTGTGTTGGGCACCTGTAGTCCCAGCTACTCGGGGGGCTGAGGCAAGAGAATCACCTAAGCCCAAGAGCTAGAGGTTGCTGCTCTGACGCCACAGCACTCTACCAAGGGCAACAAAGTGAGACTTTGTCTCTATAAAAAAAAGAGAGATAGTGTCTGTCTTGTTTTTGTTGTTTGTTTTTGTTTTTTTTTTTTTTGTCTCTATAAAAAAAAGACAGTGTCTGTCTTGTTTTTGTTGTTTGTTTTTTGAGACAGAGTCTCACCTTGTCATCCTTGGTAGAGTGCTGTAGCTTCACAGCAACCTCAAACTCATGGGCGCAAGTGATTCTCTTGTCTCAGCCTCCCAAGTAGCTGGGACTACAGGCACCTGCCACAACTCTCAGCTAATTTTTTTAGGGAGACGTCTAGGTCTGGCTCAGGCTGGTCTCGAACCTGTAAGCCTGGGCAGTCCACCTGCCTTGGCCTTCCAGAGTGCTAGGATTACAGGTGTGAGCCACCGTGCCCGGCCCTAGCATCTGTCTTGTGACCAGGCTGGAAGGCTGGAGTGCTGTGGCTCAGTAACAGCTCACTGCAACCTCAAATTTACTAGGCTCATTTTTTTTTTTTTTTTTAAGAAACAGTCTTGCTTTATTGTCCTGGGTAGAGAGTCATGGCATCACACAGCTCACAGCAACCTCCAACTCCTAGGCTTAGGTGATTCTCTTGCCTTAGCCTCCCAAGTAGCTGGGACTGTAGGCGCCCACCACAACACCCGGCTCAAATTCCTGGGCTTTAAGTCTCCCAGGTAGCTGGGACTATAGGCACCTGCCACAACTCCCCCTCATTTTTCTATGTTTAATAGAGATAGGGTCTTACTCTTGCTCAGGCTGGTTTCTTTAATTCTTGAGCTCAAGTGATCCACCTTGGCCTCCCAGAGTGCTTGGATTATAGGCATGACTCACCGTACTCGCCTAGTGTCATTTTCTGGTAATTCTGTCATCTCTTGCAGTTCTGGACTTCATTTACTGATTGGTGGGGGTGGAGGGAGTGTTACATTTTTCTGCATCTTTGCGCACATGGAAATTTTTGATGGGTGCTGCACACTGTGAATTTTTTTGTTTTGGGATATTAGATTTTGTTATTTTTTATATTGGGGAGTTTAGGACTTGAGCATGCATTTGAATCGCTTTAATCCTTTCGAGTCTTGTTCTTACACTGTGTCAGGGCATGGATTATCTAGGTCTTATTTAGTCCTTCTAATTAAACAGTATTGTTCTGAGGACCCTGTCATAGGCTTTGTATTATGAGATCTCTGCACTCTAGCTGGTGGGAACATAAATTGTTCCCTGTCCTTTATGAGGTTCAGGAGTTGTTTGGCCTTGTGGTATCTAGTAATTCTTACCTTCGTCTTGGGTGATATATTCTCTTTTTTGTTTGTTTGTTTTAGAGACAGAGTCTTACTTTATCACCCTTGGTAGAGTGCTGTAGTGTCACAGTTCACAGCAACCTCCCAACTCCTAGGCTTAGGTGATTCTCTTACCTCAGCCTCCCAAGGAGAGTAGCTGGGAATTAGAGGCACCTGCCATAGTGCCTGGCTTTTTTTTGTTGTTGCAGTTTGGCCGGGCCGGGTTCGAACCTGCCACTCTTCCTATATGAGGCTGGTGCCCTACCCAGTGAGCCACAGGCACCGCCCTGAGGTGATAGAGTCTTATGCATACTTGAGGAGACTCCTCTGTAGATGTTTGGACAGAGGAGTTCCCTCTTTTTGTTTTCTAACTCAGAAACTCTAGCTGCCTTGGCTTCTTCAAACTCTAATCTGATTTAAGATTTTTATTAGATCATTGAGACTGCCTGATTCCATTGGGTCTCTCGTGTTCTTTTGGGTGGAACGACATCCCTCTTTCTTTCTCTGGCCACAGGCAACTATGGGGACCACCTTTTTGTCACTATATAGGTTCATTTGCATTTTCTCAAATTCTGTATACATGGACTTATATAAATATGTATTTTTTGATATCTGGCTTCTTTCACTCAGCATGGTTATTTTTGAGATTCATCCATGTTATAGCATATATTAGTGGTTCATTTCTTTCTGTTACTGAATATTATTTCTATACATGGCTATATCAAGCCCCACATTAAATTTAGATGATGACTTCATCTTATATTGATGTATTTATACTATTTCATTGCTGTGGTAAATACTGATTTATTGATATTCTAAAGTCAAATGATTTTTATATTCTTCATTCGTTCATCCATTTAAATTCACTTTTTCATTGTAATTTTTTGAATGGTCTTTTAACAATGTCACTTTTTTTTTTAGGTGTTTTTGTGGTCGCTTGGTCAAGCAACATGCTTGTTTTACTGCAAGTCTTGCCATGAAATACTCAGATGTGAAATTGGGTGACCATTTCAATCAGGCAATAGAAGAATGGTCTGTAGAAAAGCATACAGAACAGAGCCCAACTGATGCTTATGGAGTCATAAATTTTCAAGGGGGTTCTCATTCCTACAGAGCTAAGGTATGTCAAGTTTTATATACTGTTTTTACTTTTTATCTTGTTTACATAATAAACACTTATCTCACAATTTTTTTAGGGGGGGATATTTTTGTTTTGTTTTGTTTTTTGAGACAGAGTCTGAGTTTGTCACCCTCACCAGAGTGCTGTGTTGTCATAGCTCACAGCAACCTTAAACTTTTGGGCTCAAGTGATTCTCTTGCCTCAGCCTCCTGTAGCTGGGACTACAGGCGTCCAGCTATTTTTAGAGACGGGGTCTCGGCTCTAGCTTAGGCTGGTCTCAAACTCATGAGCTCATGCAATTCACCTGCCTTGGCCTCCTAGAGTGCTAGAATTACAGACTTACCTCACAGTTGGTATGGCATTATCACAAATTCATTTCTTTGCATACTTTAAAGTTCTTTGTATAGGTGCATGGAACCACAGAATTACACCTTTTTGGTGGCTTGAACTTTTTTTGGGGGCGGAGACAGAGCCTCAAGCTGTTGCCCTGGGTAGAGTGCTGTGGCATCACAGCTCATAGCAACTTCTGCCTCCTGGGCTTAAGCGATTCTTTTGCCTCAGCCTCCCAAGTAGCTGGGACTACAGGCACCTGCTACAATGCCTGGCTGTTTTTTGGTTGTAGTTGCCCATTGTTGTTTGGCAGGCCCAGGCTGGATTTGAACCTGCCAGCCTTGGTGTATGTGGCTCATGCCCCAGCTGCTGAACTATAGGCCCCGATCTTGGATCGAAATTTATATCATAAAATGTCTTCTGTTTCTTTTCTTTTTTTTTCTTTGTTTGACAAAGACTGCTTTTTCTAAAGTCAGTGTAGCTAAACTTCCTTTTTGCTTTTACCTTTTTTTTTATGTTAAAGAGGTTATCTTTTAAGCAGCATTTAGTTTTAAAATATTTAGTCTGTCATGTATTTGAGTTTAAATTTGCCATCATGTTGTTATCAATTGGTGTCACTTTTTTGTTCCATTTTCTTTTCTTTTATCTTTTTGGATTAAATACTTTTTATTTTCTTCCTTCTTTAATAGTTATTTATACAGTCATCCTTTGGTGTCTGTGAGGGATTGGTTCTGGAATCTTCCCTCAGATACCAAAATCTTTAGTTATTTATTATTGTGTTTGCATGTCACTTATGCACATCCTCTTATATACTTTAAATCATCTCTAAATTACTTATAATTTCTAATACAGTGTAATAATATATGTAATTATTATTATTATTTAGGGAATACTAACAAGTAAAAAGTCTGTGCGTGTTTAGTACAGACACAGTTTATTTGTTATTTTTTCAAAGAGAAAATTTAGAGCACTTCCAAAGATTACTCTCAGGAAGGAGTAGAGGTGAGAGAGACCCAAATGTAGTTTTTTTCCTAAATATTTTTAAACCATGATTGGTTGAATCCATGAATGTGAAACCCATTGATATAGAGAGCCTAATGTACATTCTTTTTCTGTTCGTTAATCTTGTAAAAAACACCATAAAACACATTTTTAACTTGCTGCCATTTACAGTCACATGTCACTTCACGATGGTGATAACGTTTTGAGAAATGCATTCTTAGGCGATTTCATCCTTATACTAACACCAGAGTGTATGCAAACCTAGATGGTAGTCTGTTGCTTTTAGGCAACAAATCTGCATAGTGTGTTTCCCTAGTAAATAACATAGGCATCTGTAATACATTGGTAAATATTTGTGTATCTAAGGATACCTAACCATAGAAAAAGTACAATAAAAATACGGAATTATAAACTGATAGGATCAGCTCATGTATGTGGCTTGTCACGGACCATAACATTGTTATGTGGCACATAACCATGTTGTAAATTAGTCCTTTTACCCTGTTCTGGACAATACAGAAACCTTTAGAATATTTGTAACTCCACATGCTTTTTTTAGGATAATTTTTAATTTTCTATGTATTTGAAACTCCCCGAACATAATTACTTATTTAGTGTTAAACATTTTAACCTTTGCATTGTTCTGCCTGCCTCCATGTCTTGATGAGAATAATAGTGCCATATCGTGGGCTTACCATCTAAGATTTCCTCTTCTGGATCTTAATCCCACAAGTTCTCACTGCCTTCATAGCTCGCCAGTGTCTTAAAACAGGTGTTATTTATCATTTATCTAGTTCCCAGGGGCAGAGTCGGTCCAAAATAACCTATTCTATCATTGCTGGGAATAGAATTTCTCATTAATCCCCAGTGGAGTCTCTCTCTCGCTCTCCTTTTTTTTTTTTTTTTTTAAACAAAACAAAACCTTGGTGAATGTTTATTTCTCATCATATGGAACCGGTAGTAAAGCCAAAGATTTCTGCACTTGAACACTAAACACCTCTCCTTACCCTCTCAGGGGATATTGACAGAAACTTATGTCCCCACTAGAACCCAACCCCCCATGCTGAGGCCCCTTCTGTCCTGCACACATTACAGAGAGAGCTTTCTGGCCTAAAGGGGGTGCCAGTTGCTTCTCTTAGCCTGTACAAGTATGAGAATATGGGACACTGGCCAGGCTCCTCTCCTGCCTGCCCCGAGAAGAGGGACAGGAGCAGGAGTAGCAGCCGCATGGTTCTAGCCTATCCTCAGTCACTTCCAGACTGGTCAGCACAGACTGCTAGAAAACAGGTTGTTTTGTTTTTTGAGACAGAGACTCAAACTATTGCCCCTGGATAGAGTGCCATAGCATCATAGCTCACAGCAACCTCCAATTTGGGCTCAAGTGATTCTCTTACCTCAGTTTTTCTATATTTTGGTAGAGACAGGGTCTTGCTTTTTGCTCAGGCTGGTCTCCAACTTGTGAGCTCAGGCAATCCACTCACCTTGGCCTCCCTCCTCCTGACTGGCAGGAGTCACTGCACCCGGCCAGTAGAGTCTCTTTTTTAAAAATTCAACTTTGGAATGTTTCCCCAGTATTACTTTTATGTATCCAAGGATGACAAGTGAAACCAATGCAGAACAACTTGCTACATAGAACTAATCCGACAAATCATGGTGGGTTTTTTCTGTTATTGTTTATTTATTTTGTTTTGTTTTTAAAGGTAGGGTCTTACTCTGTCACCCAGGCTAAAGTGCAGTAGTATGATGATAACTCTCTGTAAGCTGAAACTCCTGAGTTCAAGCAATTCCCCTGCCTTCGCCTCCCAAGTAGTTAGTTAGAACTTCAGCCAGGTACTGCCGTGGTTGGCTGATTTTTAAATTTTTCTCAAGAGGAGTTTTCTATGTGGCCCAGGCTTGTATTGAACTTTTGGCCTCAAGCCATCCTCCTGCCTTACCCTCCCAAAGTGCTAGGATTACAGGTGTCAGCCACCATGCCCAGGCTATAAAGCAATCTTTTTTTTTTTTTTTGGACACAGAGCCTCAAGCGGTTGCCCTGAGTAGAGTGCCATGGCATCATAGCTCATAGCAACCTCCAATTCCTGGGCTTAAGTGATTCTCTTGCCTCAGCCTCCCAAGTAGCTAGGACTACAGGCACCCACCACAGCGCCCAGCTATTTTTTGGTTGTAGTTGTCATTGTTGTTTGGCAGGCCTGGGCTGGATTCGAACCCGCCAGCTCTGGTGTATGTGGCTGGTGCTTTAGCCACTTGAGCTACAGGCACTGAAGCCTATAAACCATTCTTAAGAGACTCTGGAGTCTTCTCCATTTTGTAGGATTCTAATATTTTCAGCTTCTTTATTGTGTCACTACTGAGATTTTCAGTGTTATGTGATCTTTGTAAAAGAATGGGAAATATATCCCTTTGCAAAGAACCTTTCTTCAAGATGATTTAAAAATGTCTCTTCCTATTTGACATGGTGGACTCTAGCCTGTAATCCTAGCCCTGTGGGAGGCTGAGGCAGGAGGATTGCTTGAGCCCAGAGTTTAAGACCAGCCTTGGCAGCAGACCCCATCTGTATAAAAAATAGAAAAAATTAGCTTGACATGATGGTATGTACCTGTAGTTCTGGCTACTTGTGGAGCTCAGGCAGGAGCATCACTTGAGCCCAAGAGATTTGAGGTTCAGTGAGGTAGTATGGTACCACTACACTCCAGCCTCAGTGATAGAGCCAGACCCTATTTCAAAATAAGTAAAATAATTTTCTCCAGCTCTAAACATTTTGAATTCCTTTCTTTTTTCTGCCTGGAAGCTTTTAGAGTTAGTGTTATGAATTTTTATTTATATGTGTGTATATATCTAGTATCTACATCTGTCTACCTGTATAAGTCTTTTGCTTTTCTGTTTTCTATATTCCATCTTTCTGGAACGTCTCAGTGGGATGTTAATGGGATGTTAGACTTGCTCAGTAGTGTGTGAAGGTGAAAGTGATGCATAGGGAGAGCAGTAGTGGGTGAGGTGGGACAGGTAAAGGGGAGGGTCTGTGCCAGGTCCTGTGGGTCTGTAGGTCATCATAGGTTGTCATAATAAGCTTTTTTGTTTTGTCTTTTTACCTGACTTTAATGGGAATACTTAATAGTTTTCATCTTCCTGGTTTAATGTATTATTGTGTGTATAAAATCTTAATAGAGATACGTACAAATACAGCTTAATGTATGTTTTGTGGTAGATCTTCAAAATGTTTGTGCTATATGTACCTCTGTTTTTTTGTTTGTTTGTTTTTTGTTCTTTTGAGACAGAATCTCACTTTGTCACCCTTGATAGAGTGCTGTGGCATCACAGGTCACAGCAACCTCAAACTCTTGGGCTTAAGCGATTCTCTTGCTTCACCCTCCCATGTAGCTGGGACTATAGGCACCCGCCACAATATCCCGCTATTTTTTGGTTGTAGTTGTCATTGTTGTTTGGCAGACCCAGGCTGGATTGGAACCCGCCAGCTCTGGTATATGTGGCTGGCGCCTTAGCCTCTTGAACTACAGGTGCTGAGCCTCTCTCAAGTTTCTTACAGTCTAATTCATATATGTGCTTTAGGCAAAGAGAATGAATTAAATAGGTCATAGTATGTGCATTTTATGACATAATACCACAGAAAGGTAATTTTTTAATATTTCAAACCAGAGAAAGTTAGTACACAGATATAATAGCTTATTTTCTTTCACTTATTATATAGAAAGGCTTTATAGAAATTAAACTGGTGAATCTGTCTGAACACCATGACATGTTCATTAGAATTTTCTACTTATATCTCAGTGTGATCAAATCCACAGTTACTTCCAGTGAAGGAAATAATCACTCAAATTAAAAGTATCTTTTAAATTTTACTGCACAGTCACAATTCATTTATAAATGGACTAGAGATCATTTTCTTTCTTTTCTTTTTTTTCTTTTTTCAGACAGATTTTTACTTTGTTGCCCTCATTAAAGTGCCGTAGTGTCATAGCTCAGAGCAACTTCAAACTCTTGGGTACAAGCGATCTTTTTGCCTCAGCCTCCTGAGTAGCTGGGACTACAGGTGCGCAGCACAATGCCTGGCTATTGTTTTAAGAGATGGGATTTCATTCTTACTCAGGCTTGTTTGGAACTCCTGAGCTCAAGTGAACCACCCACTTCAGCCTCCCAGAGTGGTGGGATTACAGGCATAAGCCACCGCACCCGGCCTATTTATTGTTTTCAAAATATTAAAAGGGTATAAATGTTTTTGTTACATGAATACCTTGTATAATGCCTAAGTCAGGGCTTTTAGTGTGCTCCTCACCAGAATAGTGTTCGTTGTACCTAACAAGTAAGTTTTGTCCCTCATCCACTCTCTTACCCCTCCCTCTTCCTGGTTTCTAGTGCTCTTTATATCTCCTTGTGCCTGTGTGTACTCATTGTTTGCTCCCACTTATTAGTGAGGACATACGATGTTTGGGTTGGTTCTAGTTGCTAGAACATTGACAAAACTTCTAAACAGGTAATTTAGTAGATGCCTTTGTTAGTAACAAGTCTTGGAAACACCCATTCCTCCAACCCCACAGTTCTTTTTTCTTTTTCCAGCATCCTAGCCAGTGTTACTGCTTCTCACTGCCTGTGTACTCACAGTTATAACAAGGCAATAAATAGTGTGAATAAAACGGCAAATTAGATTAATGGTAATTGAGTATAAACAGAATAACATTTGTGTCTTAAGTATTTAAGAGTTAAAGTTCCATTACTTTTGTAGATCTCACAGGATGAATTTTTCAACTTAGTCATTTGCTGTTATTTGTTCCTTGGAGTGTGAATGTATTGAAAGTAGCCCATGAAGTTTTGTTTTATAAATCATACAGTGTTGTTTTATGAAACCTGTGAACATATTCAATTATTTTGTTCTTTTAAAATCTTTTTTTAGTATGTGAGACTATCATATGACACCAAACCTGAAGTCATTCTGCAACTTCTGCTTAAGGAATGGCAAATGGAATTACCCAAACTTGTTATCTCTGTACACGGGGGCATGCAGAAATTTGAGCTTCACCCACGAATTAAGCAGTTGCTTGGAAAGGGTCTTATTAAAGCTGCAGTTACAACCGGAGCCTGGATTTTAACTGGAGGAGTAAACACAGGTAATGTGATGATTATGCCAATTTTATTTAGTGTGTTTGTTAACTTCTCATAGTATCAATTAGATATTTGAACAATATTCAACAATGAATATAGATAGATATATTCAACTCTAATGTTAAATAATAACTGAACCTGGGGCGGCGCCTGTGGCTTAGTGAGTAGGGTGCTGGCCCCATATACCGAGGGTAACGGGTTCAAACCCGGCCCCAAGCCAAAGTGCAGCCAAAAATAGCCGGGCGTTGTGCCCGGTGCCTATAGTCCCAGCTACTCAGGAGGC
>NW_003852406.1:3513632-3519822 GCF_000181295.1 Otolemur garnettii | reverse complement strand
ACAGCACTCTACCCAGGGGGACAGCTTGAGGCTCTTTCTCCAAAAAAAAAAAAAATAGCTGACTGTTGCGGCAGGTGCCTACAGTCCCAGCTACTTGGGAGGCTGAGGAAAGAGAATCACCTAAGCCCAAGAACTGGAGGTTGCTGTGAGCTGTGATGCCACAGCACTCTACCAAGGGGGACAAAGTGAAACTCTTTCTCTAAAAAAATAAAAAGGAAAGAAAATACGTGTTAGAGCAGGGGTTGGCAAACTACGACCCATGCACCAAATGTAGCCTGGTCCTTGTTTTGTGAATAAGGTTTATTGGAACACAGCCATACTCGTTTGTTCATGTATTTTTGTTTATGAGTGTTTTTGTGCTACTCTAGCAGAAATGAGTAGTTGTGATAGGACTGTATGCTCTGTAAAGCTTAAAATATTCACTGGTTCACCTTTTGCAAAAGAGTTTGCTGACTCTGTTACAGAGCAAAGTATTATTCCTATTACTTTTTGATGATTGACAAATCAATATGAGAATAGCAATCCATTATCTCAGCAGTGGATTAATTAGTAATAGTAAATTTTTACTTATTATTTACTTTTATTTTAAGTTTTCTCTATTACATATACAGGTTAAATATAAGGAGGGAAAATTAATTTTAATGTCTGTAATAAAACAATCATTTACTTAACTCAAATTGCAAGCATCTATTTTATTATCAACGACTATTACATTTCTTGAACCTCAGTTTATGTCACATGTTTTTTGGGCTACTGAGACTAATATATTATTACTTACAAGAAATAATAAGCAATAAAAATATAAAGTATTACTCAAGATCAACAACATAGTTAATGGTGCTTATATTCTAGTGGGGGGATGTAGGCAATAAACTGATAACTTAGTAATATATAATATGTTAATATTATAACATTAACGTTATGCAGACATGAAATAAAAAGGGGAGGGGTAGTGAGAGATGGTAGAGAGGCTGCTATTTTGTATATGGCCAAGGAGAGCTGATTAGGTGAAATTTGAGGAGAGATGAAAGGAAGTGAGGAATCAAGATACAAGAAAAACATGAAGCTGAGTGTACAAAGGAGAAGAAGCAGCTAGTATATTGGGAGACTGGTAAGAATGGTCAGTATAGTTTGAGTGGAACAAGCAGCGAGTGCTAGGTGACAGGATCAGCAGTTACTGGTGTATGGTGGTGGGGAATCATGGTGAATAGTAGGGACATCAGGCATTATATAAGGCTTTGTAGACTGTTACAAGTCTTTGGCCTTTACTCAGAATGAGAAGGGAAGATTATAGGTAGAGTTGAAAGAGCAAAGATCACATGAGTGATGTTTTGAAAATGGAGTGTAAGTAGGCTAGGCAGCGGTTGAAAGACCAATGAAGATGCTTTTTCCATAAGCCAAGTGAGGGATGAGGTGTAATACATTATAAAAATCAAATTGTATTAGTTTGCCAGGGCTGTCATAACAAAATACCATGGACTGGCTGGGGGAGGGGGAGCTTAAACAACAGAAATTTGGGTTTTTTTGAGACTTGTCACACTTGGTAGAGTTTCGTGGCATCACAGTTCACAGCAGCCTCAAATTCTTGGGCATAGTGATTCTCTTGCTTCAGCCTCCCAAGTAGCTGGGACTCAGGTGCCTGCCGCAAAACCCTGCTATTTTTAGAGACCAGGTCTTGTTCTTTCTCAGGCTGGTCTCAAACCTGTGAGCTCAGCCTCCCAGAATGCTAGGATTACCGGTGAGTCACTATTCCCAACCCACAGAAATTTATTTTCCCATGGTTATAGAGGCTAAAAGTCCAAGATGAGGTGTAGGCGTCAGCAGGTTTGTTTTTTCCGGGGTCCGATCTTTCTGACCTGCCAAAAAAGAAGACAGCACCTTGTTATTGTATGTTCTTGTTGCCTTCCTCTCTGTGGAGGTATCCCTGACTTTTGCTGTGTTCTGATTTTCACCTAGAAAGTCACCAGCCAGATTGGACCTTTACTAAAGGCCTCATTTTAACTTTATCATAATGTATTTAAAAGCCCTGCTTGCAACTATTGTCATATTTGGGGGTATTGGGAAGTTAGATTTCAGCATATGAGTTCTGGGGGACAAAATTCTGGGGGTTTGGGGGGGTTTTTTTTTGTCTTTTTTTGAGACTTGTTACCCCCGATAGAGTGCCATGGCATGAACAAGACCCACATAAGAAGTAACAGTGAGGAGTTACATGCTCTTTGGAATGGACTTCTCTGCTTTTTCCTCTCTTTCTTTCTTTTTTTTGATAAGAGTCTCACTTTGTTGTCCTGGGTAGAGTGCTGTAGCATCATAGCTCACAGCAACCTCAAACTCTTAGACTCAAGTGATTCTCTTGCCTCCGCTTCCCAAGTAGCTGGGATTATAGGCATCTGCCATAACACCTGGCTATTTTTATAGATGGGGTCTCTCTCTTGCTTAGGCTGGTTTGAAACTCCTGAGCTCTGGCAGTCTACCCACCTCAGCCTCCCAGAGTGTTAGGATTAGAGGCTTGAGCCACTGCACCCGGCTTCACTTTCATTTTTGATTCACACGATCTTTTTTGGTAGTTGTGTGTGAGTGATTTTATGGTTTAGGGTCATGTTCCACTGAGCCATATTCTTTTTTTTTTTTTTTATAAGACACATTCTCACTTTGTTGCCCAGGCTAGAGTGCCATGGCATTAGCCTAGCTCACAGTGACCTCAGACTTCTGGGTTCAAGTGATTCTCTTTCTCAGCCTCCTGAATAGCTGAGACTACAAGTGTTAGCCACTGTGCCAGGCCTCACCGAGCCATAATCTTATTTTTTCCTAGATGATGTGTAGAGGAATAACAAAAAACTATAGTTACTTGTAGGAGAAATCCAAGAAAGAACTAGGACTGACAACATGGGAAAAGTTAATTTTATGTTTCTGACAGTTGTAAGTGATTTGATGTCATGGGATATGGTTTTGCTTTTTATTCCTTTTTGTCCTTGTGTGTACTTTTAAGTTTGGCTTTGAACCTTGTCACCTTATTTTGTATATGTAAAGAACTATATTATATGCTAAAATGTTACAGATTGAATACTGTATTCTGAACACAATAAAGACTTTTAGAATAAAGCAAACTTTTGTATGAATAGGTGTGGCAAAACATGTTGGCGATGCCCTCAAAGAATATGCTTCCAGATCATCTCGAAAGATTTGCACTATTGGAATAGCTCCATGGGGAGTGATTGAAAACAGAAATGATCTTGTTGGGAGAGATGTAAGAATGATTTTTAAAGTTTCTTATATTTGAACTTAAGTATGAACAAAATTATAGCAAGAACAGAGCAAGTCAACCGAAGTATTTGTGATCACACAAATTAATTTTTTGAGGTATTTTCCTAAGGCTTTCTTCAGATCCTTTTGAACATGCATATATATAAATGAATCATAAATATAAATAATTGCTCTTATATATTGGTGCTTTTTTTGGTTTTGTTTGAGACAGTGTGTAGAGTGCATTGGCATGTCATCATAGCTTACTGCAAACTCACACTCCTGGGCTCAAGTGATCCTCCTGCCTGAGCTTCCCAGATAGCTTGAACTATAGACGTGAGCCACTGTACCCTGCCCCCGACTAGTTTTTCTATTTTAATTTTTTTTTTTTTTTTTTTTTGAGACAGAGTCTCACTGTGTGTGTCACCCTCAGTAGAGTGCTGTGACGTCACAGCTCCAGCAACCTCAAACTCTTGGGCTAAGTGATTCTCTTGCCTCAGCCTCCCAAGTAGGGACTATAGGTGCCCCCCACAGTGCCCAGCTATTGTAGGGTTGCAGTTGTCCTTGTTTGGCAGGCCCAGGCCAGGGTTCGAACCTGCCAGCCTCAGTGTTTGTGGCCAGCGCCCTACTCACTGAGCTACAGGCACTGAGCCATAGTTTTTCTGTTTTTAGTAGAGATAAGGGTCTTGTTCTTGCTTAGACTGGTCTTGAACTCCTGACCTCAAGTGATCCTTTTTCCTCGGTCACCCAGAGTTCTAAGATTATAGGAGGGAGCCAGTGTGCCTGGCCTTTTTTTATGTATAAAATTATCTCACATTTTCCATTATGTACTAGACTTTAATTTTTAATAACTAGGTGACTTGAGGATTAATTTTATTGTCTCTAATTGTAGGACTAAAATGCTAATATTTTGTTTGAATATGTTAATATATGTGAATTGGTTATAGATATTTATCAAGACCTTCTAAAATAATTTTAACAATGACTTTGAACTATCACTAAATTTCTAGTTTCAATTTTAAAAATTGTGTTCAATTTGTATTGGGTAGAAAAATAGGTACATGACTTTTTTTTTTTTTTTTAAGAGACAGAGTCTCACCTTGTTGCCCTTGGTAGAGTGCTATGGCATCACAGCTCACAACAACCTCCAGCTCTTGGGCTTAAGCGATTCTCTTGCCTCAGCCTCCTGAGTAGATGGGACCACAGGTGCCCACAACAATGCCCGGCTATTTTTTTTGTTGTTTTTGCAGTTTGTTTGCTGGGACCAGGTTTAAACCCACCACCCTTGGTATATGGGACCGGCACCCTACTCACTGAGCCCCAGGTGCTGCCCTGGTACATGACATTTTGTGTTTTTTTGTATCCTTTGTATGTTGTAGTTTATGCCCTTAACCTGATAATTTCTTTTTCACTATTGTTTACTTACTGCTTCTCCCTTTGCATATGATGATGAAATATGTAATTCTGGGTCAGGCCCGGTGGCTCGTGCTTGTAATCCCAGCACTCTGGGAGGCCCAAGTGGGTGGATTGCTTAAGCTCAGGAGTTCCAGATCAGCCTGAGGAAGAGCAAGACCCTAAAAAGAGCTGGGCATTGTGGTGGGCGCCTGTAGTCCCAGCTACTCGGGAGGCTGAGGCAAGAGGATTGCTCAGTCAAGCCATGGAGTTTGAGGTTGCTCTGAGTTATGATGCCATAGCACTCTACCCAGGACAACAGAGTGAGACTCTTGTCTTAAAAAAGAAAAAAAAAGAAAGAAAAGGAAAAAAAACATATAATTCTTCAATAAGGATCAAGAGACAATGGTGTGGCTCAACCCATTGTTGATAAATCTTTAGGTGCTTACAAGCTTGTGCTTTTTTAATATATTGTTTGCCATATTTTATTTACTCACATAGTAGAACCCCTGTAAGTTGATCACCCAAGGGACTAGCAAACTGGTCAACATATGGTGGTTGTTAACATGAGGAACTAGGCCTACTGTACTGATACTGTGCATATGATGCACGTATGGTCTGTGAAAATTAGGTCAACTTAAGGTGGTTGTCAGTGTACAGAGGTGATCAACTAAGGGCTATATATGTAAAATAAAATTTTACTTCTCTTTACAGATTGTTGCAGAATTGATTTTGCATTATGTTATATTTGTTTCTGCCTACTAACTGTTTGCTGGTGTTTAGGTGGTTGCTCCTTATCAAACCTTATTGAACCCCCTGAGCAAACTGAACGTTCTGAATAATCTCCATTCCCATTTCATATTGGTGGATGATGGCACTGTTGGAAAGTATGGGGCAGAAGTCAGACTGAGAAGAGAACTTGAAAAAAGTATTAATCAACAAAGAATTCATGCCAGTAAGAGAATTCACAAATGTTATTGTTGAAATTATTTTGGGCTATATTAAAATCCACTGATATTCTGGAAAGGTAGAATGTATTTGTAGTACTTTCTTGCATTCTCTTTTCTTTTCTTTTTTTTGACATGAAGTCTCTTTTTGTTGTCATAGCTCAATTAGTAAAATAGAACGTAATTTTTACTTTTCAGTAAATATATGAAATCTCTGATGTGTGTTAAATTGTATATTGGATTTTCTAATTTTATCATGTAGAACAGCCTTCAAATTATCGACACAGTAATACATTCATTATTTATTTATTTATTGGAGACAGAGTCTCACTTTGTCACACTCTGTAGAGTGCGGTAGCATCACAGCTCACAGCAACCTCCAGCTCTTGGGCTTAGGCAATTCTCTTGCCTCAGCCTCCCGAATAGCTGGGCTATAGGTGCCTGCCACAATGCCCAGCTATTTTTTTTTTGTTTTTTTTTGAGACAGAGCCTCAAGCTGTCCCCCTGCGTAGAGTACGCATCACAGCTCACAGCAACCTCCAACTCCTAGGCTCAAGCAAGTCTCCTGTCTCAGCCTCCCAAGTAGCTGGGACCACAGGCGCCCGCCACAA
>NW_003852406.1:3501354-3513580 GCF_000181295.1 Otolemur garnettii | reverse complement strand
GGCCCAGGCTGGATTCGAACCTGCCACTTTAGGTGTATGTGGCTGGCACCTTAGCCACCTGAGCCACAAGCACCGAGCCCCAACTATTTTTTTGTTGTTGCAGGTTGGGCGGGGCTGGGTTTGAACCTGCCACCCTTGGTATATGGTACCAGCACCCTACTCACTGAGCCACTGATACTGCCCCATATAGTCATAATTATTTACTTAGGTGATACTGGTATCATGTTGGATGTTTAATTGATGTCAATACAATATTTGAAAATTGTTTTGAGTTTTTAATTGTTGGTTAAAAATGAAATTAAATTACTGATTTGTGCCTAATTTTTTTTTTCTAGAGGAAATTTGCTTCAGGTTGAAATAATTTTTTTATGCACACTAAGAACCAGGTGCTGGGGGGAAAGGAGGGGTAATGATAGAAGAGAAAGAAATTTAATAAAAAAATAAAATAAATAATTTTTAAATTAAACTTTTTCTTTCTTTTTAGGAATTGGCCAAGGAGTCCCTGTGGTAGCACTTATATTTGAAGGTGGGCCGAATGTTATCCTCTCAGTTCTAGAATACCTGCAGGAAAGTCCACCTGTTCCAGTAGTGGTGTGTGAAGGAACAGGCAGAGCTGCGGATCTACTGGCATATATTCATAAACAAACAGAAGAGGGAGGGTAAGTATGTATGAGTGCAACAGATTTTTAATAACTTTATCAAAGAGGCTTGTGCTTTTAGAATATAGCGTTGAAATCTTTTCTATGAAATGAGAATTTCAAGTTTAATCAATACTTTGTTAGAATTTGAGGAAACAAGCTGGGCGCCCGTAGCTTAGTGGTTAAGGTGCCAACCACATGCACCAGGGCTGATGGGTTTGAACCCAGCCCAGGCCTGCTAAACAACAATAACAAAAATATAGCAAGATGTTGTGGTGGGCACCTGTGGTCCCAGCTACTAGGGAGGCTGGGGCTAGAGAATTGCTTGAGCCAAGAGCTATGATGCTATGGCGCTCTACGGAGGGTGACAAAGTGAGACTCTGCCTTAATAAAAAAAAGAATTTGAGGAAACAACCTGTCCCATATGTTATTCAAATGAATTAAAAGATCGCCATCTTCATGGAAAACGATTTTGTAAGATCCATTAAATGTATAGAGGTACTTAACCTTTTGACCAAGTAGTTCTGTTTCTGAGGATCGTTCCTACAATACCATATGTATACAGCGAGTCATTGCAGGGTTCTTTGTAAAAAAATTAGAACAAAGTAGAATATCAGAAAGTGACTAGATAAATAAGTTACAGTATATCCACACAGTGGAATAATTTATAGCTGGGTAGGGAGGGATGGTGTGCTAGATTTGGGAACGTTATCAGAATAGGTACTTGGGAAATGGAACGTGTTGAGCAGCATGTATGTTGTGCTACTTTTTATGTAGAATAAAAGGAAAGTGATAATTACTTATATATTCAGAAAGATCTTGGTAAGTCATACATGTTAATGATTCCTGAAAACAACTGAAATGGAAGTAGGCAGATGAAAGACAGTGGGAAGGAGACTTTACTATGAATTTTCTGTCTCTCCCCAGCCCCCCTTTTTTTGAGACTTTGTCATCCTAGCTAGAGTGCAGTAATACCATCAGAGTTCAAGCAGTTCTGCCTTAGCTTCCTGAATACATAGTTGGGGCTACAGGCACACACCACCACAGCTGGCTAATTTTTTCTTTTTTGCAGTTTGAATCTGCCACCCTTGGTATATGTAGCCGGCGCCCTACCCACTGAGCCACAGGCGCTGCCTGGCTAATTTTTTCTTAATTTTAGTAGAAACAGGGTCTCCCCTGGACAGTGCCGGTGGCTCAGTGAGTAGGGTACCAGCCCCATATACCAAGAGTGGCATGTTTGAACCCGGCCCCAGCCAAACTGCAACAAAAAAATAGCCAGGTATTGTGTCAGGCACGTGTGGTTGCAGCTACTCAGGAGGCTGAGGCAAGAGAATCGCCTAAGCCCAAGAGCTGAAGGTTGCTATGAGCTGTGATGCCACGGCATTCATCTCAGGGCAACAGAATGAGACTGTGTCTCATAAAAAAAAAAAATAGAAACAGGGTCTCCGTCTTATTGGCGTCTCAAACTTCTGGCCTCAAGTGATCCTCCCATCTCAGCCTTCTAGCGTGCTAAGTTGCATGTTTTTATATTTTGTTTTCTACTGTATTTTTAAGCCATGTGAATGTATTTATTACCTATTCAAAAAAGAAATTAAAATATGAATGATTAAGACATCTTGGTGAAATACTGTATCATAACATTTTAAAGTAATTTTATACAATACCTTATAAAGTGTGAGTTACTACTATTGCAACACATACCTAGTAAAAAAATCCATGAAGTAACTCAAAGAGAAAAATCACTCTATTCCATTCTTTTCCTTTTAAGATTTACAGTTGACATTTCATGAAGGAGAAAATAATTTCTCCTAATGTCAAGTATTTACTATTAAGTTGCAAACCAGTGATGGTGGATAGTCAAGGATATGCATAAACAAATTGTCCCAGACTCTCCTCATTCATATGCAACTGTTACTATACAATACCTCTATTCTACAAGTAATGAAAGGTGAAATCAGTGAATTAAGTTATATTTCCTCTTATTCCAGGAATCTTCCTGATGCAGCAGAGCCTGATATTATTTCAACCATCAAAAAAACATTTAACTTTGGCCAGAATGAAGCAGTTCATTTATTTCAAACACTGATGGAATGCATGAAAAAAAAGGAGCTTGTAAGTAGATATCTATAGTTTTTTTGTGTGTGGGAGGGATTGAGGAACAGGGTCTCACTTTGTCTCCAGGGCTAGAGTGCAATGATGTCATCATAGCTCACTGCAACTTCAAACTCTTGGTCCTCCTACCTCAGCCTCCCATGTGGCAGGGAGGACTACAGGTGTTTGCCATCAAATCTGGCTAATTGTAATTTTATTAGAACTTGGGTCTAGCTCTTGCTCAGGCTGGTCTCAAACTCCTGAGCTCAAGAGATCCACCCACCCTGGCCTCCCAGAGTGCTAGCTCAGATTAAAGGTATGACCAACTATGCTGGGCCTCACAGTAAGTCTTTTTATTTCTCTCAAAACATTCTAATTGGCTCGGTGCCTGTGGCTCAAGTGGCTAAGGCGCCAGCCACGTACACCCAAGGTGGCAGGTTTGAATCCAGCCCGGGCCCGCCAAACAACAATGACGGCTGCAACCAAAAAAAAAATAGCCGGGCGTTGGGACGGGCCTTTGTGCCTGGGAGGCTGAGGCAGGAGACTCGCTTGAGCCCAGGAGTTGGAGGTTGCTGTGAGCTGAGATGCCACGGCACTCAAACCAGGGGGACAGCTTGAGGCTCCTGTCTCAAAAAAAAAAAAAATTCTAATTAAGGTAATACCTTTTTTTTTCTTTTTCTTGAGACAGAGTCTCACTGTGTCACCCTTGGTAGAATGCTGTGGTGTCACAGCTCACAGCAACCTTATACTCTTGGGCTTAAGCTATTCTCTTGCCTCAGCTTCCCAAGTAGCTGGGACTACAGGTGCCTGCCACAATGCCCAGCTATTTTTTTTGTTGTAATTGACATTTGTTGTCTAGCAGGCCCAGCTGGGTTCAGACCTGCCAGCCTCAGTGTATGTGGCTGGCATCCTAACCACTGAGCTACGGGCACCCAGCCTATAAGGAGTTTTTAATGGCTTCTTTAATAAAACATTTGGAAAAAATCTGACTTAAACAGTTTTACTCTGAGTAAATGCTTAAGTCTATTAAAAATTAGTGCTGCTTAGTTTCAGTCATGTAAACATGGGCTTAAGTTTTCAGAGGTAAAATTTTTTAGCAGGTCGGTAAGTAGATGATAACATGATTTGATTTGCTATCTTCATTGAAAGTTTTTGTACATATATTATGAAATAAAATTAGTTGGAAATTTTGTATTTGGGTTATATATTTTACTTTATGAAACATGTTATTAAATAAAAACTTCGAAAATAGTATTATATTTCGAGTCATGTAAAGGAATTTGCAATAAAGGAATTTCTAACGGAACAAACATTTTCCATTTAAGAATACATATACTGGCTCAGTGCCTTTGGCTCAAATGGCTAAGGTGCCAGCCACATACACCTAAGGTGGCAGGTTTGAATCCAGCCCAGACCCACCAAACAACAATGACAGCTGCAACCAAAAAATAGCCGGGCATTGTGGCAGGCGCCTGTGGTCCCAGCTACTTGGGAGGCTGAGGCAGGAGACTCTCTTGAGCCCAGGAGTTGGAGGTTGCTGTGAGCTGGACAGCTTGAGGCTCTGTCTCAAAAAATAAAATAATACATATACTATATTGTTTGAATGAGTGAATGTTCCAGTCTGGAAAGAACTGTAGGATTTACTTGCTTAATAGCTCAGCACCTAATTGCTTACTCTAGAAAGGACATAAGATAAGTCAATAATATGAATATAGTACGAAACCAAGTATTAGTGGTAAATGGTCTTTTAATTTTCTGGTTTCTTGGTTGAGGTAAAGTTATTTCTGACCCTCTTTAAATACATGACATATAGTGTATAAAAATATGTATATTTCCCACATACTGTTTGAAATTACTTTGTTTTATGATCCTTTGCTTCAGCCTGGCATGGTGGCTCACATCTGTAATCCTATCACTTTGGGAGGCCACAATGAGTGGATTGCTTGAGCTTAGGAGTTCAAGATGAGCTTGAACAAGAGCCAAACCCCATCTTTAAAAAAACAAAAACAAAAACATATATATATATATGTGTGAAATCCCTTTGCTGTAAAAATATGAAGGCATGGCTCGGTGCCCGTAGCTCACTGGTTAGGGCACCATCCACATACACTAGGGCTGGTGGGTTCAAACCTGGCCTGGGCCTGCTAAACAAAAATGACAACAATAACAAAAAGAAAAACTGCATTGTAGCAGGCACCTGTAGTCCCAGCTACTTGGGAAGCTGAGGCAGGAGAATGGTTTAAACCCAAGAGTTTGAGATTGCTGTTAGCTATGATGCTATAGCACTCTACTGAGGGTGTCAGAATGAGAAACTGTCTCAAAATAAATAAATGTGATAAAAATAAAGGCATAAAAAGAAAAAATGAGAAAAAAGAATACAAATATAAAGACCTAATTTTATGGCTTCATCTTTAAATAGATCACTGTTTTCCACATTGGATCAGATGAACATCAAGATATAGATGTAGCAATACTTACTGCATTGCTAAAAGGTAAGCCTTTAAAACTTTTCTGTTAAGATCATTAAGTTACAGCCTATTTATATGAGATAGGACTTTTTTATTTAGCTAAATGCTTGAGAGGTGAATCTTTCTCTAATTTTTCGTTATGAAAGACACAATATTTGATTTCTTTGACAATAAGCTTAACTCTTGTTTTAATATTGATTTTTAAAAAATGTTTTTAGCAAGGTTTATGCTAAAAACTCCAGACCTGTTTATTTATCCCATTAAGTATGTGTCAGATGCATATAAAACAAAAATAAGTATTTAACGGTGATGAGGAATTGATAGAAATTAAAGGTAGGATTTTTAAACATAACTGTTTTCATTCTGCAGGGAAAATTGGATAACTAGTGGTATATTTTAGGACCAACGGATTGATACACATACTACATACACATTGAAGTATCTCTCTCGGTTATCTCACTAAGAACATCCAACTGATAGAACAACATTACAGTGAAAAATACTTTCAAAAATTAGGAAAGACATGTGTCCTATCTGGGTACACATGCCTTCCAGAAAATCATCTCATTTAAATAATCAAGCATGTACACAAATACATAATTAGCAAAAAATTCAAAATAACTTAATATCTACCACTTGGGAGTATTTATTGATTGTGACTCACCTTTAAAAGGTATTAATGTATGTAAGGCAGATCTGTATATACTTTTAAGGAAAACTGAGTTATGATATTCAGGTACATAAGTAAAGCAAGCTACTACTGAAAACTTGTAGTATGATCTCATTTTTGAAAAAACAATTAAAAGTAGATATATGAATTTATGTGTATACAGAAAAATATTTGATAGGATATTTTCACATTCTTACCAGTCAGTAACTATCTCTATGATACAAACAGATCTGCAGTGTTTTCTTAATTTTTCTGCATTTCAGATTGTTCACAGTAATCATGAGGTGGTGGTGTTTTTCTATAGTTGGAAAGTTCTCACCCCTTAGGTTAATCTTACCTCTATGAGGTAGGCTACTTCTGAATGATAGCTACACCAATTAGTGTAGACTAATTAAAAGATGATGTGGGACATTTCAGAAGTGTTCACATTTTAATGGAGTTAAATTATTTGAACTTGTCAACTATTCTCTTTATTTGATTAGGTACTAATGCATCTGCATTTGACCAGCTTATCCTTACATTGGCATGGGATAGAGTTGACATTGCCAAAAATCATGTGTTTGTTTATGGACAGCAGTGGCTGGTATGTAAATAAATAATCTGCATATGCAATACAATTAAACTAAGTAATAACAAAGTATTTGCTGAAAATGTGACCCAACATGACATTTGCCTTGTGACAGTAGTTCCAAATTAGCTTAGCTAAATATTAGGTATTCCACAATACCTAAATCCATTTTATCTCTTGATAAAAACTTTTTCCTTAATTTTTTTTAATTCACTTCTTTTTTTTTTTCTTTTTTTCAATTTTTTTTGGCTAGTGCAGGGTTTTGAACCCGCCACCTCCAGTATATGGAGTTGGTTCCCTACTCCTCTGAGCCACAAGTGCCGCCCATTTTGTTGTTGTTGTTGTTGAGACAGAGCCTCAAGCTGTGACCAACTCCTAGGCTTAAACCTCAGCCTCCCAAGTAGCTGAGACTACAGGCGCCTGCCATAACACCCAGCTATTTTTTGGCTGTGGTTGTCATTGTTGTTTGGTGGGTCTAGGCTGGATTTGAACTCGCCATCTCTGGTGTATGTGGCTGGTGTCTTAGCCACTTGAGCTACAGATGCCGAGCCTTAATTTTTTTTTTTAAGACAGAGTCTCACCTATCATCCTGGTTAGAGTGCAATAGTGTCATAGCTCACAGCAACCTTAAACTCTTGGGCTTGAGCAATCCCCTTGCCTCAGCCTCTCAAGTAGCTAGGACTGTAGGCGCCCACCTAGCGATCCATTATTTTTAGAGATGGGTTTCACTGTTGCTTTGGCTGGGCTTGAACTCCTAAGCTCAACCAGTCCACCCACCTCGGCCTCCCAGAGTGCTAGGGTTTTTCTTTTTCTTTTTTTAGAGACAGTCTTGATGTTTTGCTCAAGCTGTGGTACAGTCATAGGTCATTGTAACCTTAGACCCCTCCCCTCAAGCAATCCTCCTGCCTCAATGTCCTGAATAACTGGATTACAGGCCTCTGCCACCATGATGGACTAATTTTTTATTTTTATTTTTTTATATATTTTTTGAGACAAGAGTCTCACTCTGTTGCCCTCAGTATAGTACTGTGGTATCACAGCTCACAGCAACCTCCAACTCTTGGGCTTAAGCAATTCTCTTGCCTCAGCCTCCCAAGTGGCTGGGACTACAGGTGCCCACCACAACATTCAGCTATTTTTTTGCTGTAGTTGTCGTTGTTTAGCAGGCCCAGGCCAGGTTTGAACCTGCTAGCACCCTAGCCACTGAGCTACAGGCGCCGAGCCTATTTTTTATTTTTTTGTAGTGATGGGAGTCTAGCTGTGTTGTTCAGGCTGGTCTCAAACTTCTGACCTCAAGCAATCATCCTCTTGCCTTGGCCTTAAGAAAAATGTCCAGATTCTTCACATGAGCCACCATGCTCAACCAAAACTTATTTTTTTAATAGGGTAGATAGATCTCTAAAAATTCTAGAACTAAAAGAAACCTGAGATTCATGCTCTTTATATAAGAGAACCCATTTTATCATTTCCTAGGATGTTTGAACCTACTAAACCTGTCCTACTAAATAGGAAGGATCAACTTCTTCCCAGTTTCTGAGATAAGAAACTTTAGTGTCGCTCTCTCCCCCTCTCCTCACCTTTCTCCTCTGCTCGTTCTCTCTCTCTCTTCTCTTCCCCACTCTCTCCTTATCTCTCTCCCCTCTTTTCTCTCCTCTTCTCTCTCCTCCTTGGTGCTACTCTGCAGCCTCCCTCCCCCACCAATAAAGACCTTTGTACAAAAAAAAAAGAAAGAGAGAAACTTTAGTGTCATCCTTTGCTTTTGTTGTTCTCATATAGTCTATTTCAGTTCCATTTGTAGATCTTCTATTTTCAAAATACTCAATTTTGCCATCCAGGTCTATCACTAACTATTCTTTGTGTTATTTCAGTAGCATCCTTTTGGATTTCCCTATTCTCAAACTTCCTCTCATTTTAGGTATAGAAAATGGATCACATTCCATTTATCTACACAGCACAATCCAGAGCCTTATGAAGGCCTACAAGGTTTTACATCATCTGCCCCATTACTTCCTCTTTCCTTATATGCTACCACTATTCACTTTGCGCTCTCTCTCTCTCTCTTTTTTTTTTTTTGGTATTAAATCATAGCTGTGTACTCCTTACTCTCTTTTATCTGGCTTTGTTGGCCTTCTTGCTGTTCTTTGAACATATTAAGCATGTTCCTATGCCTTACTTGCTGGTCTTCCTGTCTGGAACATTCTCTACTGGATAATCCCCCTGGCCTAATTTCTCACCAAATCTCTCCTATTTGGACTTTCTCTGTCCACCATATGTTCTCTTTTATTTTTCATTTATTTTTAAATTATTCTGGATACGAAATAGTTGCATGTCTTTAGAATACATGTGATTTGATGCAGGCATACAATGTAAATTAATCAGATCAGGGTAACTGGGTATCTGTCACCTCAGCCCTTTTTCTAAGATGAGTTCTCAGGCTTAATTATCTCACCCTGAATGTGGTTTGTCTCATGGGCTTGTTCTTCATAATGTTATCTATTTGATTTTATGCTTCTTGCTAAACTTAGATTTTGCAGGACAGTTGTTTTTCTTTTTTCCTCATGGTTGCCAGAATTTCAGTGATGCATTATATGAATGAGGACATGCTGCTTACAAAGCACATACATTTTTTAAATGGCATCTTTTAATCAGGATTTGTTGGGGTTTTTTGGAGCAGTGGTTATAAACCCAATTAGATAGAATGTTCTATTTTTTACAAATGAGAATTTTGGTATTTTTTTCTGTTTTGTTTTTGAGACAGAAGAGCAGCAACCTGAAACTTCTGGACTAATTGATCTTAGTAGCTGGGACTACAGGTGGTCACCAATATGCCTGTTTATGCTCTTGTTTTATTATACTAAAATGAAATTTCATAAGTACTACATACATTTTATTTACTTTTTTGAGACAAGAGTCTCAAGCTGTTGCTCTGGGTAGAGGGACGTGGTGTCATAGCTCAAATTTTTGGGCTCAAGCGATCCTCTTGCCTCAGTTTTTTCTGTTTTTAGTAGAAATGGGGTCTCTCTTTTGCTTAGGCTGGTCTTGAACTCATGAGCTCTATCAATCTACCCGCCTCAGCCTCCCAGAGTGCTAGGATTGCAGGTGTGAGCTCCCACGTCTGGCCTACTACATAAATTTTTTTTAGAAACCAATATAATGGCTCGGGGCCTGTGGCTCAAGTTGCTAAGGCGCCAGCACATACACCTGGGGTGGCAGGTTTGAATCCAGCCCGGGCCCACCAAATAACAATGATGGCTGCAACCAAAAAATAGCCAGGCGTTGTGGCGGGCGCCTGTGGTCCCAGCTACTTGGGAGGCTGAGGCAGGAGACTTACTTGAGCCCAGGAGTTGGAGGTTGCTGTGAGCTGTGATGCCATGGCACTCTACCCAGGGGGATAGCTTGAAGCTCTGTCTCAAAAAAAAAAAAAAAAAAAAGAAACCAATATAATACCCTAATTGTAATGAAACAAAAAAGTGATCATATTGAAGGTAGATGTTGCAGTAAGGAGATGTTCAAGAATGGTGACATTAGAGATATAAGTGAGATGCCTAAACTTACTACACTATAGTGTAGAATTACACTATAATCATGTGTGTAAACTAACATAGATATATTGTTGGTAACTTAAATACCATGAGAAACATAAAAACCCCCTGCAAGTCCAGGACAAGAAACAAAAAAGGAGAGGACCAAGTGGGCACTAGAATAATATTAGAATATTGTTAGAAATGAGTAATAATAAACCAGAATAATTTTTATGTGATAAGAGAATGATGGAAATAAATAATTTAGGAATAACATGCCATGATAAATTACAGGCTATTAAAAAATTATGACTATTAATATAGAGAAAATGAAGAAGTCTTGTGTTCTTATAAATTATACCCTATTAAGTATAATGTCAAAATATTTTCCTTGTTATGACAGAACTGAGTAATGAAAAATGTCACAGAAAACAAACCTTCCATCTTGAAATTCCATCATGTATAAGGCATACATTTCATCAGTATATTCTTAAAATATCATGAAGATCATATCCTTGCTAGGTGATGGAAATTGAGGATAGATTGGAGAAAGAAATGGTAATACAAGCTGCTATAGAGAAGTTGTATAGTTGTGTGGTAAACCTCTGAAGACAGAATCAAAATAAGACTGAAAAGTAACAGGTAAAAAAAACACAGTGGTTTTGGTATTGATTTTTGCCACAAAGATTTTTTTAGTCATGTTGTTCCTAAGTATTAAAAATATACAGAAGCAATAATAGGAGATCTTGAAACAACCTTTATTAATGATAAAATCTGTATATTTCATGTGTGGTTATTAATTTATCAGGATTTGATTAGGAAGTCTATTGAGAAGTATAAAACAGGGTCTAAACATTTATAAGGGACAGCTGCAGACTGAGTGTTACAGATGTGTTACATGAAACTAAACTCAAATGACACAGGTTATTTTGCTTCAAGTGATTGTTTTCCCTAATAGTGAATGATATATATATATATATGTTTAAGTTTTTTTCTTTAATGTTTGTTCAGGTTTTTTTGTAGAGACATGGTCTTGCTGTATTGTCCTGGCTGGTCTCAAACTTTAGGCTCAGGCAATCCTCCTGCCTCGGCCTCCCAAAGTGCTGGGATTACAGGTGTGCACCACCACACCCCATCTAACTTCTGTTAAATTTCTAAAGAAAACTAAATATAATCTTGTGTGACTTATAGGATAGTTGTATTTTTGGAATATTCATCGTAGAATAAAAACCATAACAACTACTCTGTGTTCATTTGTAAAGCAGAATTACTGGTTTTCCATTCATGAGTATCTAATAAGATAATAGAAAGTTCTGTGGGATGTGAGATAGTTCCTTTTTAAGTGGGGTTGAAAAGGAACTATGCTGGTATCCATTAAATGTTAGTAATGGGACCCAGTTATTGAAATGACCCTCCAAAAAAAAAATACCTTCTCTAAACATTGAGAACCATTGCTCTAAGATATTCTTCCCTGAAATTACTGTTTTTTTTTTTCCTCCCTACGTAACAGTTTTTCGCCTGCAGAGATAGAGTTTATGCAGTATTCTTTGGGGAATGCTCCTCTAGAAAGGTCCTTTTTTATCTATATCCTAATACCTTAAGTCTCTAGCTTTTTTCTTCTTGCATTTTTCTAATTTGTTCTAAAACTGTTCAGGAAAAAGTAGGTATAAATTTTAAAGATTTACATTCAGAAGTGTTTGTGTGATTAAAATGTGTGAAATATATTTGTTATTAATCTTGACACTTAGGTTGGATCCTTGGAGCAAGCTATGCTTGATGCTCTTGTAATGGATAGAGTTGCCTTTGTAAAACTTCTTATTGAAAATGGAGTAAGCATGCATAAGTTCCTTACCATTCCAAGACTGGAAGAACTTTACAACACTGTAAGTAAATCTTAAAATTCTTTGTTGATTTACTTCGTCTTTGGGAAATGTTATTTTACCTGAACATATCCATTGCTATTGATAGTCTTTAATAAGATATCTTGCTTGGTTATATGAAAAAAATTAAAGCCAGTCTTACTAGATTGTGACAATGTGAGACCTTTTTCCTGTTTTTTTTTTTTTTTTTTTTTTTTTTGAGACAGAGCCTCAAGCTCCCTTTTCTATTTTTAGTAGAAATGGGGTCTCTCTTTTGCTTAGGCTGGTCTTGAACTCATGAGCTCTATCAATCTACCCGCCTCAGCCTCCCAGAGTGCTAGGATTGCAGGTGTGAGCTCCCACGTCTGGCCTACTACATAAATTTTTTTTAGAAACCAATATAATGGCTCG
>NW_003852406.1:3499801-3501334 GCF_000181295.1 Otolemur garnettii | reverse complement strand
GCCACCTTAGGTCTACGTGGCTGGCGCCTTAGCCAGTTGAGCTATAGGCGCCGAGCCTTTCCTGTTTTTGAATCCCTTCTCTGTCACCACTGTCACATAGAAAAGAGATATAGACTTTGTATCCATAGGTCCCTTTTCCTCTCCTTACTATTTTTTAACACTATAGGATCAATTCCTTAATTATAGGGTAATTGTGTTTCTTTGACTCCTTTTGTCTGGTGGAGGAATTATATATTGCTTTTCCTCTTTTTTGTTTCTTATATTCATAGTTCTGACCTCATGATATATCGCTTTTAGTAGCTTAAATACTTAAATTTTCTTTTTTCTTGTAAAAAAAAAATTCTAAAAAGGTCACAAAACCTTTCTCATCACAAAGCCTTTTTTATTTCATTTCAAAATTCAAGTCACTAGATGGAGAGGTAAATACTTCCCTTCTTAGTGTTTTTCTGTGTTGCTGACATAAATTTAATTGAGCTATACTTTGATGAACACTGTGACGCAGTCCTAGCTTTCTAACTTTCACTTTTCTATAAAGCTGTGCCCATTCATTCATCAGTTTCTACCGATTTATCTCCTCCTTTTTATTCCTAATGACTTTGTACTACTTAATCATTTCTAGTCTATACCACTTCAGTAATCTAATCTCCTTGTCCATAGTGCTTGACTTCTCAAATCAGTTTTTTAAGGCTAATTATTTTTGCAGTGACATTATGTTACTATATCTTTCCAAGTTCATAAACCTTTGACGACTCCCCAGTGTGTGTGTATATCTAATAGCACTCAAAACGCTTGGCTTGATTTTCAAAGATCTTCACACATTCCCCTAGCTACCTCTATCACTCTGACTTTTTTTTGAGACAGAGTCTCACTATGTCACCGTCAGGTTGGGGCATCACAGCTCACAGCAACTTCAATCAAACTGTTCGGCTTAAGTGATTCTCTTGCCTCAGCCTCCCAAGTAGTTTGGAGTACAGGTGCCCACCACAACGCCCATCTATTTTTTTGTTATTGTTGTTTTAGCCTTGGTATGTGTGGCCAGCGGCCTCCCCACTAAGCTATGGGTGCTTCCCTCACTCTGCCTTTTTTATCCCTCCTTACCTGCCCTAATACTGAATATATCAGCTATAATGTCTACCTACTACCTAGTAAAAATATGAATTTTTTTTAATTTTTTTTTTTTTTTTTTGAGACAGAATCTCACTTTGCGGCTCTTCCTTGGTAGAGTGCCGTAGCCTCATAGCTCACAGCAACCTCAAACTCTTGGGCTCATGTGATCCTCTTGCCTCAGTCTCCCAAGTAGCTAGGATTACACTGTGCCTGCCACAGTGCTGAGCTATTTTTAAGAGATGAGGTCTCACTCTTTTTCAGGCTGGTCTCTCAATTATGAGCACAGGCAATCCACCCACCTTAGCCTCCCAGAAGGCTAGGATTACAAGCATGAGCCACTGTACCTGGCAAAAATATGAATCTTTTTTAAAAAACATTTGCGGCTCAGCGCCTATAGCTCAACCGGCTAAGGCACCAGCCACGTAC
>NW_003852406.1:3495874-3499544 GCF_000181295.1 Otolemur garnettii | reverse complement strand
TTTGCTATTTACACAATGCTAGTATGATTTGCTTCCACCTATTCCTCATTTATCAAGATTTTTTATTTTATGTTATTTTATTTTATTTTTCTGAGATAAGACTCTCACCATGTTGTCCTCGGTAGAGTGCTGTGGCATTATAGCTCACAGCAACCTCAAACTCCTGGGCTTAAGCTATTCTCTTGCCTCAGCCTTCTTATTGAAAATGGAGTAAATATGCATAAGTAGTTGGGACTACAGGCACCCTCCACAGTGCCTGGCTATTTTGTTGTTGTTGTTGTTGTAGTTAGCACTGGCTGGGTTTGAACCTGCCAGCCTTGGTGTATGTGGCAGGTGCCATAACCATTTATTGAGATTTATTCATTGTTTAGAACTTAGCTTAAAGGCCATGCCCCTGCTTCCATAAGCCTGGTGGCATAGGTAAGTCCAATTGTATCCTCCCTGTGGGTTGTAATTTTCTTTTGGGCTCTTTTATATCTTACCTAAATATTAGCTAAAATATAAAATCTCACCTATATGTTTTCTCCCATTCTTTCTCTTTTAATACTATTTGGCACAATTATGTTAAACATCGTTGGCGTTCCATGTCTAGTGACATCAAGAAGCCCTTGGAAAACTCTTCTGAACACTGAATGAAAATGAGAATGAAGCAATGCAAATAGAATTTTTATGTAATTATGAACATAGTTTTGAAAGGGTCTTGGGGGCCTCGAGAGTCCCCAGTCTACACTTTGAGAACTGCTGTGTTAAAGTATAGTTAGTTTTTACTAAGAATTTATTTTTAATGGATTTAATTAAGGTAAAATAGAATCCCCAAAATTGTAGGTACATTTTCTTTTTTCTTTTTGTTTTTTTTCCCAAGCCAAGGCACATAGTTTTATTAACCTTTTGATAAGTCTATTAAGTTAACATTCCAGCACAGATGTGTGTCACTTAACGATGTGGTTACATTTTAGGAAATGCATCATGATGTAATTTTCTCATTCTGTAAACATCATGGAGTCTTTTTTCACAAACCTCAAGGATGCAGCCTTGAGGTTACTAAACTATAGACTTGCTCCTACGATACAAGCTTATACCACATGTTACTATACTGAATACTGTAGGCTGTAGGTACATTTTCATGTGATTATAGACTGTTAGGAAAATGAAGTTTCCTGATACTCCCCAAAACATGAGGTATCTTTTTTTTCTTGGAGACAGTGTCTCACTCTGTTGCCCTGGGTAGAGTACAACCTCAAACTCCTGGGCTCAAGTGATCCTCTTGCCTCAGCCTCCTGAGTACCTGGGACTATAGGCGCCTATCAGAAAACCTGGCTGATTTTTCTTTTTTAATAGAAATGTGGTCTTGCACTTGCTCAGACTGGTCTTTAACTCCTGAGCTCAGACAGTCCACCTGCCTCGGCTTCCTAGAGCGTTAGGATTATAGGCGTGAGCTACCACACCCCACTAGGAGATACTTCTGATTAACTTAGACATGTTTAATTTTAGAAGTTAATATATGGGGGAGAATTGGCAGAAAGAACTTAGCCCCCGAGTTGATAGACTAGTATAAAAAGAATTAGAGCAAAGTAACCTAAAATACAGTTTATGTGCAAAATCAGTTATACTCATCTTAAATATTATATTTAATTTGACAACTAAGGGTATCAAAGAAAATTTGTTCCCAGAGAAATAGTGGTACGTGCACTCAGATTTAAAAATGTACTGCAAAATAGGTGATCAAAGTAAAAAAGTAGACTGGATTGATTATCAATAACCCTTCTTATTAAAAAATTAAATGGTGAGATTAAATATATGATTCAATAATTCTTTCAAACAGTAGGAATTAAAGTATTGAAAATAAGTCTGTGATTTATGCCGGATAGAATTCATTGTGTTAATCAAATTTCAGATGAGTCAGAGGATTTCCTAAAGTCCTTTTAGGTCCTTTACTTGGATCTTGCATTTCTATGTTTTCAAAATACAGAATGACAGCAAATGAGGTCACTATAAAGATGAAATGTGATTAGTCCACTTCGATAGTGTACATAAAGAGAAGTAAGATAATGTTGTATCTACATTAAAGATGTTAAAGATTTGTTACTCCAAATATTTAAAGTACTGATACAACTTGATTGGTGACAGAACTAGAGGAATAGACATTTTGGCAAGAAGAAAAGGAGTGTAGAGCCCCATTATCAATGAAAGAAATGAAAATTTAAATTTTGTTATAACTGAGTGTTCATATAACTTCTATAAAACAAAATCTTACGTACCCTGAAATTTATCTTTTTGACAATAAATGTGACAACCCTTTTGTTATTCCCCTTTATGAATAGGACCTAAGGAAATAACTCCCAAGACAGTATGATTTGTATAAGAAGGTTCATAAAAGTCCTGTATAAAGCGGGAAATTTTCAACTTATTTATTTATTGTTCCTTATTCTCTGTAAGTTACTTTAAAAGACAAATAATAGTTCTGTTTTTTTTTTTTCTTTAAAGAAACAAGGTCCAACAAATCCAATGCTATTTCATCTTGTTCGAGATGTCAAACAGGTAAGAGATTATTTTTGTTTTTGTAAAATATTAAAAAAAAAAAACTGGGCAGCATCTTTGGCTCAAAGGAGTAGGGTGCCGACCCCATATACAGGAGGTAGCAGGTTCAAACTCAGCCCCAGCCAAAAAAAACTGCAAAAAAAAAAAGTTTTTTCTACTTCATCTATTTCCCAAAAAACATGTTAAATACGTTTTTAAAACAGCAATTTTTAGAGCAAGATAAAATAAAGGCTAAATATGTGGTAAGAGAGAAGTAAAGAGCATAATGTCTCAGAAATCAGGAAAAAAGAAAGGTTATAAAATTAAGACAAACTGTCATAGGTTTTTAGTCATCTGTGATTCTATCACATCCAAAATAGAATGTGATGAATTTTATAGAGCTTACTGTCCATAAAAAGAAGATCATTGACAGAATGTGTTTTCGTTTTCTGTGTTCAGCAGGAATTTGTTCTAGTGTAAAAGGTGTTAAATAAAAAAATTGAGGGAAACACTGGGTGATGATCTTAATGGCAGACGTTGCCAATAAATGTGCTGAAGGTGCTCTCTCCACTTTTAAAAATACCTAGCATTAGTAGTGACACTGTCACATTGTCTGAAGTAATTCTTTGGTGACTAATTTGATGTACACTTAATCCTCTTCTCTCCTATTGTGATTCTTTGTCAATTAATAGTTTTAAACATTTATTAACACTTTAATGCCTTTTAAAGTATTTACCTAATAGTTTTATTTTCCTTAATATAATGGTACCTATATTTATAAGACATATTTTATTTATTTATTTTTTAGAGACAGAGTCTCACTTTGTCACTCAGTAGAGTGCTGTGGTATCATTGCTCACAGCAACTTCAAACTCCTGGGCTCAAGTGATTCTCTTGCCTCAGCCTCCCTAGCAGCTGGGACTACAGGTGCCCCCCCACAACTCCCAGCTATTTTTATTTTGTTATTTGTTTAGCAGTCCCTGGTGCATGTGGTTGGTGCCCTAACTGATGAGCTATGGACACCGGCTGGTACCTATATTTAATTGATTAAAATATTTTCTAAGTATCTAACTTAAAACGCTTTCTGTTTATAATTCTTTGTTTGAGGGTGGTGCCTGTGGCTCATTGAGTAGGGCGCCGGCTCCATATACTG
>NW_003852406.1:3482637-3495690 GCF_000181295.1 Otolemur garnettii | reverse complement strand
AAAAAAAAAAAAAAAAAAAGACTGTTCTTGCAAATTAGAATTCTTTGTTTGAATTACTTTCTACTATAGATAGGTGAGTACACTGTTAAAAACTTAAAACAGAAATGTCATTTTGCTTCCGTTTTTTTTTTTTTTGATGTTGTTGTTTAAATTTGAGACAGTGTCACTTTCTTGCCCTAGTAGAGTGCTATGACATCATACCTCACAGCAACCTCAAATTCTTGGGCTCAAGCAATCCCTTTGATCCCCTTATCTCAGCTTCCTGAGTAGCTGGGACTATAGGCACCTGCCACAATACCCTGCTAACAGGGTCTCGCATTTGCTGAGGCTGGTCTCGAACTCATGAGCTCAAGTGATCCATCTGCCTCGGCCTCCTAGAGTGCTGGGATTACAGGCATGAGCAACCACACCTGGCCCTCTTCCTTTTTTCTTTCATAAGTTTTCCTAAAAGCTGGAATGTTTTCATTTTCTGTGTTGTATTTTATTACTTAATACTAACCTAGAAAGTGTGAGTAGTTTCTGAGACACATTTGCATTATGATTTCCTTTATGGGTCAACAGAAAGAATTATGGTAGTTAATTATGGAAACGAATATGAGAGTTTGTATAAATTGACTGTTGCTACATTGGTGGCTATAGTAAAATAAGCCCTCAAACTTTTTTATTTCCGTAAGTAATAAGTCCGAAAATAAAGGCAGTAACTGAATATTTTCTAATGCAGATTAATAACTTGAGTTTTGTAAGAGTTACAGTTTGTGAGGAAAAAAAAACCCACAAAAACCCTCCAAAAATAAAACATACATATTTTTGTCAATTTTCAAACTAGAAATTCAAAGACTGTCTATTAGTCTTTAAAAATAAGAAATTTCTCAGGTGAAACAATAATTTTTTTAGTTTTTTTTTTTTTTTTTTGAGGCAGAGTCTCACTCTGTTGCCCAGGCTAGAGTGCTGTGGTCTCAATGTACCTCACAGCAACCTCAAACTCCTTGGCTCAAGCAATCTTCTTGCCTGAGCCTCATGACTATCTGGGACTGCAGGCACCCACCACGATTTTTCTAGTTTTAGTAGACCTGGGGTCTCACTCTTGCTTAGCTTGGTCTGGTACTCCTGACTAGAAGTGATCCTCCTGCCTCAATCCTGAGTGCTAGGATTATAGGTGTGAGCCACTGCACCTGGCTAAATGAAACAAATATTAAAAATATAAACATTTAATGTTAATGCACTCATTATCTACCAACTGCCAGGCATGTGTAATCCTCTAGACTTAAGACCCCTAGATAAAAGAGCCCATATGGAGACTCCCAAGGGAGTTCTTCAGTTCTTTTTTTTGCAATTTTTGGCTGAGGCTAGGTTTGAACCCACTACCTCCAGCATATGGGGACAGCACCATACTCCTTGAGCCACAGACATCGCCTGAGTTCTTAAGTTCTTTCCCTTTTTCAGAAGCTCTGGTGCTTTTTACTTCTTCTGTATTCCTTTCTAACTTCTAATAAAAGTACTATCTTAACACTGGAAAAAAAAATAAACATTTAAAACAATACTAAGTTCATTGAATTATAATCAGGGAAATGGAAAGAATAGTGATGGTAGGAGGACAGAATGAATTAGTAAATAGTATGTATAAATCATCTGGTGATTAAACTTTTAAGATTATTTAATAAAATTAACCAATTGTTAAATTTTGAAACAGGCAGTCTTTCCAAACTCTCAAATGGCTTATAAATTGCCCTCTAGGAAATGAAATCTTAGTTAGCTTTTTGTTAAAAACTTAAGTTGTTTTTTTTAAGTGGTAGTTAAGTCCTAGAGAAGACTATAAAAACTTTTTGTAGCCTACAATATAGCCTGTACAGCTTATGTGAAAAAATACTTACATGTATTTAGGGGCAAGTCTAGAAAAGTAATTAATAGTTCATGGCATTATTTTTTTTTAGGAAAATACATTTTGTGATTATATGCCACAGTGAAAATGAAATAGTTGGCACTTCAGCAGTTCCGTTGCCTCTTGGTATGAAGAAATCAAATTTAAGTTCCTGCTTTTAGGCTGTACTCCTGTCCCAGGCTACACTTTTGAGATCTTAACATTTCAGAATCCCCTCTTCTTATTTACAAAAGGAAATGGAGAAACAAGTTACTCCCATCTGTAAAGATAGCTGTTGGCATCCCTCACATACAATAGATACTTGTTGTTTTTGGAAAGCAGGCTTATTCCTAGCATAGCATGACAATATTGAGAAATTCTATCTTATCTATTTAAAACTGTTGTTGTATTTCCAGGGAAATCTTCCTCCGGGATATAAGATCACGCTAATTGATATTGGACTTGTTATTGAATATCTTATGGGAGGAACCTACAGGTGTACCTACACTAGGAAACGTTTTCGATTAATATATAATAGTCTTGGTGGAAATAATCGGGTATGTAAAATTTGGCAGAAGTCTATATATGTGCTTTAAAGTTAACTCCTATACTTGAAACATTAAGAATTAGTTACATAGAAGGTAAAAGTAACATTGCCCTAAAAATACAAGATTTTCAACTATGATTAATTGAAATTGTAAACCAATTATACTTTGTGTGTGCATATACAAACACATTTATACAGACACATGAATTGATTTTTGAGATTTTATAAAATGTCAGAATATTTATATCTGTAAAAGTTAATAAGATCTAATTTTCAGAGGTCTGGCCGAAATACCTCCAGCAGCACTCCTCAGTTGCGAAAGAGTCACGAGTCTTTTGGCAACAGAGCAGACAAAAAGGAAAAAATGAGACATAATCATTTCATTAAAACAGCACAGCCTTACCGACCAAAGGTATATATTTGAATATTATCCTTTCCAGGTTTTTATTTTGTTCTTCCTAAATTACTTAGTAGTATTAAACAAAAAATTACTTGTTTTAGTAAGAATTATATTTTGTTTTATATACTTTATATCTGAGACTCTTTATTTTCCCATATACACAAATATTTATTATAAGTTAATGATTCTACTAAGTTTTTCATATTTAGCTTTGGTAGTGACCAACTTAAATGTTTTGATAAATTGACTCCGTTTATTCCATTTTTACTTGATTAAGAACATGCATGACAAAGGTATTATCGTAACTTTTATTTTATTAAAAGTATACTATCAGATGTTACTTCAAATATTTAGGTCCTTTAATATTGGAAAACATTTATTACAAAGACAGCTTTGGGGGTTTGGTTTGGTTTGAGGTAGAGTCTCACTGTGTCCCCATGGGGTTGAGTGCTGGTGGCATTATCTATCATAGTTCATAGCAACCTCAAACTCCTAGGTTGAAGAGATCCTCATGCCTCAGCTTCCCAAGTAGCTGAGACTACAGGTGCCTGCTGTAATGCCCAGCTAATTTTTCTCTATTTAGTAAGAGACAAAATATCACTCTTGCTCAGGCTCGTCTCAAACTCCTGAGCTCAAGCAAATCTGCCTGTCTCAGCTTCTCAGAGTGCTAGGATTATATAGCTGTGAGCCATCTTGCCCAGACTTACAAAGATAGTTTTGTTGAAATAACATTTTTGTAAAATGAATTCTATAATAAAAATCTACTTTATAAAATTTAGACTGTTTTGTTTTGTGCAGCTATACAAAGATGAATAATGTAAAGAATATTTAATAAAAATTGACATTAACATGCATGTCATTTGGCCTTATCATAATGAGCCTTATGATATTTATTTTCCTCTGAAGGTTGATACGGCTACGGAAGATGGAAAGAAGAAAAGAACCAAAGATGAAATTGTAGATATTGATGATCCAGAAACAAAGCGCTTTCCTTATCCACTTAATGAACTATTAATTTGGGCTTGCCTTATGAAGAGGCAGGTTATGGCCCGTTTTTTATGGCAGCATGGTGAGGAATCAATGGCTAAAGCGTTAGTTGCCTGTAAGATCTATCGTTCAATGGCCTGTGAAGCAAAGCAGAGTGATCTGGTAGATGATACATCAGAAGAACTCAAACAATATTCCAAGTAAGTGATATTTTATCATGAAACCATTTTAAAAATGTAAAATAGTGTTTGAATAGGTGGTATATTGCCACGCAATTAGTGGGGATACATATATATATATGTATAATTTTATTTTATTGGTGTAAGAAAGAAAAAAATTTTTTAAATATATTGGCTATTTTTTTAAATTCAGAATGAAACTTTCTCCCTATGAAAGAGGAGTTATTATATTTGGCAATTCAAGAGTTAAGTATTTCAGCAAGAACAAAGAAAAGCCAGAAATCATCTTAATAATTGCACAGAGTAGCAGTTAGTTTACAAAAAATTCCGTTTGAAGTAGAGCCCAGGGGATTCAAGATTCAGATGTTTCTCATGATGAGGCTAGTCCCTGGTCACATTGTTCTTCCTCTCTAGTGGGTACCAACCTTTTCCTGTATTTGAAATGCTATATACGGACTTATATAAACAGCACTTGTAATAGTGTCAATTTTGGTTGTAAGACTATAGTTGTATTTCTAAGAGAAATTAGTCTGGATTCACCTTTTCAGTCTTATGCTTAATGGAATGTATTTTGCTATTTTGTAATTTCCAGCTCAGTGCCCATAGATTAGTGAGTAGGGTGCCGGCCACATACACTGAAGCTGGCAAATTTGAACCTGGCTCAGGCCTACTAAACAACAGTGACAACTGCAACAAAAAAATAGCCAGGCACTGTGGTAGGCACCTATAGTTCCAACTACTTTGGAGGCAGAGGCAGGAGAGTTGCTTGAGCCCAGGAGTTGGAGGTTGCTGTGAGCTGTGATGCCACAGCACTCAACCCAGGGTGATAGCTTGAGGCTCTGTCTCAAAAAAAAAAAAAAAATCGCTAAAGCCCAAGAGTTTGAGGTTGCTGTGAGCTGTGACACCATGGCACTCTACTAAGGGCAACATAGACTCTGTCTCAAAAAAAATTGTGATTTCCACATGGATTTAGATGTCTAAAAACAGAGTTACTATGATTCTGATGCCTCAGAATTCCATACGTGTGAAAATATTAAAAATTGGAAAGTATTATAAATGAATTTAAGAATAGTGATTTAAAATTGCAAGTTGTTAATCCAAATGTTATTTTGGCTTTTATCTTTTTATAGTGATTTTGGTCAATTAGCAGTTGAATTACTAGAACAATCCTTCAGACAAGATGAAACCATGGCTATGAAATTGCTCACTTATGAACTGAAAAACTGGAGTAATTCAACCTGCCTTAAGTTAGCAGTTTCTTCAAGACTTAGACCTTTTGTAGCCCACACCTGTACACAAATGTTATTATCTGATATGTGGATGGGAAGGCTAAATATGAGGAAAAATTCCTGGTACAAGGTATACCTTCAAACTAATTTGATAGAAAATGTATGATTAAATACAGGAATTAGTTTAGAATCTAGATATATAGTAAAATGACTTGATTTGTGAGAGTGATTGGGCAGTAGGAGAAGAGGAGATTTTATACTAAGTGGCATAATGGGCCCCCTTTTTTCTTCTTTACCTTACTCTTGAATTTTTATGGGGTGTTTATGATGTTATCCACTCTGTGCCATAAGTATGAGAGCAACAAATGAAAAATAACTGTAAATTGTGGCCCTGAGCAGCCATGAAAAAAGATTACTCCTTTATCAGGCCTGGTATGGTGGCTCATGCCTATAATCCCAGCACTCTGGGAGGCCAAGGCGGGTGGATTGCCTGAGCTCAGGAGTTCGAGACTTGCCTAAACAAGAGTGAGGCTCCATCTCTTAAAAAAAAAATAGCTGAGCATTGTGGTGGGCGCCTGTAGTCCAAGCTATTTGGGAGACTGAGGCAAGAGCCCCAAGAGTTAGAGGTTGTGCATTATGATGCCACAGCACTCTACCAAGGGTGACAAAGTGAGACTGTGTCTCTTAAAGAAAAAGAAAAATTACTGCTATATGAAAGAATGATACCCAAATTCTAAGATTCAAGATCTATTTACTAATTTAATTATCTGTTATTTTTAAGTTACTTGAAGTATACTGATTGGATGAGATTATGTATCCATATACCCATTTTGTACTTATGGATAAGTACCTCTGTGAGCCCAGTTTTTATGGCTAAGAATTTAGGTACCTCCAGTGATGTCATAGACGCTGCTTTAAACTTCCCTTTTCATTCTCTTATATCTTTTTAAATAAGGTATAGAAATGTAGAAGGAAGATATCAGGCAAGTAGTTTACCTGTAAGCCATTATAAGTGGCTAACAAATACTAATCATCTACTAAAGAATAACCAACTGAAACCCCTGTTACACACTTATAATTTCTTCATGCTTTAGAATTTTGCAAGTAATAAGTAAAGTTTTAGAAGTAAACTTTCATGTTTATAGAGGCACAAGCTGAGTAATCATGTTATGACATGGAACACTTGCAAAGAGATTTAGGATAAAATTAAGTACACAGCACCTTTATAAGACTTGTATTTTGTTTAAACAAAAATGTATTTTCAGAACAAATTGTAATCTGATTTTGTTTAAAGTACAAGTCTATAATAATTATTGAATCTATTCTGTATCCTATTGTAATAGTCATACGTCTTGTTACTTTTTAAAACAGTCCAACCTATGTCTCTTTAGATACAATATGTAGGTAAAAAATAAATCATTTTTTTTCCTGTGCTAGTAAGGGCAAAATAGCTAATAATCATAAGACATCGAATACCTTTTTATTTTTATCATATTCCTGAATCATTAATTTTAGAATGCAAACTTATGTTTTTGTAAAAATTTTAGGTTATACTAAGCATTTTAGTTCCACCTGCGATATTAATGCTAGAATATAAAACTAAGGCTGAAATGTCCCATATACCACAATCCCAAGATGCTCATCAGATGTCGATGGAAGATAGTGAAAACAACTTTCAAAACATAACAGAAGAAATCCCCATGGTAAGGAGGAAAAAAAAAAATTAAGTAAATATAAATTTATTGCAAGTAAGTATACAATAAAAATATATATTTTTTATTTTAGGAAGTATTTAAAGAAGTAAGGATTTTGGACAGTGACGAAGGAAAGGATGAAATGGAGATACAAATAAAATCAAAAAAGCTTCCAATCACACGAAAGTTCTATGCCTTTTATCATGCTCCAATTGTCAAATTCTGGTTTAACACAGTAAGTTTTTAAATTGCATGAGCATAATGTTTTTGAAAGGTAATTTTTAAAGGACCTTTGGTATAGAGTCCATACTAATCTTGATAGAACTTAGATCACTGAAAATGTATTTACTTCACATTTAAAAGAGCCCTGATTGGCCAGTGTAATGGCTCACACCTGTAATCTTAACAGTCTGGGAAGCTGAGGTAGGAAGATCCCTTGAGCTCAGGAATATAAGACCAACCTAAGAAAGAGCAAGACTCTCTCCACTAAGAATAGAAAAATTAGCCAGACATTGTGGTGAGCACCTGTAGTCTCAGCTACTTGGGAGGCTTAGATACAAGGATTGCTTGAGCCCAAGAGTTTGAGGATGCTGTGAGCTAGGCAATGCCATGTACTATAGTCTGGGCAACAGATTGGGACCTCATGGCTCAACAAAAAGCTCTTAATTTCGTCCACATTGCCAGCATCTAGAATGATAAACACTAACCTATTTTTAGTTCTGATTAAAACTGAAAATTCACTTACCAAGTATGTGGTAGCCAAAGCCTTTGTGAATAGCTAATAAGAATTATCTAGTGAAAATAATGGTGAAAAGGCCTGGGTGTGGTGGCTCATGCCTGTAATCCCAGCCCTCTGGTAGGGCAGATCACCTAAGCTCGAATTGGAAACCAGCCCGAGCTAGAGCAAGACCCCATCTCTAAAAATAGCCTGGTGCTGGGGCAGGTGCTTGTAGTCCTAGCTACTTGGGAATCTGAGGCAAGAGAATTGCTTGAGCCCAAGAGTCTGAGGTTCCTGTGAGCTACGATGGCCACAGCACTCTACCAGGGGCGATAAAGTGAGACTCTGTTTCCAAAAAAAAAAAAAAAAATTAATTAAAAATAAATAAAAATGGTGAAAAACTATTTCAGGGAGTATTTTTGTTTGGTTCTGGTTTTGTATTTTTGGAAACAGGATTATTGCTGTTTCTTGGCCTGGAGTGTAGCCTCAAACTCCTGGGCTCAAGCAGTCCTCCTCCATCAGCCTCCAGAGTAGAGTAGCTGGGACTTTAGGTGTGTGCTACCATGCCCAGTTAATTTTTTAAAATAAATTTTGAATATTTTGCTACATTGATTAAGCTGGTCTTGAACTCCTGGTCTCAGGCAGCCCTCTGCCTGGCAAAGTGCTATGATTATAGGCATGAACCACTATACCCAGCACTTTGCAGCATTTATTGATGCTCATAAAGAGTAATCCAGATCGTTCATCTGATTTTATTTTTCTCTCACTTATTTCTTAATCTAGTTAGAGTATATGCTTTTTTACCTGCCATAAAATTGGCTTTTCTCTTGCATTGTGGCAAAATGGATTTTATTGGCAGATAAAAGAGCATATGTCCACAGATGAATGGACTAACCTGTTATTTTATTTTTCTTTTTTTGGTAGAGACAGAGTCTCACTTTTGCCCTCCATAGAGTCACACAGCTCACAGCAACCTCCAGTTCCTAGGCTTAGGCGATTCTCCTGCCTCAGCCTCCCAAGCAGCTGAGACTACAGGCGCCTTCCACAATATCCAGCTAATTTTTGTTGTTGTTGTTGCAGTTTGGCCAAGGCTGGGTTTGAACCCACCACCCTCAGTATATGGAGCTAGCGCCCTACCAGCTGAGCCACAGGCGCTGCCCCTAACCTGTTATTTTCATTGAAATGTTTTGTGTGGAGATGACTGCAACTTTTAGTTGACCATCTTGCTGATGTCCCTCACTCTACTTCTCCTGAATAAACACATAAGAATTTTTCTTTTCTTCTTTTTTTTTTTTTTTTTTTGAGACAAGAGTCTCACTCGGTAGAGTGCTGTGGTGTCACAGTTCACAGCAACCTCAAACTCTTGGGCTGAAGTGATTCTCTTACCTCAGCCTCCCAAGTAGCAGGCACTATAGGTGCCCCCCACAATGCCCAGCTATTTTTTTTTTGTTGTAATTGTCATTGTTGTTTAGCAGGCCCATGTCAGGTTCAAACCCACCAGCCCCAGTGTATGTGGCTGGCGCTCTAACCGCTGAGCCAGAAACACATGAGATTATCCCCTACTTTTAACTGGAGGCTGAACAAATGAGTTTTCCCTTCCTAGAAAACCCTTAAGGTGTATTTTCTTTTTTTTAATCATTTTTATCAATATCAGGTATTTTTAGAATTGCTGAAATATACAAATGGTTGTCTACTAAGATGAATATTTGCGAATTTGTTTCTCACCTATACGTGACCCTTAACCATAGACTAATTTATTATATTTCTATACTTCCCATTGTGAAATTTTTCTTGTTCCTTTCTTTTTCAGATGTTGAAATTGTAAATCCTAGTTACCTAATCTAATCCCCAAATTCTGTAACTACTAACGGAAATAGTATAGGTTTCTTGCAGGTGCATTCATATAAATGACTATTTTTTTTTTTAATTTTTTAATTTTTTTTAGAGACAGAGTCTCAGTTTATCGCCCTTGGTAGAGTGCTGTGGTGTCACAGCTCACAGCAACCTCCAACTCCTGGGTTTTAGGTGATTCTATTGCTTTAGCCTCCTGAGTAGCTGGGACTACAAGCACCCACCACAACACCCAGCTATTTATTTTATTTTATTTTGTTTCAGTTTGGCCAGGGTCAGGTTTGAACTCACCACCCTCCACATATGGGGCTGGCCCCCTACCCATTGAGCCACAGGCGCCTCCCATAAATGACTACTTTAAAACATCCGCTTCGAGTAGCTACAGGAATATTTCTTTTCTTTCTTTTCTTTTTTTTTTGACACAGAGTCTCACTATGTCACCCTTGGTAGAGTGCAGTGGTGTCACAGCTCACAGCAACTTCAAACTCTTGGGCTTAAGAGATTCTCTTGCCTCAGCCTCCCAAGTAACTGGGCCTACAGGCGCCCACCACAATGCCTCACTATTTTTTTTGTTACGGTTGTCATTGTTTGGCAGTCCCTAGGCCAGGTTCAAACATGACAGCCTTGGTGTATGTGGCTGAGTGCCCTAGCCACTGAGCTACAAGCCAAGCTTTTCTTTTCTTTCTTTACTGCAGTTTACTTCCCTAACCTACTGTACCTCAAATCAAGGATGATCCAGGAATGACTTGTTCTAGGACTGGTAAGGACAAGAGAGAGATGAGAGAACTCTTAGCCACGGTTTTTAAAAGAGCAAAGAGAGGAGGTTTTTCTCCAAAATGAAATGAATCTTCAGATGTTATTGTGCATAGACTATCTGTTCTTAAAAACTTTTTTTGTAAAGAATATTAAAGGCAGGCTTATTACATAGAACAAATTCTCTTCACATATGTTCCCCTTTCTTGTGATTTAACTTTAGTGACTAGGAGTTAGGAAAATACCAATTGTCTTTCTTGGAAATACTATTTGGCTGGGAGAGGACTCTGGTAAGGAGTACGTGTTTCCATGATTACGGTGATGAGTGCCTGCAATTTCGTGCATTATGATAACCTATGTTATCCTATGGTAACCTATGCACGTTGTTGCAGTTTGTTGTTGTTGTTGTTGCAGTTTGGCTGGGCCCGGGTTTGAACCCGCCACCCTCAGTATATGGGGCTGGCACCCATAACCTACCGAGTTTCCCCAAAAATAAGACCTACCCAAAAAATAAGCCCTTGCAGGATTTCTATGCATTTATTAAATACAAGCCCTATCCCGATAATAAGACCCTGGATATGCTGCATAGCCATGCCATGCATTTCGGTGCAGAGAGGAAGACATCCCCTGAAAATAAGCCCTAATGTGTCTTCTTGAGGAAAAATAAATATAAGACAATGTCTTATTTTCAGGGAAACACAGTAGGTATAATATAAGCTGAATGAATTGTATGGACTATGCTAAAAACATAAATCTGATTATAAAATTCTATAGAAGGTTGACAGTATTGTAATACAACACATTTTTACTCTGGGGAGTATTTATACTTTGTCAGATGTAATATTTGCATTGAAAAAGAGACTTCTGTAACTTCTTAATGATTGAAGTTGGGAGATAATTCACAGAAGTTCATGTAGTATCTATTTTGTATGCTTGAAAATGTACATAATAAAAAGTTTTTTTATGACCAATTTTATTTATATAACTTTCCTTTTTATTAGTTGGCATATTTAGGATTTCTGATGCTTTATACATTTGTGGTTCTTGTACAAATGGAACGGTTACCTTCAGTTCAAGAGTGGATTGTTATTGCTTATATTTTTACCTATGCCATTGAGAAAGTCCGTGAGGTATGACTTTTAAGTTTTCCTACCAATGATTTACTGCATACATGCAAGAGTTTTTGTTTTGTTTTGTTTTGGGTGCATACGTGGAGTAGCCTGTTCAGTGGGGGGTGGTGGTGGTGGTAATTTGTAATTTCAATGAGTAATGACATTATAGAATTTTCTGAATTCTACATTCTATTTCTAAATGCTTATTTGTGCTATTCTAAAAATAATGGCACAAGAATAGAAATCTGTGAGTATGCTGATTACTATGTGACCATTACAAATGTAATGGTTTGTCTCAGAAACATAGCTTAGATTTTTAAAATTTCTTCAGTGTTCATATTTATGTTCTGGGCTACTCTTCAAAAAGTACTAAATGTACTACTAGCCAACTGGGTGGGTAAATTACAAAAAGATTTTTACTTTGCTTTTATATTATACTGCCCATTAAAATGTACCATATTACCCCCTGAATTGCCATTTAGATTTATATTCATCTCTTAAAAGTTAATTGGGTTAAATTATACATTTTCTAACATCTTCATTTTGAAGAAAAATATTTTTTCCTTAGATAAATTTTTGTACTTTGTATTCAAACTAGTAGCTACATACATGTTGTTTAATAACACATATACATAAATAATTGTGAATTACTTTATGTCTCTGCCTTACATGCAGAAATTCATGAAATTGCAAAAATAATTAAAAGGCATTGTACATCTCTCCCACTTAGATATTATAGAAACTTGTCTGTTGAATAACTTACACATTTTCTTTATTTTTTGGAGACAGAGTCTCACTTTGTCACCCTCGGTAAAGGGCTGTGGCATTATAAGCTCACAGCAACCTCAAACTCTTGGGCTCAAGTGATTCTCTTGCCTCAGCCTCCCAAACAGCTGGGACTACAGGCACCCACCACAGCGCCTGGTTATTCTTAGAGACAGGGTCTCTCTCTGGCTCAAGCTGGTCTCAAACCTGTGAGATCAGGCAGTCCACCCACCTCAGTCTCCCAAAGTGTTAGGATTACAGGCGTGAGCCACCGTACTCAGCCTTATTCATTTTAAATCCCTCTGAGTGCTGTGGCCTACATGTTTATGAAATCTGTTGTTTTATCAACATACTTAAAAAATCAATTTGTTTAATAAAAACAAGTTGCAAAGCATTTTCTTTCTTTTTTTTTTTCCTTTTGCAAAGCATTTTTTAAAATATATATTCGTAACAGTTCTGCAAGGACTCATGAGATAGTAATAATAGAGGTTGTCTCCAGTAGGAAGGGTAATTAATTGGCTATGAGAGAAGAGCAAAAAAGAGGCTTTTCAGTATTTATGATACACTATAATTTTTGGAGCTGTGGCTATATTAATTACCCTTCCTCCCAAAAGATATTTTTATAAATTATTTTATAAATATTTAATAAATTTTATTAAATAAGTTAGGTAAACACAGCTACTTAAATTATTGAGTTACTTTCTATAAAGAAAGCACCTTTGGAACATACTACCAGAATATCCATGTGTTGCTTTAATTGGAACTATAACACTTTCATAAGTATTTTACTTTCCAGGTATAGAGAACTGTGTTATAATCAGATTTTTAGTTGGTGTTCTTGGTTAGGCAGGCCCCTAATTTATAAAAAGTGTCTATCTCAGCTGTCTTACTGTTCTGGTGATCAAACACACCATCAAATGACAAGATAACAGAAAGCGGCTCGGCGCCTATAGCTCAACC
>NW_003852406.1:3473269-3482206 GCF_000181295.1 Otolemur garnettii | reverse complement strand
TGTGGTCCCGGCTACTTGGGAGGCTGAGGCAGGAGACTCGCTTGAGCCCAGGCGTTGGAGGTTGCTGTGAGCTGTGGTGCCACAGCACTCTACCCAGGGGGATAGCTTGAGGCTCTGTCTCAAAAAAAACAAAAGACGTATAAATGCACTGTGATGTAATTGAACACTATGTATGTTTTAATAGGAAGAAATTGATTAAACCTTTTTTTGTTCTTGTTAAACCTTTAGATCTTTATGTCTGAAGCTGGGAAGATAAACCAGAAGATTAAAGTATGGTTTAGTGATTACTTCAATATCAGTGATACAATTGCCATAATTTCTTTCTTTATTGGATTTGGACTAAGATTTGGAGCAAAATGGAACTTTGAAAATGCATATGATAATCATGTTTTTGTGGTTGGAAGATTAATTTACTGTCTTAACATAATATTTTGGTATGTGCGTTTGTTGGATTTTCTAGCAGTAAATCAACAGGCAGGACCTTATGTGATGATGATTGGAAAAATGGTAAGTTGAGAGATGTCTGATCGTCCTTCTGGGCTTATTGATAATTTTTTTCTTAAATCACAAAAATGTGTTGTTATTAACACAGTTTTAATTGAACTGGTGTCTTGATATTTTGTTTTATTTTTCTTATATTCCAAACTACCATTCCTTATCTAGCTTTGGTCACCTTTATATTTGTAGTACTTATCACAGTGCCTGTCACTAGATTCTCCTTAGTAAATTTTTGTTGGTTCAAGGAATAAAGCTATTACAAGTGGGAGAAAGAAAAACATTAAAATACCAAGTCTCACTATGTCACCCTTGGTATGGTAGAGTGCTATGGCATCACAGCTCACAGCAACCTCAAACTCTTGGACTCAAGAGATTCTCTTGCCTCAGCCTCCCAAGTAGCTGGGACTACAGGCTCCTGCCACAACACCTGGCTATTTTTTATTGCAGTTGTCGTTGTTTTAGCTGGCCTGGGCCAGGTTCAAACCCACTAACCTCAGTGCATGTGGCTGACACCATAACCACTGTGTTACGGGTGCCGAGCCTGGTGGTTTTATTCTTAAGATTTTTTCTCCTTAGCAACAGACTATAAATTTTAAAACTTGGTAGTTATTCACCAAATAGTTTTTAATGTTTATTATTCACTGTTAGGTAAGACAGTATAGTAACTATTAGTATGTTGCCTCTAAACATCATGAAACTACATTTCTCTTTTTTTTTTTTGAGACAGAGCCTCAAGCTATCCCCCTGGGTAGAGTGCTGTGGCTTCACAGCTCACAGCACCCTCCAACTCCTGGGCTCAAGCGAGTCTCCTGCCTCCGCCTCCCAAGTAGCTGGGACCACAGGCGCCCGCCACAACGCCCGGCTATTTTTTGGTTGAAGCCGTCATTGTTGTTTAGCGGGTCCGGGCTGGATTCGAACCCGCCACCTTAGGTGTATGTGGCTAGTGCCTTAGCCACTTGAGCCACAGGCACCGAGCCCATTTCTCTTTTTTTTAACTTTACCAATTTTGCAGTTTTTTGAAATAATCTTATAATCTTTTTTTTTTTTTTTTGGAGACAGAGTCTCACTATGTCACCCTCAGTAGAATGTCATGGGATCACAGTTCATAGAAAGCTCAAACTCTTGGGGTCAAGCGATCCCCTTGACTTAGCCTCCCAAGTAGCTGGGACCGCAGGGGCCCACCACTACTCCTGGCTTGTTTTTCTATTTTTAGTAGAGATGAGGGTTTTACTCTTGCTCAGTCTGGTCTCCAACTACGGAACTCAAACAATCCACCCACCTTGGCCTCCCAGAGTGCTAGGATTACAGGTGTGAATCACTGTGCTGGCTACATTCTTTCTTTTATCACTGTGTCTTTTATATGCTAAGAGTTATACTAAGCTGAGGCTACAAAGATAAGACAGTGCAGTTCCTTATGGAATTCAACAATTGCATCTATAAGACTTTAATGAACAGATAGATAGCTATTGAAAAATGTTATAAACTTATATTTTCTATAAAAATATAAACACAGAAGAACTAAGAGCTAATTCTCTCAGAAAGGTTTTCACAAAGACTATGGAGTTTCAGAAGAGTTTAGAATATAAATAAGATTTTTTTCCTGATCAGAAAATTTCTAACCAGAGGAAGCAGCTTTGAAAAGCATGAAGATATAAAAGATTACCAAAAAAAATCTTCCTTACATTTTATATCTTCAGTAGACATCAGACTAATGAAAATTCCATGGTAAATGTTAAATTTCTCCCCCTCATTCTATATATATTGTACATTCAATCTGTGAATCCTTTTAGATATGAACAAACTGAGTATATGAATATTCTTAATTAAATTTAGAATAAGTACAAGGATGGTTGTCAGATAGGCTTCAGGTGAGAAGATGTGGAAATCTAGAGACCTCTATAAATCATCAGCCATAGAAATTGAATTTTAGGTTATTTCAGTACAGATTTGGTTTTATTTTGAATATTTGACTCAGCCATTTCTTTATTTGTTTATTTCTTTGAGACAGAGTCTTACTATGTCAGCCTCAGTGGAGTGCTGTGCTGTCACAGCTCACAGCAACCTCCAACTCTTGGGCTTAAGCAATTCTCTTGCCCTCAGCCTCCCAAGTAGCTGGGACTACAGGCGCCCGCCACAACACCCGGCTATTTTTTTGTTGCTGTTGTTTAGCTGGCTGGGCCAGGTTCGAACCCGCCACCTTCACTGTATGTGACTGGCACCATAACCACTGTGCTACAGGCACCTAGCCGGCTTTTTCTTTAAATACAGATAAATGTTTATATTCCAGAGTATATCAAATAACATAATAATAATGTTTCAAAGAGTTCTTTTTCCTTGTAAAATCTTTTAACCCAACATTTTGTTTATTGAAAACATACATCCTTTTAGTAATCCTCCCCAATGAAGGCATTTTGCCATTTTATAAACAATAGAACTTAAGTAAGAATGTGGGGAGTGTTAGGACTCTGCAAGTCACAAAGCCCCGCCTCTACATTTAAAAAGAGAATTTATTTGCTCACCTAACAGAATTTAAAGATGAAGGATCAAATCTAAATTCTTCATTTGAACTGGTACTTTAAGACTCTCAGCTATTGGCACAACTTCTCTTTCTAAGCCTATGCCCCTATAAAATTACTTCATGCAGCCTAAACTACTTATTGTCCCCTTACATTTCACATCTTGCCTTCCATTTCTTGCCACGTGTTTATTTAAAATACACATGAAAATGTCATAATTTTAGGCTGATTTATCATTACAATTATTGCTTACAGTAGATTAAAATACATCTTTATTGTAAATGTAGTCTCTTGATGTGCATAGGATTTTCTCTTCATATTATTAATCATGGATGAATAACATACAGCTAGAGTGAGAAAGCATTCGATTTTTAGATATAAATGTGGAGAACTTGTATACCTAAATAAGAAAATGAGAAATAAAGTTTTATTTTTAGTATTTTAATTCTTTGAATTTCCTCATGATTATGTTAAAATTCACATTGTGATTTAACAATGAAAATTGTTTTTCTATGATTTATTAGATTCTAGCTCGATTAGGCTTTTTTTTTACTTTATTGGATTTAACAAATTACAAACTATCTGACTTGCAAAAAGTATTTGCTACCCAAACATTGGTATCCTTTTTGGTCAACACGCATGCTAATAATTCAGCCTGCTGGCTCGGCGCCTGTGGCTCAAGTGGCTAAGGCGCCAGCCACATACACCTAAGGTGGCAGGTTCAAATCCAGCCCAGCCCACCAAAACAACAGTGATGGCTACAACTGAAAAAAAATAGCCAGGTGTTGTGGCAGGTGCCTGTGGTCCCAGCAACTTGGGAGGCAGAGGCAGGAGACTCGCTTGAGCCCGGAAGTTGGAGGTTGCTGTGAGCTATGCCACGGCACTCTACCTAGGGGGGTAGCTTGAGGCTCTGTCTCAAAAAATAATAATAATAATAATTCAGTCTGCTGTTTTGTTTGGCTCCTCGGAGGTTTTCATAACTCAGAACACGGCAGGGTTCAGGATAGGTAGGAAGTATTCCCCTTTTTTGTGAAGTAGGTAAAGGAAAAGTATTGAACGCAAGATGGCAAAGAAAGCCTGCTCCTCTATTATAAGAACAGAGGAGCTTTAGGAAAGGGCACTAAGTCTGCCCACATGTCTGTACGTTTGAAAATCTTCATGTATCCCAGAGATAGACAGTCTCCAAGTGAACCAGCAGTAAAGATGCCCATGACTTGCCTACCTTCATAGATTTTTTTTTAAAAAACATAATCTTGATGTTAAGGTTTCTGTAGTGATGAGACTTTTTTCTAGAAGTTATTAGGAAAGAAAAGAATGGCCAGGCACATGGCAAATGCCTATAATTTCAGTGCTTTGGGAAGCAGGTGGACTGTTTGAGACCAGCATGGGCAACACTGTGAGATCCTGTCTCCCCACCTCCCCCCAAAAGCTGACTATCGTGACATGTACCTATAGTCCTAGCTACTTGGAAGGCTGAGGCAGAAAGATCTCTTGAGCCCAGGAAATGAAGGTTACAGTGAGCTAAGATCATGCCACTGCACTCCAGCCTGGGGGACAGAGCAAGATCTGTCTCAGAAAAATTGTGTGTGTGTGGCGGGGTGCGGGTAGGGGAAATAAAAAATAACTTTAAAAATTCTATTATTTATTAGAACATCAGAAACCTATTTTAAGATGAAATTTATCATTATTTGAATTTTCTTGTATTTTCCTGTTCTTTTTTTAACAGGTGGCCAACATGTTCTATATAGTAGTGATTATGGCTCTTGTGTTACTTAGCTTTGGTGTTCCCAGAAAGGCAATACTTTATCCTCGTGAATCACCTTCGTGGACTCTTGCAAAAGATATAGTTTTTCATCCATACTGGATGATTTTTGGTGAAGTTTATGCATATGAAATTGATGGTAAGGATTTTATGTCAACAAATTCATCTTTTGGTTATTTTACTTTTTAGCGTCAGTATTGCATTGTTGTAATGTTGCATATTTTCAGAAGTCAACCTAAGCCCTCTCCCACAAAGGCAACAGTTAACTCCAGAAGAAACATACGAATTAATTGAAAAATAGTATTTTAGAGTTTTATTAGCTACAAGTAATGGAAATCTAGCTTATTTGGTTTACCCAATAAGGACATTTATTGGTTCATAACAAAGTTCAGAGATCGAGTGTTCTTCAGAGTTGGTTAATTCATAGCTGTAAGGATCCTTGTTCATTTGTATCCCACTGCTCTACAGACATGATATCTGATTCATACAGGTTTCTTCTACAAGATTGCTACTAGCAACAGGAGGACAAGAAACTTTATCCACAGTTCTCTTCAGAGGAAAAAAGTTCTTTCAAAAAATTTCCCCTGTTCAACCTGTCCTTTTATCCTGTTTATTTAAGTAGGCTTCAGCCTGCCTGTCTCCAAAATTGTTACCAGCCAGGGGGCTAAGATAGCCGTGATTACCCTAGACCAGTCAGGGTGGATTGGATATTGAGGAGTCAAAATGTTAATGACAAAAATAATGATCCTGTGTGAATCTGGGTTTTAGTGTGTGTGCATTTGTTTGTTTGAAACAGTCTTAGTCTGTCACCCTGGGTAGACTGCTGTGGCATCATTGCTCACAACAAGTTAACTCTTGGGCTCAGGCAATCCTCTTGCCTCAGCCTCCTGGAGAAGGCTATAGGTGGGGCTACAGATGCCTGCCACAATGCCCAGCTGGTTTTTCTATTTTTGGTAGAGATGGGAGTCTCACTCTTGCCTCTGGCTGGTCTTGAACTTCTGAGCTCAGGTGACCTACCACCTTGGCCCCCAGAGTCCCTGTGTGAATCTTAAAGAGCTTACTGCATGTTGAGTTTTCAGGAGATGACAGATTTTCAAGATTGCTATAGAAATTTGTGAGTATCTTCTCTTTTTTTTTTTTTTTGAGACGGAGCCTCAAGCTATCCCCCTGGGTAGAGTGCCATGGCATCACGCTCACAGCAACCTCCAACTCCTGGGCTCAAGTGAGTCTCCTGCCTCAGCCTCCCAAGTAGCTGGGACCACAGGCGCCCGCCACAACGCCCGGCCATTTTAGTTGCAGCCATCATTGTTGTTTGGCGGGCCCGGGCTGGGGATTCGAACCCACCACCTTAGGTGTATGTGGCTGGCGCCTTAGCCACTTGAGCCACAGGCGCCGAGCCAGTATCTTCTCTTGATAAGCTAATCAATGAGATCGCTCCCCCCTATTTTTTTTTTTTTATTGTTGGAGATTCATTGAGAGTACAAGAAACCAGGTTACACTGATTGCATTTGTTAGGTAAAGTTCCTCTACTCAACCCTATTTTTAAATAGAACATTAAAGACAACAGACTTAGAGAATATTAAGTCTGTTGTACAATTTTGTTACTATTCACATTTTGACTCTTACTTGTCTTAATGAAGCTAGATAATTTGTGAGCATAGACCATGCTGCCAGCTTTCAGGGATATCTTCTTCTGAACTCAGCATCTAGTTATAGAATCTTTATTTTGTTAGCTGTTTCTCTTAACCTTTCTTCTTTCTTCACTCTTCCTTCCTCCTACTGCCATCTTGTTTCCTCTACACATATTTATGGGTGATAAGGTCAAGGGCCATCCATATGGTAAGATGATTGTAGTTTGGTTAGTGGCTGGCCATGTGGAAGATTGTGGTCATTCATTGTTCTCAGCTGGTAATTAAAATAGTGATGTCTTACCAGCCTTATCAGATTTTGTGTATACTGACTTCTTGGCCAGTGTCATGTTAGGTTTTCATTGTTGTTTTTCTCATGATGGAGCTCTAGGTGTCTGTAAAGTGCTAGATACAGTTTTTTAGTTTCCTGCATTCTCTTTCTTGACTATTTGCCTCCACAGACTAATCTGAATAAAATGGAAATAAACTCATAAAATTAAAGGATGAAAGGAACTTACCATTAATTTGTCTGTAAACCATTTAAAGCAACAATACAGACAATACGAGAATTTCATAATGTATATACTTTAAAACAATTACCAAACATCAAGTGCTAAGTGTACTACAAATATTCGTATAGAACTTGTGTCACTAATTGATGACTATTTAATTCTGATCCTACCCAGGTTAGTTTTACTTTATTGCTTGTAGCTATGGTGGGGATTAAAGCTCTTCCTTCCCTATTTGTATTCTTTTATGTTCTGGCTTTAGGAATATTCTGAGTAGGGGTAATGAAAAGCAAGAAATTCAAATCTAATCGCTGTGTATTTAAGAAGCACTTCAACCTAGATTCTTTTTCACCCTTCTTTTGTGACATAAATTCAGTAATCTTTGTAAGTTTACAAGGTTTGCTATGACTCTTAGGGCCCAGATATTTTTATTTACAGAAATGTTGTAGTACAGCTGATCCAGAAATGTTGCCTTCCTTAATGTTCCTCAGGCTAAACCCTCTCTTGAATGGTAAATACAACACCTAAATACACTTCCCTTATGGTAGAATTGATAGCACCCACATTCCGCACAAAATCCTTTGTGTTGGGATACTTTTAAGCCAGAGTTCCTATCAAAACGTTAAGTGAAATAAGTATAAACACTGATTAATGGCAGTTAAAGTGAATAACTATAATTTCTTTTTCTTTTTAAAGTGTGTGCAAAAGATTCCACTGTCCCTCAGATCTGTGGTCCTGGGACGTGGTTGACTCCATTTCTTCAAGCAGTCTACCTCTTTGTACAGTATATCATTATGGTTAATCTTCTTATTGCATTTTTCAAGTAAGAAGTTTATTTGCTTATTATAATGAAATCAAGTAATGTATTACTCTATTCATTTTGAAGGAAATCAATAGAATTTATAAACTAAAAATTTTGAGGCTTCAGTTGTTAATATTATATTTGAAAATTACAGATAAGACATGCTTTTTTTTTTTTTTTTTTTGAGACAGAGCCTCAAGCTGTCCCCCTGGGCAGAGTGCCGTGGCATTACAGCTCACAGCAACCTCCAACTCCTGGGCTCAAGCGAGTCTCCTGCCTCCGCCTCCCAAGTAGCTGGGACCACAGGCGCCCGCCACAACGCCCGGCTATTTTTTTTTTTTTTTGGTTGCAGCCGTCATTGTTGTTTGGCGGGTCCGGGCTGGGGATTCAAACCCGCCACCTTAGGTGTACGTGGCTGGCGCCTTAGCCGGTTAAGCTATAGGCACCGAGCCGACATGCTTTTTCAAATCAAATGAGTTCCAAATTTTGTCTTTTTTATTTTTCAACATGCAGTTTTTTAACAAATTTTATCTTAGGATTTTTTTTCTGTTGCCAGGGAATACACATTCAATACAGAAAACAGGCAAACAGAAAACTCATCAATAATCCTACGATTACTATTTTGTTATACATTTTTCTATAATTTTTATGCATGTAAACTTTTTTCAAAAATATTCTTACATTATGTACTGTTTTTGACTGAGCAAAACATTGTGAACATTATTTAATCAGTACATACCCCTCTCCAGTGTTTCTGTTTGTTTGATTTTTTGGTTTTTGATACAATCTTGCTCTGTTGGAGTGCAGTTGTATCCTCATAGCTTACTGAAAGTTCAAACTACTGGGCTTAAGTAATCTTCCTGCCTCAGCCTCCAAAAATGACTACCATAAGACTATAATTTTTCTAGCCAATATGTCTTATTGCTTAATTAGATTGTAATTTTTACTCCCAGACACCACGCTGTTGCTAAGTCTTTGAAAAATACTTAAGTATTTTCTCAGAATATTTTATTAAATGTTAATTGGTATATGTACTTTTAAGGTTTTGTGTTTTTTGGGGGGTTTGGGGGGTTTTTTTGAGACAGTGTCATTGTGTTCCCATAGGTAAAGTGCCATCACAGCTCATAGCAACGTCAAACCCTTGGGCTTAAGCGATTCTCTTAATGGCCTCAGCCTCCCAAGTAGGTGGGACTACAGGCGCCCGCCACAATGCCCAGCTGTT
>NW_003852406.1:3460505-3473249 GCF_000181295.1 Otolemur garnettii | reverse complement strand
CCGCCACAATGCCCAGCTGTTATTTTGTTGTTGTAGCAGTTGTCATTGTTGTTTAGCTGGCCCAGGTGGGGTTCCAACCTGGCGCCCTACCCACTGAGCAATGGGCGCTGCCAACTTTTAAGGTGGTTTTTTTTTAAGTTTTTACACTTGAGTCAAAATAGGCCTGTCCTCTCAATGCCTTGCCCACACTAAGTTTTTTTTTTTTTTGTCAGCTCCCAATTTGATAGTATTAAGTATAGTCTAAAAACAAAAAGGATTTTGTTTTTATTTGCACTTATCCTGTTACTATAGAGATTGACTGTTTTTTTAAGTTTGACATATTCATATATAGCTTTTTAAATCTTAAAAGGAAATAATTTTTCTGTTCATTCTGGGAAAGTTGTGATTATGGTCTTCAGAAGTACTAACTTTTTGCCTTACATGCTTCTTGCATATATATATTACATCCAGTTCTCATGTGCTTTTTGTCTTATTTATGGAAGGATACTCTTTTGATCCTTATTGAGTACCGAATTCAGTAAAATCTGCAGTATTTAAAACTTTTAAGATACCGGCTCAGCGCTCATATCTCAGTGGTTAGGGTGCCAGGCGCATATAGCAGGGATGGTGGGTTTGAACCCAGCCCAGGCCTGCCACACAAGAAAGACAACTACAGTAACAAAATAGCCAGATGTTGTGGCAGGTGCCTATATTCCCAGCTACCTGGGAAGCTAAGGCAAGAGAATCACTTGAGCCCAGGAGTTTGAGGTTGCTGTGAGCTGTGATGCCACATCACTTTACCAAGGGCAACATAGTAAGATTGTCTCCAAAAATAAATAAATAAAACTTTTAAGATATGATTAACTCAGTTTTTTATTATTTTAGCAATGTGTATTTGCAAGTGAAGGCAATTTCCAATATTGTATGGAAGTACCAGCGTTACCATTTTATTATGGCTTATCATGAGAAACCAGTTCTGCCTCCTCCACTTATCATTCTTAGCCATATAGTTTCTCTCTTCTGCTGTATTTGTAAAAGAAGAAAGAAAGATAAGACTTCCAATGGACCAAGTAAGTAAAATATATTAAAATGTTATCCTTTTGTCACTTCTTAATAGTACACTGAAGGCTGTGTATTGATATTCAGAAGATTTAGTTGATTTAATGTTATTTTAAAAGCTTTTGTTAAATTTGCCTAAACATAAAGGGTTTTTTTTTTTTTATTGTTTTTTGTAGAGACAGTCTCACTTTATCACCCTCAGTAGAGTGCCCTGGTGTCACACAGCTCACAGCAGCCTCCAACTCCTGGTCTTAGGCAATTCTCTTGCGTCAGCCTCTCAAGTAGCTAGGACTACAGGCGCCTGCCACAACACCTGGCTATTTTTTTTGTTGCCATTTAGCTGGGGCCAGTGCCCTACCCACTGAGCCACAGGCACCACCCACATGAAGAGTTTTTTATTGAAGACAGCATCTTGCTCTGTCATCCAGGCTACAGTGTAGTGGTGTCATCATAAGTCACAGCAACCTCAGACTCCTGAGCTCAAGCAGTCCTCCTACTTCAGCCTCCTGAGTAGCTGGGACTAAAGGCACCCATCACCCTGCTCAGACATGTGCTATTGTGCCCAGCTAATTTTTCTACTTTTAGTGGATGCAGTCTCGCTCTTGCTCAGCTGGTCTCAAACTCTAGAACCTCCAAAAATACTCACACTTCAGCCTTCCAGAGGGCTAGAATTATAGGTGTGAGCACCTGCACCTGGCCCATAAAAGAATGTTGACGTGGATTATGCCATCTATAAAAGTGGATTTAGTATTAAACTCCTCTTTGAGAATGGCATCTCAGTTTGCTTTTGTTAAAATGTTAACTCTTCTTGCTGTTGTACAAACCATGTTTGCTGCTCTGTAGACAGTCATAATTTTAGTTCATTGTGTATGGTACATAAGATTAACCACCATATCAGATTGTACTTAAAATTTATTTAACAGTGGCTTTCTGTTCTACCAAATAAGTTCTTAAATTCCTCTGACTGGTTACGCATACGTGAGGGAGAAGTTAAGGATTGGGGGACTGTTGTATATGGAAGGGAAATTAGAAAAGGAGAAAGTACCTCAGAGTATTGGCTAGTGCTTTAGAAGCAAAGAAATAAAAAGAAAAAAGTGTAGATGATAGGTATAGTTTTATGAACCCTGAGTAATTCCCAAGATGTGAGCTAAGCTTAATGGTTGATGAGCTAAGCTCATTGATTATTTTTTTCCTTTCTCTTCCTTAGAACTTTTCCTAACGGAAGAAGATCAAAAGAAACTTCATGATTTTGAAGAGCAGTGTGTTGAAATGTATTTTAATGAAAAAGATGACAAATTTCATTCTGGAAGTGAAGAGAGAATCCGTGTTACTTTTGAAAGGTTCGGGAAGCCCTTTATCTTTTAGTTATGTCTCTGATATGTGATCATTGTTCAGTTTGCTTTGTCAAATGAATAAGTTTAGTAATAGTTTTACATTATATATTGAGAAGACCGTTCAATTGTAATAGTTTGTGTAACTTGTAAGTCAGTGTTGCATTTTTTTGACCCTAGTTACAGAAGATAGTACGGTTATTGTTCTTAACTATTTGGGGGGAACAAGGTAAAACTATCTTCACTTTTTTGTTTTCAAGTTATAAACTTTTATTACATGTTAAAAATGAAATTCTGTTTTTGTTTTTTTCTTTTAATTGTTGGGGATTACCAGGTTACACTGATTGCATTTGTTACTATCCTCACTATTTTAAAGCATTTCTCTTTTTCCATTGGCCTTGTTACATTTTGGAGGTTTATGGTATTTGTGTAGGTACAGTTAGGGTTATGATAATTCTATGTATATGTAGCTCTATACACATTTTTTGTGTTACTTTGGTGTGGGTAAATAGGAATAAATAGCCTGTGGGACAAAAGTATTTTTTTTAAATCTTAGATTTTAGTATGATAGGGTTAGCACTGGATCCTTTTTTAATGTAAAGTATACTTAGTATAAATAAATAATCATACATCATTTTCTGTCATGTTTGAGTACATGGAAAATTTTTCTCTTTTTACCGTTATTATTTGAGATTACAAAAAATAAAAAGCCTGTTTCTCCCCTACAGAGTGGAGCAGATGTACATTCAGATTAAAGAAGTTGGAGATCGTGTCAACTACATAAAAAGATCATTACAGTCATTAGATTCTCAGATTGGCCACTTGCAAGATCTCTCCGCCCTGACTGTAGATACATTAAAAACACTTACTGCCCAGAAAGCTTCAGAAGCTAGCAAAGTTCACAACGAAATTACACGAGAATTGAGCATTTCCAAACATTTGGCTCAAAACCTTATTGATGATGGTCCTGTAAGACCATCTGTATGGAAAAAGCATAGTGTTGCAAATATGCCTAGCTCCTCTCTTCCTCAAGGTGAACTTGAAAGTAATAATCCTTTTCTTTGTAATATTTTTATAAAAGATGACAAAGATCCCCAATGTAACATATTTGGTCAAGATTTACCTGTAATACCCCAGAGAAAAGAATTTAATTTTCCAGAGGCTGGTTCCTCTTCTGGTGCCTTATTCCCAAGTGCTGTTTCTCCTCCAGAACTGCGACAGAGACTCCATGGAGTAGAACTCTTAAAAATATTTAATAAAAATAAAAAATTAGGCAGTTCATCTAATAGCATACCACATCTATCATCCCCACCAGCCAAATTTTTTGTAAGTACACCATCCCAGCCAAGTTGCAAAAGCCACTTGGAAACAGTAACCAAAGACCAAGAAACTAAAGCTGCAGAAGGAGATAATATAGAATTTGGTGCATTTGTAGGTAAGTTTGGCAAGCTGGTACTGTCTGTATATTAATATTATTTACTTTTCACCTTACAAATAAAAATTATCACCTTCAAAAGAAAATTAATAAAAACATGCTGTGTTACAAATGAACTATCTATCCATAGAACATGATTCTAAATTTTCTTTTAATCCAGATATTAGCATGGAGACTTTAAAATTTTCCAGAGTAATCAAAAGTGGAAGAAATTGATTTAATTGGACTGGAAGAGTTATGTTGACACATAAACTTTGGTGCAATTCACTATAATAACCACTGTATGGAAACTTATTTGGGTTCTGCCTCTTGAAGAAAAGCATCTTCAATTGAATTCAGTCAACTCCTGTGGAACGAATCCTGAGTGATTCATAAATGTTAGGTAGTTAGGCTCAGCGCCTGTGGCTCAAGTGGCTAAGGCACCAGCCATGTACACCCAAGGTGGCGGGTTCGAATCCAGCCGGGGCCCGCCAAACAACAATAACAGCTGCAACCAAAAAAAAAAAAAAAAAATAGCTGAGCATTGTGGCAGGCACCTGTGGTCCCAGCTACTTGGGAGGCAGAGGCAAGAAATTCGCCTGAGCCCAGGAGTTAGAGGTTGCTGTGAGCTGTGATGCCACGGCACTCTACCCAGGGGGACAGCTTGAGGCTCTGTCTCAAAAAAAAAAAAAAAAAGTGTTAGGTAGTTAGATAACAATAGGAAGGTATAGGGGAGGTTAGACAAAACTGGAAAAGAGCAGAAACTTCTTAGAAATTGGGTATTTATGGCCTACCCACTTCTATATCAAAAGAAGCAGAAAGGAATGGTTTGTTCTTTTTCTTTTTTTCTCTTTGAGACAGTCTCACAGCAGAACTCCTGAGTTCAAGTGATCCTCTTGCCTCAGCCTCCCAAAGAGCTGGGATTACAGACACTCCCATAATGCCTCCTGGTATTTCTATTTTTAGTAGAGATGGGGTCTCACTCTTGCTCAGAGTGGTCTTGAACTCTTGAGCTCAAGCAGTCTCTTCCCACCTGGGCCTCCCAGAGTGTTAGGATTACATGCATGAGCCACTGCACCTGGCTAAAAACAATTATTTATTCTTTTTTTTTTTAATTCTTTTACCTGTGATAAATAGGATAAGAACAGGAGAAAATATTTATTTTAGCAATAACCCATTAATGACCTTAATGAAAACTATTGTAGTCAGAAGAAGTGATGGAGGAAAAGCCAGAATATAGTGGAAAAAAGTATAAATGGGAAGAGAGAATAATGGGAATAACTGGGGTTGACTCTTTGAAAATTCTGACAGTGAAAGCAAAAAGAAGGAAATAACTAATACTGTGATTTTTTTTTTCTGGTTTCATATATTTTGTTTAGTTTCTAGTGGCGATAGAGACTAAAGCATATTTAAATACTATATGCCGTGTGGAAGAAAAGCTTCATAGGGCTAACTTACTAGCTGCTAGCTAAATCCCTACTATTTGGGAGAATACGTAGTTCTAATAATCTCCTGATAGATTATTAAAGATTAAAGTACTTGTGCGGTGCCTGTGACTCAGTGAGTGGGGCCCTGGCCCCCATATACCAAGGGTGGCGGGTTCAAACCCGGCCCCGGCCAAACTGCAACAGAAAAATTGCTGGGCATGGTGGCAGGCACCTGTAGTCCCAGCTACTTGGGAGGCTGAGGCAGGAGAATCACCTGGGACCAGGCTCTGGAGGTTGCTGTGAGCTGCGATGCCATAGCACGCTACCGAGGGCAACGTAGTAAGACTCTGTCTCTAAAAAAAAATTAAAGTACTTAACAAAGATTTCTCAGAAACAACTTGAATTGTTTGTCACCATAATCAGAATGTTCCGAAATATAAATGAGGCCCCTGCCTCTTTAGATTGGAATTTTTCCATCAGGTGGCTTTCCCTAACCTTGTCTTGTTCTTGTTCTTGTGCTTGTCTTCCCAGTCTAGAAATTTACCTAGTTTGGTATATACATATTGATTGTTCAGAGGATAGTGTTTACTAAGCCTATGTAACATCTCCATGTTACCATCCTCACAAATTATCTAGGCATCTAACTTGCTGGTAGTTGCTTCTGTCTAGTGCTATATGGAGCACACTGTGTATTTATAGACATGTAACTTTTACATAAAATTCATCCCAGTTGATTTTTATTTATTTATTTACTTTTTTAAGACACAGGCTAGTCTCTGAGGCTAAAGTACATTGGCATGATTACAGTACGTTCTAACCTTGAACTCCTGAGCTCAAACATCCTCCCACCTTGGCCTCCTGTGTAGCCAGGACTATAGGCATCCACCATCATGCCTGACTAGTGTTTTTAAAAAAAAAAAAAATTGTAGAGTTCAGTTTTCACAATGTTGCCTGAACTGGTCTTAAAATCCTGGGCTAATGCAATATTCCCACTATATCCAACCTACTTTTACTTTTAAAAACACATTTTAGCTTATTTATTAATGTGTTATTAGTGGAAAATTTTTTATGTATGTATATGTGTATATCTATATATCTCTATGTATGTATAGAGATATATATGTGAATAGAAATGTACACACACACACACACACACACACACACATATATATATATATAGGACTACAGGTGCCTGCCACAACACCTGGCTGATTTTTCTAGTTTTAGTAGAGTCTGAGCCTCACTCTTGCTCAGGCTGGTCTCCAACTACTAAACTCAAGCAATCCACCTGCCTTTGGCCTTTCAATGTGCTAGGATTACAGGTGTGAGTTACCGCACCTAGCCTTGTATTTTATTATTAATCATTAAAATGGTTCCCCTTTTTTAATTTTAAATATCAAGCTATGCATTCACATCATATATTAGATTCACTTGTTAGGCCTTTAGCTTTTGCTATTACTGTAAACTGAATTACTAATCTTCCCAGCTTGTTTGATATTTTCAGTTTTACTTATCAAAAGTGATAAAAGAGACTGTGCAAAGCCATCAACCCCCCCCCCAACTTGGAAAACAACATAAATCATGTGCTTTTATGTACTTAACCACTGTCATTATTACACCTATTATGTAATAACCACTGCCATTATTTTGGTAGATAAGAGAAACAAAAATTTTTCATTGAAGTTCTTCTTTTGTTTCTTTCTATTAAAGGACACAGAGATAGCGTGGATTTACAGAGGTTTAAACAAACTTCAAACAAAATAAAAGAACTACTATCTGTAAGTAAATCATTTTAATAGCACAATTCGGTTTTATTCATTGTTTGATTAGTTTAATTCAAATCAAATTAAATATTTCTTAAGGAAAAATACAGTTTTAGCAGTTTTCCACCGTCATCATGGAAATATAAATATTTGAAGCTATGCCTAATTTGAAAAAAGAAACATGAGAAAATATACAACCAGCTTGCATTTTTTTCATTAAGTGAAAAAATACACTTGTTTAGCATTTCTCTTTAAAAAAGCTTTTTTAAAATTGCTTTCATAAATTAACCTGTGGCTTTTCAGAGCCTTAAGGGTAATAATGTTAGCAGCTACACCACAATAATTAAGAGGACCTAGGAAGGTGTTAAGCTTCTCTAGCCTTTAAAGAACTTACATTGTGGAAGTGATCAAATGACAAAGATGATGAAAACAAAAAGGTTTTCTAAAGGTAAAACCAAGGTAATAGTAATGTCTTAGTAACAATGAGATTCCATGAATGTTTGTCACAATCCAAAGGTAATTCTGTAATTGCTATAGGCTACATTACTTATTATCCTATGTATAAAGGTAGACTAAAATACATTTTGATATTTATACATATATTTGTATTTTTAGTAGCATATGGTTTACTTAAAGTATTGTATTAAATTAGTGTCATGTCTATTATTTGGATATGGTTAACGTGGAATTTAATTGGTGATTATATGCAAATTGAGATGTAATGATTACAGGGTGGATTTTTTTCTTTCTATATTTGCCTTTAAGTTTGAAAATAGTTTCATGATTTTCTTATCTCAAATAGGAACAGCAGAATGATGTAAGAAACACTATTACGGAGTACACAGAGACACCTAAATATGAGGTAAAGTCTCTTTAGCATGTGCTGGAATCAGAAAGTCAGCTTACCAGATGCATGTACTTTTAGTTGGAGGAAGTAGGTATAGTGGACCTGTCATCCCCGAAGCCTATAATTTGCAGTGTTTTCTAAACATTTTCATTGTGGCTTACTGGACCTAGCAGGAGAAAGGGAAGTAAATGGGTCAAGTGCATTTAGGTCGCCTTAGTTGATGCATAATGATGAAAAGAGAAAGGAAGGAATGAGAAAAGTGGTAACAGACTACTTTCTACCAGAGTTGGTTTTATAATTATTGTAATGTGAGCCACAGTGTATCTATATTCCAGATAGGGTTCTTCTTGAACAGGTTTTAATTGAAGGGGATTGTATAGGTAAATGAATCATTTTCTGGACCTTTATAAGTTTTAGTAAACCTGTTTATTTTCTTTTTGGGGGAGGTGGGGGACAGAATCTTATTATGTTGCCCTCCGTAGAGTGCTATGGCGTCACAGCTCACAGCAACCTCAAACTCTTGGGTTTAAGCGAGTCTCTTGCCTCAGCCTCCCAAGTAACTGGGACCGCATGCACCCACCACAATACCTGGCTATTCTTTTGGTTGTTGTAGTTGTCATTGTTGTTTGGCAAGCCTGGGCCGGGTTAGAACCCGCCAGCCTCTGTGTGTGTGTGGCCGGTGCCCTAGCTGCTGAGCTACAGGCATGGAGCCAGTAAAGCTATTTATAATCTAGAATTATTTAAAGTTAGTAGAACTTATTATCACATTTTTTTCTTTTTCCTATATGCAAATTATTATTGTATTACCACATTCTACTGTAATCATTTTGCTGTCATGAAACATTTTATACCTGCAAGAAATAAAGTTTACAATAAATGAAGGTTTTTAGTGGTAAATGGTAAAACACCAGCATTTTCCAACAGATTTAACAAGGGACTTAAAAGAGGAGTGTGTTAAAAATTTTTAAGTGGGGAGGTAATTTTTTGTTAAGAAGAAATTAAAAGTTTCTGTGAGTTAGCAGAAAAATAATAGCTATATTTTGAATTAAACAATTTTGAGTATTTAGAGGCGAATAATTCAAACTGTAAATAAAATAATGAGTTCTGGCTGATGGTCAGAGACTCTGAGGCTTTGACCTTTTGTACATTGTATACCTGTTTTAAAATATAATGAAAACTATAGACCCTCTTCCTAGAAAAATGCACATAGGCAAAATTTTGCCATTGAAATAGAGTTTCACAAATATTTTTAAACCCATCCATCAGTCTCAGGTTAGAAGTGCTGTCTTGGTTGTGTGAAACTGATATGCATCAAAGAGTATATGAAGGAAAGTATTTTTAAGTACAGAGCAAGCAAGAGCAGCTAGAACTGATTCTGGAAGAAACAACTAAAATTCAGACAGGAAATTAGAGCCTACTCTGTGACTACAGAAAAAGGACCAACGTGGCTATATAAATCAGTTGTGATGTGAAGAGTATGGAGCATCAAAGCCAGAAAAGCTTAATTTCTTGAGGTATACATTAATTTAATGGAAGTACTAGTTTACTGCAGTAGTAACATTGCATAGAAACCCATTGTTTTGAGGGGTGGTAGAGTGCTGGAGATATTTTAAAGTTGCACAGTAGTTTGACCTGTTTATAGCAGACAAGATAAAACATGTGAAAGTGTTAGATCTTCCTCACTTTAATGTGAACTCTTTAAGTCATCTGGAAAAATAAACAGGTAAAAAAGAAAGTGAGGGAGAATTAGGTATTAGATACTAGAATACTATGCTGCTAGAACAGTTGATCTGTGAAAATTTAGGGAAACTTTTCACCTGACCTAGAAATAACCCTTCCATGAATAAAAATGTAACAAAGTGGGTTAGATTAGAAATTAATGAAGGGGCTCGGCGCCTGTGGCTCAAATGGCTAAGGCGCCAGCCATGTACACCCAAGGTAGTGGGTTCGAATCCAGCCCGGGCCCGCCAAACAACAATGATGGCTGCAACCAAAAAATAGCCGGGCGTTGTGGCGGGCGCCTGTAGTCCCAGCTACTTGGGAAGCTGAGGCAGGAGACGTGCTTGAGCCCTGGAGTGGGAGGTTGCTGTGAGCTGAGATGCCACGGCACTCTACCCAGGGGGACAGCTTGAGGCTCCTGTCTCAAAAAAAAAAAAAAGAAACAAGAAATTAATGAAGGAGGGAATGCTTCCTCAGTAAATACAGGTTGGACAAATGGGTAGAAATTTGGAAAGGTCTTTTTTTTATGCTGTCGTCGTTTTATAAGCTTGGATAAATTTGAGTTAAATGTAAAAGTATAAATCATTGAAAAATATTAAGAAAATAGAAATACATATTGAACCAGGAAATCCAGCAAGGGTTTCTAAATGGATAAATAATAGAAAATATTAATGGAAGATGTAAAGTGATTTAAATGCCTAGAAAAGGGCAGCACCTGTGGCTCAGCAAGTAGGGCACCAGCCCCATATACCAAGGGTGGCAGGTTCAAACCCAGCCCCAGCCAAATTGCAACAAAAAATAGCCAGGTGATGTAGTGGGCACCTGTGGTCCCAGCTACTCAGGAGGCTGAGGCAAAAGAATCACCTAAACCCAAGAGCTGGAGGTTGCTGTGAGCTGTGATGCTACAGCACTCTACTAAGGGTGACAAAGTGAGACTCTGTCTCTAAAACAAACCTAGAAAAATAAAGCATAGGTAAGTCAAAAAAGCTTTGAAGAAAATTGAAATTTAGTAATTAGCAGATAGTTATCTTTGTTATGTAAATTGTTTGTATAAATCAATAAGTTACCAAGATCCAGAGAAAGAAATAGCCCCTACAATAGATATTATTAGTGTAACAGTGTTAATGTAAGACAGTAGCTTTGGGAGAGACTGAATTGTTAATGTTTCATTTTTTCCCCACAGTTTCATATATTTTTCTAAATCTTTTTGTGAACTTGTGCCTGTGTAAAAGGATTCATTCAGATGTATTTGTTCATGATAAACAATTTTGATGTTTTGTTGTACTTTTTGAGATTGATGTTAAAGAAGATAATTATAATCTGTAATTTACCCTTTGATGTCCAGGTGGATAAAAGCATACTGAGTTAATACTACTTAGAACAATGGCTTAAAATTCAGTTCACTTGTTTAAAAATGATGTATAATGTTTACAGAATGATACTCCTTCTGAAAACACTTTAAAACGTGTGAGTTCTCATGCTGGATTTGCTGAGTGTCACAAAACGTCTATTCCTCTTCATTCAGAACAAGGTGGGTATTTTGACTATGAATTATTTTACCACACATACTCATTTAAAGTTTGAATGTATTTTATGTTTGTCAAACTACTTGAGCATTAAATAGTTTAGTAATGAGAAAGTGAAGATTCTGGTTCACATTGTTACCATTACATTGTCATGTAATCCTAACATTTATTGGAATGTTTTATTAGAATTTTTTTTTTAGATTGCTTCATTTTATTCAAGTCTTTTTTATTTTTTTTAGAATATTCTTTATAAATTGTTTAGTCTATAAGATGAAAATAAAGATTTGCTTTTTATAAATCTGATTGGAGTTTTTACAAATATATCTTTTGTTTTACTTTATATCATCATTTATTCAGCATATTAATAGCTTAACTTTTAAAAAAAGCTAATACATATTTTTGGTTCAAAATGAAGATACACGCATACACCAACACTTTGCAGAGTTTTCCTCTCACTCCAATCCCATGTGTAACCGTATTTTCATCATCCTTCTAGAAATTCAAGCTTGTATCATATATATTACATTATGGTCTTTACTTCCTCTTTTACACCAAAAAATACCGTATAATGCATGTTACTTTGTGCCAATAATTTTTCCCTCATTATATCATGGTGATGTTTCCATTTCGTGCTTTTTAAGGAGTCAAAATTATATGTGCATCTAAGAAAAACAGTACTATCTTGTCCCCCTCACCATTGCTTCTCCTTTCATTCTGTATTGGTGTAACTGAATTCAGCAATTACATCATGACCTAGTTGAGTTTATTATAGAAATGCAAGGTGGTTTAACATTCAAAAATAATAATCATTGGGCCAGGTGCAGGGACTCACCTAGCACTTCTGGGAGGCCAGGGTGAGTGAGTTACTTGAGCACAGGAGTTCAAGACCAGCCTGAGCCAAGAGTGAGACCCCATCTCTACTAAAAATAGAAAAAAAATAGCCAAGTGTTATGGCAGTGGGCTCCTGTAGTCCCAGCTACTGGGGAGGCTGAGGCAAGAGTAATTCTTGAGCCTAAGAGTTTGAGGTTGCTGTGAGCTGTGACACTTCAGGATGACAGAGTTAGACTCTGTCTCAGAAATAAAAAATTATTATGACACATGATAGCAGATAAAAAGAAAAATTTAAGATCACCTCAACACCTATAGGAAGGATATTGATAAAATTCAATGTCCATTCATGATGAAAACTCTTAGTAAAGTAAGAGAAGAGTAGAATTCCTTAATCTAAATAAAGAGTATTGGGAGCACCCATAGCTCAGTGAGTATGGTGCTGTCCACATATACCTAGGTTGAGGGGTTTGAACCCAGGCCAGCTAAACAACAGTGACAACTGCAACAAAGAGTAGTTGGGCATTGTGGCGGGCGCCTTGTAGTCCAGGTACCAGGTACTTGGAAGGCTGAGGCAAGAGAATCACTTAAGCCTAAGTGTTTGCGCTGTGAGCTGTGACTCTATGGTACTCTACTGAGGGCAAGGTAATGAAACTCTGCCTCAAAACAAATAAATAAGGCTCAGCGCCTGTGGCTCAAGCAGCTAAGGTACCAGCCACATACACCTGAGCTGGCAGGGTTCGAAACCAGCCCGTGCTGACAAACAACAGTGACAGCTACAACCCAAAAATAGCCAGGTGTTAATGGTGGGTACCTGCAGTCCCAGCTACTTAGGAGGCTGAGGCAGGAGA
>NW_003852406.1:3453189-3459653 GCF_000181295.1 Otolemur garnettii | reverse complement strand
AGATGAACATCCTACATCCAAAAATCCAAAATCAAAATGCTCCAGAATCTGAAACTTAACTGAGTGCTGACTTAATGCCCAAAGGAATGCTGATTGGAGCATTTCAGATTTCAAATTTTTAGTGTTAGGATGTTAAACTGGGTAAGTATAATGCAGATCCTCCAAAATCAAAACATTTCTGGTCCCCATTCTGATCAGGGGTATTCAGCCTGTATTGCTGTATTCTCATATTTCAGTTTTTGGCCATGTCTTTTGATCTTCAACTAAAGATAGAATGAAACTCCCTTCTCCCATTCTCTGTTCCTCGTACACACATGAGGAATCCTTTTATCCTTTCACACCAGTATATATCATAATTTTGGTTTAAGCAGCACTATAGATTCTCCAATATTTTAGTAAATTTCTTCATGATACTGAAAATATGAAACAGTCTGTGTGTTTCATCATATTGAAAAAGTTTTGACCAGAGTTTTCTAATACACCTCAATCTCTCATTGCCTTCTACATCTGAAATAAAACTTTTGTTTTTAGATCTCCTTCATTCATTCTAAGGTTTTCTTTCATTGTGTCATAAAATGTAAGTTTTCCCTAATTTGAGTTATAGTTTAATATCCTGATGTTTTTTTAAAAATAAGCTTAATTCTAAAGTTCATTTATAGTAAACAAGATACGAAGTCAAAGGTGGTATCTTAAATCTGGGAGAAAAGTATTCATCACAGCCTTGTTTATTATAGAAAGAGATTGGAGGCTCCAACCAAAAAATAGGCATTGTGGCAGGCACCTTCTTTCCCAGCTACTTGGGAGACTGAGGCAGGACAAGCACTAGAGCCCAGGAGTTGGAGGTTATAAGTGAACCATGATCAAACCACTATAGTCTAGTCTGGGTATAGGCAAGACTCTGTCTATAAAAAAAAAGTTTGAATTTTATATATATATATATATATATATATAAATATATATAAATAAAATACTATAGCTATGTTTAAAAAAATGGAGAGGATGGAAACACACATATAGAATATCCCTAGAGAAAGACTTTATACTCCTGTTTTTTTGGGGGGGACAGCATCTCACTCTGACCCAGGCTGGACTACCATGGTGTGGTGGTAACTCACTGCTGCAACCTCAAGCTCCTGGGCTCAAGTGATAATTCTTTTCTTTCTTTCTTTCTTTCTTTTCTTTCTTTTCTTTCTTTTCTTTCTTTTCTTTCTTTGACAGAGTCTCAAGCTGTTGTCCTAAGTAGAGTGCCATGGTGTCACAGCAACCTCAAACTCTTGGGCTTAGGCGAGTCTCTTGCCTCAGCCTCCCTAGTAGCTGGGACTACAAGTGCCTGCCACAACACCTGGCTATTTCTTTGTTGCTGTTGTTATAGTTGTCATTGTTGTGCAGCAGGCCCAGGTTGAGTTTGACCCCACCACTCTTGGTATATGTGGCCGATGCCCAACTACTGAGCTACAGGCACAGCCTCAAGATGATATTCTTGCCTCGGCTTCCTAAGTAGCTAGCATTACTGGTGTGCACCACCGCACTGGCTAATTTTTTAAGAAAATGGGGATCTTACTTTGTTGCCTAAGCTGATCTCAAGCTCCTAAGCTCAAGTAATCCTCTTGCTTCAGCCTCCCAAAGTGGCTAGAGGTGAGCCACTACACCCAATCTTTTTTGGTTTTTTATATAAATAAATTTAATAGTTTTAAATTTATATAATAGTTCTTATTTGTATCAATAAATTGAATATGGCTCGGCACCTGTGGCTCAAGTGGCTAAGGCGCCAGCCATATACATCTGAGGTGGCAGGTTCGAATCCAGCCCGTGCCAGCCAAAACAATGATGGCTGCAACCAAAAAATAGCCGGGCGTTGTGGCGGGCACCTGTGGTTCCAGCTACTTGGGAGGCTGAGGCAAGAGACTCGATTGAGCCCAAGAGTTGGAGGTTTATGTGAGCTGTGATGCCACGGCACTCTACCCAGGGGGATAGCTTGAGACTCTGTCTCAAAAAAAATAAAAATAAATAAATTGAATAGTTCACTTAAATAAATGGAATAATTTTGAGGTCTCATGAGCCTCATGTAACTCTTATATTCGGTGTGTTGGGAGAGGTTAAGTTATTTTATGAAGGTTATATACCAAGCCTAGAAACATTTTGTATTAGTTGGTATTTAAAAAATTTAATTGTATAATTTTTTTTTAACTTTTAAATTTTGTTTTAGTGGAAAGTGGCAGTAGAAGGCCATCTACAGAAGACGACACTCATGAAGTAGATTCCAAAGCAGCTTTACTGCCGGTTTGTACAGTTCAATTAAACAAATATATATTAGTAAATACATTAACATTTGTTAGAGAAGAGCTTAAAGGGGGCAATAATTTTGAGATTCTATCAACCTTTCACAAGTTTTTCCCTTAGACAAGTGTTTTTATTCAGTGGTAGAAAAGAAACTACTATAAAAATGTTTCTTCCTACGGTGAATACTCAGATTTTAAAGAAAAATGTATGCAGAACATAGAAAGCAGCTCTTTTTGTTTGAATTGAAACTAATTATATGAACTCATTTCCAGCTAACTGAGGTAGTATTTGATATTCCAAACTTTCTGACAACCCAGACAAATAGCTCGGGAGAAAGAAAAGCTATATAGAAAGGAGTGATCATAATTATAATCTAGAAAATATTCACTTACATACAAATATATCTGTTCTGTGTTAAGGAGATAGTTTCTTTGTTGTTAAAAAAGCTATCTTACTGGCTGGGTGCAGTGGTTCATGCCTTTATAATCCTAGCACTCTGGGGTCCAAGGCAGGAGCAGCACTTGAGCTTCTGAGTTTTGAGGTTGCAGTGAGCTATGATGATGCCACTGCATTCTAGCCAAGACACCAGAATGGTGCCCCCCAAAAATAAGTAAATAGAAATTTTTTTGAGGCACCATAATGACTACCTCAACAAAATAAGGAAATAGAAATAAATATAAACAAAATTATGTCACTGAAAAAAAAAGTTATCTCTTGGAAAAAGGGTTAGTTAATAGAGATTTGCAGTAACAAATCATTTTTTCTGGAGGGACTCATTCTGAACCCAGTCGCACAATTTTACAGCAAATAAAGCACCATTGAAGATGACCTCACAATTCCAATTTAGAAAACTCATGAGTCAATTTATATAACTTAAAATAGTAGAATTGCTGACTACCTATGATAGAGTAAGTATGTCAAAGTATTATAGAAGAATATGTGTTAAATATAAAACATAAGAAAAGGGGAAACTTTTTTTAAAGACTGGGAAATCTAAAAAAATTCTAGAAAAGAAAAATACTTAGTGGGGGTTAAATAACAGATTGGGAACATCTGAAAAGGAAATGACACTAAACTGAACCAGAATGCAACACAGAACTATAATGAGTTGGGAAATATGTTAAAGGTAAAGAGACATGGAAAAACGTGTATCTAACTGGCCTTGATGAGGTAGAGAAAATTAGATGAGATTATAAATGGTTTAGAATTGCTCAAATTGATGAAACAAGTAAAGATTCAAAATCAGGCAGCTTGAGTGCTAAATTGGGAAGTAAAAATACTGCCAGCTAGGAATGATGACATCATAAAACTGCAGAATAAAAACCATATGCACATTAGCACAGGAAAGGCTACAATGAAATATTCACAAATATTATCTTTTCTGTTGTGCTTTGATGTTCTTTCAGCAAAGAGCACATACTGTTTTTTTGTTTGTTTGTTTGTTTGGGTTTTATTTGGAGATAGAGTCTTACTTTGCCACCCTTGGTTGATTGCTGTGGCATCATAGCTGACACACAGCAACCTCAAACTCCTGGGCTAAAACGATTCTTCTGCCTCAGCCTTCCAAGTAGCTGAGACTACAGGCACCCACTACAGCACCTAGCTATTTTTAGAGATGAGGTCTCGCTCTGGCTTCAGCTGGTCTTGAACCTATGAGATTGGGCAATCCACCTGCCTCGGCCTCCTGGAGTGCTAGAATTACAGGTGTGAGCCATCACACCCAGCCTCACATCCTATTTTTAGAATCATAGAAACAAATGTATATTTTAACAGAATAAAATTGTCCTCAAAAACAATTTAAAAATTAATAAAGAATTAGGAAGACTATGTTATAGGAAATAACACTCCTGAAATTTTGTATTTCACCTGTGGAATAGCCTATGGTAGTTACATTTACAATAGTTAAAATAAATACACTTAATGTTTTGTTAGTTTACTTAAAAAATACTAATTTTTTAGCCCATCATTCTTAAAACATATTATAGGGAAAAAAAACAGAATTAAATAGTTTTGCTTCATCTAGAATTTTTTGTCTTTAATTTGCTTTTGCTTTATTTTGACTAAAGGATTGGTTACAAGATAGACCATCAAAGAGAGACATGTAAGTAAGCCTTTCTCATTATTAGCCTAAAAACTATCATAATTACTGAATATTGTCTTTTTTCTGCTCTTTGCATCATCTTTTTAATATTCCTTTATGTATAGGTGATGGTTATTCTAGCATCTCCTGAGACTAGAGGAACTCATTTATTATGAGTTAAAATTATTTTTATAAAATTTATCATTGTATATAGTTATACTATAATTATAGCTCTACTATATTCTTAATAAAATGATGATCTTATTTAGTCCCATTTCCAACTTGCTCTTGAATAAATTTGTTCGTAGATCTAGTCCGAAACTTTAGTTTTATACTTGTTTGACTTCTCTGGCCATCATTCTAATCAAACCTTGTATCTGCTCTTGGGAAGCACTTTGGTTATTGGAGCAATACACACTATACATTAGAAAGCCTGCCTGCAGGAAGATCTAGGAAACTAATGTGGTAAATCCAGAACCCAAAGTGGAAACAAAAGGCAACCTGGCAGGTTATTTTCCCCAGAAGGTAAAAATTCTTAGTACAGATGAGACGTGAGGATAAAGAAGTATCTACGATAACCTCTTTGTTTCTAGTCTAAGAATTAGTACTTTAAGAGTCCCAAGGACATTTACACACAAAAAATGTCTTGTTTTGACATCCATTATTCAGTATCAATACTGGAAGTATGGTAGAGTTAGTTTCTGATATGGACTACTTCAGAAAAAAAGCCAATTAGAGGGAAATTACAATGTATCCTGCAGTGTTTTTCCTATTATGTGAATCAGAAATGATCTGCATTTGTAGAACAGAAAATAAACCAGGTACCAGGAGGGATAAGCAGCTGTTCAAATCCTAACCCTGACATGGCATTTGGAAGACCTACCTATAGTTGGACCTCTTCAGGGAATATTTTCTTTTATAATCAAAGCCATGGAATGTAAATGTAGAATAGGTGCTTACTGACCGAAAGAAGTACCCAGAAGGATGGAGTTGAGCAGCAAGGCTTTGATCAAAGAATGGTTTATCAGGAGTAGGCAAAGGGATAATGCTAGGTTCAGAATAGTTCTTAGGAGAAATACTGCTATTAATAAGGTGAAATCAATAGGAAACATGAGGGTCAGATAGACTGTAAGAGCTAGAATGGGACTACAGAGGTCTTCTGCTTCTGAGGCCCTCTCTTAGCCAGGTCCTTTTAGTCCTGAGCAAGGCCACATAGCTATATTATGGGAGAGCAACTAAACCTCTAACCTATTTTCTTTGATTTCCACTCTCCTGTTCTTTCTGCTATACCTGTGTCTAATTTGCACTAGACTCCTTGGAATTAAAAGAACCTCCACTGGTTTTTAATGTATGCTGTTACAAATAAAAATATATTGAACATTGGGAAAAACTTTTAACCATTAGCAATTGAGTTTTAGGGGGAGGAGGGTAAGGGTTGAATCCCACCCTATAGGTACATTGTACAGTTATATTGATGTAGGTATAAATTGGAGGTACAAGCTGCTAATAAAGAAAATGCATATGTATGTATATATTCATATCTATGTATGGCTTAGGATTGGCTTAAGGGAAATAGCAAATATTCAAACAAAGGAAATCTATCAGAATTTGTGAATAATAATTGATAATAGTAAACAATGATAACTTCATAAAATTAATTAACTGATAGCCATAACTAAAATTGTGGCACCGCTCATACTATATATTTTGGTGTTTCTTTAGGCCATCTGAAGAAGGAACATTAAATGGTGAGTTCATGTGTTAGATTTAATATGAAGAAATGAGAATCATATATAATCTATTACAGCAGATACCACATTTGGTATCTGGTATCTAGGTAAGACATTTTATACTTCAAGTTAGAAAAAGCCAAGGTAGAGTGGTGCCCATAGATCAGTGGATAGCGTGCCAGCCTGGGCCAGCTAAACAATAATGACAACTGCAACCAGAAAATGGCAGGCGCCTGTAGTCCCAGGTACTTGGGAGGCTGAGGCAAGAGAATCGCTTAAGCCCAAGCAAAGAGTTTGAGGTTGCTGTGAGCTATGACACCACAGTACTTTACCAAGGGTGACCTACTGAACTCTGTCTCAAAAAAAAAAAAAAA
>NW_003852406.1:3438486-3451063 GCF_000181295.1 Otolemur garnettii | reverse complement strand
AAAAAAAAAAAAAAAAGCTTGCTCTGTACAGTGGTAGTTTATGCATTCTCTATACTAAATGGTATTTCCTTATGTGAATATATTGAATTTATTTATGGCAAAGTCTCGTTTTGTTGCCCTCACTAGATTACCATGGCTTCATAGCTCATAGCAACTTCAAACTCCTGGGTTCAAGGAATCCTCTTGTCTCAGCTTCCCAAGCAGCTGGAACTACAGACACCCACCATTGTGCCTAGCTAGTTTTTCTCTTTTTTATTTTATATTATTTTATTTGTATTTATTTGGGGGGGGGGGTTGAGACAGAATTTTACTTTGTCGACCTCAGTATAGTGGTATCACAGCTCACAGCAACCTCAAACTCTTGGGCTGAAAACAATTCTCTTGCCTCAGCCTCCCAAGTAGCTGGGACTACAGGCACCTGCCGTAACACCCAGCTGTTTTTTAGAGATGGGGTCTTGCTCTTGCTCAGGCTGGTCTCCTAATTCCTGAGTTCAGGCAATCCACCACATCTAGCGTTTCTATTTTTTAGTAGAGACAGGCTTTGCTCTTACTCAGGTCAGTCTCTCTAACTCCTGAGCTTAGGCAGTCCGCTTGCCTCTAAGGTCAGGAGTTTGAGCCCACCCTGGGCAACATAGTGAGACCCCGTCTCTGTTATATATAAGGTGGGCATATATGGCACTACCTGTAATCCTGGCTACTCGGGAGGCTGATGCAGGAGGATTATTTGAGCACTTTAGTTTGAGATTACAGTGAGCTGTGCATGCAGTTTGGGCTCCAGGCTTCTAATCTGTCTTATATTCTGCCACCAAAATGGTTCTTCTAAAAGATGTGATCTTGTCACTCTTCCACTTTATATTTTTTCCATTGTCATTCAGTAAAATCCTTTCTTATTACTGTAGCATATTAAGCTCTTAATAATTTGATATTCCCTGCTTCTGTAGCTCTCCCTCCAATAGATATGCCTATACTCTCGCTAAGTAATTTTCAATCTTAGCTGCATCTTCAAGTCACTGGTAGATAGTTACTTGTATGATGATACCTATCAACTGAAATAAATTATTTTGGAGTAAGATTAGTCTATTTGTATTAAACTGCTTGCAATTTCTCAAGTGTAGATGCATTTTAATGCTTCCATCCCTTTGTAAATGTAGCCCTGAACACTGCCTTGCAAATTATGCTCCTTTCCTACTTCTCTTCCTCTGAGACAACCTTCAACCTCTCCTCAACCAGGAGGCATTACATACTGTGTGATCTATAATACGCACACGTGTGTGCATATACACGTTTTATGGCATAATGAAGTATAGTAATCTAGGCTCGGCACCTGTAGTTCAAGTGGTAAGGTGCCAGCCACATACATCAGAGCTGGTGGGTTCAAATCCAGCCTGGGCCTGCCAAATAACAATGATAACTACAAGCAAAAAATAGCCAGGCATTATGGTGGGCACCTGTAGTTTCAGCTACTGGGGAGGCTGAGGCAAGAGAATCACTTAAGCCCAGGAGCTGGAGATTGCTGTGAGCTGTGATGCTACGGCACTCTACCCAGGGCAACAGCTTGAGGCTCTGTCTCAAAAAAAAGAAATATAATAATCTAGCATGTAATGTACATACTTGTTTTTTTCTGTTACTGTGAGGAGAGGTTTATATAAGAAGGACATTTAAGATGATTTTATGAGACATTTGAAAACAGTCTCGTTTGTTTCTTGCCATTTTAGGTCTTGCTTCTCCATTTAAGCCAGTTATGGATACAAATTACTATTACTCAGGTCAGTAATATTAAAGTCAAAATTTAGTAATATTTTGAACCTGTAGGGATTATTTCATTATTTCTCTTCCATTTTTTTATGCAGCCGTGGAAAGAAACAACTTGATGAGGTTATCACAGAGCATTCCATTCACACCTGTGCCTCCAAGAGGTAAATCCAAAAGTTAAATAAATAAACAGAAAAAGGAACCCTTCCATTATTGTTAGCTATAATACAGAATGTGGGTGGTATCACATAAAGAGGTGCCTATTTTATATAAATTCTTAATTTGACTACTACAAGGGTGAGATTTGTTTGAATAGAAGGCAGCATCAGAGTATTAAATTTCTCTATACTGGCATATTCAGAAGCGATATCACAGGTCTGTGGAACAGATAATCAAATCTCTTGTCTAAAAGGTTAATTCAGGAAAGTGTTTAGAATTTTGAAAACTTCTCTCATTACACATGAATTCAGACATATTATGAAAGTGCATCTGTAATTTCCTGTCATTTGTTGCTCTTAAACCTCTTTTTTTTTTTTTTTAATTTTTAATTTTATTTTTTATTTTTTGCAGTTTTGGCCGGGGCTGGGTTTGAACCTGCCACCTCTGGCATATGGGGTCGGCACCCTACTCCTTTGAGCCACAGGCACCGCCCCTTAAACCTCTTTTTATAAAACTCCAATTTTGTTATTTGATCTTCCATTCCCTTACATAGAATCTTTTTTTTTAAACTAAGTTTATTTTTTTATTTTTTTGTTGCAGTTTGGCTGGGGCTGGGTTTGAAAACTCACCACCCTCGGTATATGGGGCTGATACCTTACTCACTGAGCTACATGCACTACCCCTTACATAGAATCTTGACTAAAGATACCTATCAGTTTTATTTTTAAAGAGTCATAATTTGACCTTAAACTCTTCCCTTTCGTGTTGCAGGTGAGCCTGTCACAGTGTATCGTTTGGAAGAGAGTTCACCCAACATACTGAATAACAGCATGTCGTCTTGGTCACAGCTGGGACTTTGTGCCAAAATAGAGTTTTTAAGTAAAGAAGAGATGGGAGGAGGATTGCGCAGAGCTGTCAAAGTACAGTGTACCTGGTCAGAACATGATATCCTCAAATCAGGGCATCTTTATATTATCAAATCTTTTCTTCCTGAGGTGGTTAACACATGGTCACGTATTTATAAAGAAGATACAGTTCTGCATCTCTGTCTCAGAGTAAGTGCTAGTGAATGCTTTACAGTGAAACGTAGTTCAGCTTCATGTTTTTCACTTGTAAAGTATAAACAAAATTTGTTTAAATATTAAACACGATTTTACTTCCCCTTCTGTAGGAAATTCAACAACAGAGAGCAGCACAGAAACTCACATTTGCCTTCAATCAAATGAAACCCAAATCTATACCATATTCTCCAAGGTAAATTTTTAAATTCTTCTGAAGGTCTTTTAGTATTATGTGGATAGCAGTCCCTTTTGACCTTCATTATTGATGTTGAATATTTAATTATGCATTTTGCAGCTCAATTAGAATCTTACCAACTAAACTGCTAGTAATTTCTAACTATTTTTCATAAGGTTCCTTGAAGTTTTCCTGCTGTATTGCCATTCAGCAGGACAGTGGTTTGCTGTGGAAGAATGTATGACTGGAGAATTTAGAAAATACAACAATAATAATGGTGATGAGATTATTCCAACTAATACACTGGAAGAAATCATGCTAGCCTTTAGCCACTGGACTTACGAATATACAAGAGGAGAGTTACTGGTACTTGATTTACAAGGTACATTTATTAAAATATTGCTAAAATGAAATTGTTCAGTAGGTTCTCAGCTATTTATGTGTTGTTAATAATATGAAGAAATCTGATTTATAGATAGGTAAACTCTCAAGCCAATAGAAACTATCTTATAAAGCATGTCAATCATTATCATGACATTAGTTATCAATGCCTTGAATACTTTGATCTATCTTCATTATTTCTAAGGTAATATAGATGTTTGTTGAGCAAAACCATGTAAAATTCTCTATTCTCCTGGATGTGAAGCCTGTAAGTATTTCAAAAGTATAAGGATGGTTTCTGTAAAACAGTGACAAATATCTCTATTATTCATGGTGTTTGTTACTTATTACTGCGCACTAAGCTACCTTAATGTTAGTGAATTAAAATAACAGATTTTTTTTTTTTTACTTAACAGTTCTTTGATTCAGAAATTTGGATGAGGTACAGTAGGGATGGCTCATCTCTGTTGTCACCTCCGAGGGCTCACATGTCTGGAGACACTGGACAGCTTGACTGGAACCAAGTGTCCGAAGTCTGTGTTCACTCTTGACTGAATTCCTCAATTCTCCATATAGTCTCGCTACATAGCTAACTAGGTGGAGCTTTTTCATAGCGTGGTAGTTAGACTTCTCAAATAGCAGTTAACTTTAGAAAGAAAGCAGAAACTCTGTAAGTTAGGTCCAGAAATTGCCAAGATCCCTTCTTGTCATGTTTTACTGATCCAGGATTACCAATGGGAGCCACTGTCCCTGGCTCCTCCTTTTTTTTTTTTTTTTTTTTTAATGATTTTGTTTTGTGCTGATCTTCTCTGAGCTAGGATTGTGAGATTTTGTTTCCATTTTTTCCCTACCTAACAGTATATTGTAGACATTTTCATTACTAATAAGCCTGAGTTATTTCTTTAATAGCCTTGTGGTAGTCATAGTACAGAGGTATAGCATCTTTATTGAGGGACATTCACTCTGGTTCTAGTTCTTCCTACTACAAATATTGCCTTAGAAAACATTCATGTACTGCTACTTTTATTTCCATGAAGTAGGTTCTTAAATTGGCTTAGAAAAATGATGAGTACCATTTTAATTTTAATAACTATTGGCAGGTTGCTATACCAAGAGGTTGTCAGGATTCATCCTCAGCACTATATGCAAATGCCTATTTCTTCACAATCTCTCCAGTATTGAATATTTTTAATATTTGCCAGTCTGTTAAGTAGAAAGTAGTATCATGTTTTAATTCTGGTTTTTCATTTTGTAAAATTGAGCCATCCTATTTAGATTTTGTTCTCACAGGTTAAATATTTGTGATTATTCAAAATGTCATTAAAGTTTTTTTTTTTTTAAATATGTGCGTGTGTGTGAGAGAGAATACATGATAAACTGGAAAGATTTAACCACTTTTAATACCTCTGATGAAGGCTAGAGGTGAAGAGCCATGTTCACAATCTTACTCTTTGTCTTCTGAATATTTTGCAATAAAATGTATTTATGCTGGCTTGGCGCCTGTGGCTCAAGTGGCTAAGGCGCCAGCCACATACACCTAAGGTGGCGGATTCGAATCCAGCCCGGGCCCACCAAACAACAATGATGGCTGCAACCAAAAAAAATAGCCAGGCATTGTGGCGGCTGCCTGTGGTCCCAGCTACTTGGGAGGCAGAGGCAGGAGAATCGCTTGAGCCCAGGAGTTGGAGGTTGCTGTGAGCTGTGATGCCACAGCACTCTACCAGGGGAACAGCTTGAGGCTCTGTCTCAAAAAAAAAAAAAAGTATTTATGCTAATATATGGTTTTCTTAAATCCCAAACATTTATTTTAAAAGTCCTATGGATTATTCTCTCATGTACCAAATCGTTCTTTGCCAAGTAAGGTGAAATAAAGCCAAATTACGTAGATGTTGTACAAGTAAGGAGATGCTTGCTTACAGCTTTGACTCTGTTGAATCAGAAGCGGGGTACCATCAGGAGCTTACATGTGTACTTACCACCTCTGACATTTCACTGGTGGAATGCCAAGGCCATAAATTAAGTTATGAAATATCAAAAGAAAAACTACATTCTTTTGAATAGTTCAACAGTGTACTGATTGGTCCTGCTATAAAATCTCTCAATACTGTTTTATTGTACAAATGTCAATGTTTATATCAATATAATGTGAATTGTCTTCTTTTACATATAAAGGCGTGGGCGAAAATTTGACTGACCCATCTGTCATAAAAGCAGAAGAAAATCTTACTACAAAAAATAAGTAAGTGAGGTGATGGCTTTGTTAATCAGTTTGATTTAGGTATTTCACATTGTACATCAGGTCATCTCATTGTACACCATAAATGTGTACAGTTATAATTTTAATTAATTTTAAAAGATAAAATTATAAATTGGATGCTAAAATTTTTAAAAAGCAGAAGAAAAGAGGTAATAAGTTTTAACAGTTTCATTAAGGTGTATTTTCATAATTTCAAAATTTATGCTTCTGTATAAATTGCCTTTTTAAAAAAATACTACCAATTCCACAGGTCCTGTGATGATATGATTTTTGGCCCAGCAAATCTAGGAGAAGATGCAATAAAAAACTTTAGAGCAAAACATCACTGTAATTCTTGCTGTAGAAAGCTTAAACTTCCAGGTAAAAAATTTCTTTATGAGTATAATGTATAAATTGTTGGCAAAGTTGGACTGTAATACTTCCTAAGGCCAGAGATACAAAGGTTTGATTTAATTGTCTCTAATTGTGCCAGCTTTAGCAACTTCTTCACAAATACACATTGTTGGTTATAAATGAATCTGTGTTTTCTTATAAGAATACAAAGTTCGTTTATATTTATAATGTATCTCCGGAATATCAGAAATAGTGCTAGGTGTTGATGGTAAAATAGTGAACCACACAGAATGGTCCCTGCCTTCATTGAGTTTGATCTAATGTTGAATATTAATAAGATTAGCAGGGAGTTGCAAAAGTGATAAATGCCAAGTAAGAGGAAGAAACAGAATGGAAAGCTGTAGGGCACATAAACAGATCATAGAATTCAAACTTAGAGGCCAAGAAATGATCCTGGGAACCTTATGTATTTGCCTAGACCTGAAGACTTTCAAGTTAACCTTGCAAAGAATTGGGGAAAAAATATTCCCTGAAACAGGAACAGGAACTGCAAATGTATTTTCTCATGATAGTAACATCATCTTTGTATTTCAAGAATTACAGGCTCAGTGCCTGTGGCTCAAGTGGCTAAGGCGCCAGCCACATACACCTGGGCTGGCGAGTTTGAATCCAGCCCGGGCCCGCCAAACAACAATGACGGTTGCAACCAAAAAATAGCTGGGCGTTGTGGCGAGCGCCTGTAGTCCCAGCTTCTTGGGAGGCAGAGGCAGGAGACTTGCTTGAGCCCAGGAGTTGGAGGATGCTGTGAGCTGTGATGTCACAGCACTCTGCCCAGGGTGACAGCTTGAGGCTCTGTCTCAAAAAAAAAAAAAAAAAAGGAGAATTACAAGTTATGATTGAATTATAAGTTGTCTCCCTTCAATATGCATCAGAGTCTCCTGTGGAACTTTTAAAAAATTACAGGAACCAGACATAGTGGCTCAGGCCTATAATCCCAGCTACTCAAGGCTAAAGAGGGAGGGTTGCTTCAACTCAGGAGTTTGAAGCTATCCTGGGCCACATAGTGAGATCCTGTCTCTAAAAACAGAAAAATTAGCTAGGCACGTTAGGCTGTGTCTGTAGTGCCAGCTACTCAGAAGGCTGAGGCAGGAGGATCACTTGAGCTCAGGAGTTAAAGGCTGCAGTGAGCTATGCTCACACCACTGCACTCTAAACTGGGCAACATGAGCAAGACCCTGCCTCATCGCACAGGGTCCTCCTTTGATCCTCAGGCCAGAATGTCTTACAGCCTTTTCCAGACAGAAATGCATTTACTGTGCACTTCTGGAATTGAGCTATCTTCAAGTGTAAGCCAGAAAAGCAGAGAGGGAAAAAGACAGAAGCTCACTCACCACGATATTGGTCCTTCAAACAGTGATTTTCTTTCTTAGCCATTTGCCTAACTTCTCAGAAATTTTAGCTGAGACTTGTTTTATATGTTGCTTTATGTATTCTGTGAAGAGTTGTTACTTGTAATTAGTAGGAGAAATAGGGCATGTGTTCAGTCCATTTTACCCAGAACTAGAATGCATATTGGTGAACTCAACAGGCAGCCCATACATAATTTTTATTTGGGTTCAGATCTGATGCAATTTTGGGGTTTGTTTGTTTTGGGGGGTTTTTTTGGCCGGGGCTGTGTTTGAACCTACCACCTCCAGCATATAGGGCCAGTGCCCTACTCCTTTGAGCCATAGGCACCGCCCTCAGTGCAATTATTTTTGGTTTATTTTGTTTTGTTTTATTTTTTTGAGACAGAGTCTCACTATATCCACTGGATAGTCTTGAGCTCCTGGGGCTGAGGTGATCCTTCTACCTCAGCCTCATGAGTAGCTGGAACTACAATTGTGTACAACTGTGAACAGCTTTTTGTAATGAGCATATCTGTTTTTTAGATTATTATAATCAGGCTTTCACAGCTAAAAGAGACCATAAAAGAAACCCAGTCCAAATCCTTCATTGTACAGATGATTAGAGATGGTATGTTCATGGTTACCCCTGTTAGTCAACAACATAGTAAGACTTAGGCTGTAATTTTGTGTCTCTCCACTGTTCTTTGTAGAGTACAGCTGCACATTGGCTTGTATTCCCTAAAACATGCTGGCGTGTTCTTGAATTATCAAAAATAATCTGAATAGTTGAGTATATTTAGATCATTTAATATAGCTACTTCTTATATTAAACTTAATAGTCTTAGTGTCAGTTTTGTTTTATATGGAGATAAATGTATAAGAGTATATGCATAACTATGATTTAAATTATAAATTTGATAGCACTGCATTAAATTTTCAAATTATTCTCATATATGTCTATAATTTAAGTGATTTCATTCTTTCAATAAGTGTAAATGCATTCTGTATACTGATTATTTGTCAGAAGATTTTACTTCTTTTATGAATTCCTGTTTCTGTGTATAGTTGCCTACATTTCTACTTGGATACACTAAAGCATCTTTATAGTAACATGCCCATTCCAGAATTATTTTTCTCTCCCACCCTTACCCACAAAAGTCTATTTCCCCAACTCATTAATGGTTACCCAGTTGCCTGGGCCTAAAACTATCTGATTCCTTTTTCATAACCAATCCATCACATACTATTCATTCTAATTCTGTAAGCTCCCTAGAATTCATCTGTCTCTCTTTGTCTTCATTGTTACCATAAATATTTATTGAATGAATTAATAAATGAATGACTTTTTTTTTCTTGAGACAGTCTCAAGCTTCGCCCTGGGTAGAGTACCATGGCGTCATAGCTCATGGTAACCTCCAACCCAGGCTCAAGCAATCCTCTTACCTCAGTTTTTCTATTTTTCGGAGAGATGGGGGTCTCACTCTTGCTCAGGCTGGTCTCAAACATGTGAGTTGAAACAGTCCACCTGCCTCGACCTCTTAGAATGCTAGGATTACAGGCGTGAGCCACCACGCCCATCTGAATGGCTTCATTTTTGTGTATATAAATTTTGTTACCATTGATTCATGAAAACCTAGTGGAAGACAGATCTGACAACTTTAGAGAAAACTTGATTTAGAAAGTGTTTTTAGCGTGGCTCCTGTGGCTCAGTGGGTAGGGCAACGGCCCCATATACCGAGGGTGGCGAGTTCAAACCTGGCCCCAGCCAAACTGCAACAAAAAATAGCCAGGCCTTGTGGCTGACGCCTATAGTCTCGGCTGCTCGGGAGGCTGAGGCAAGAGAATCGCTCAAGCCCAGGAATTGGAAGTTGCTGTGAGCTGTTCTGCCACAGCATTCTACCGAGAGCAATTAAGTGAGACTGTCTCTTTAAAAAAAAAAAAAAAAAGCTTTATTAATTTTTCCTTTCTAAGAAATACTAATTTTTTTTTTCTTTTCATTTTTCTGTTGTGGGCGGTGAATTTAGATCTGAAGAGGAATGACTATACGCCTGATAAAATTATATTTCCTCAGGATGAGCCTTCAGATTTGAATGTTCAGCCTGGAAATTCCACCAAAGAATCTGAATCAACTAATTCTGTTCGTCTAATGTTATAATATTACTGAATCATTGGCTTTGCCTACACCTCACAAAAATGTTACTGTGTCACTTTTCCCTTAGGAGGAAATTACCTGTGACTTAGAAATGTGTATGGGAATTGAAGTTGCTGACTCCAGCGCAGTTAAAAGGTCAATATTCTTTTGACCTGATTAAATTGGTCACTCAGCAACTCCCTGTAGGATACAGTTGGCAACTGGGAAATTTTTTAAGTTAACAGAAAAACTAGTATTTATAACTTTTTAAAGGGCTCTTTTATAGCAGAGGGTGTCATTTGACTGTTGTGATGAGGAGGATGCCCTCTTTTACGTGGTGCAATACCATTAGCCAAAGGTAGGTATCTGTGCAGGTTCTCTTGGCAGCTGATGTATTGCCATTCAGCCAGGGAGATGAAGAAATCACTCAGCCTTTTGGTTAAATGGCAGTCAGGAGTCTTCCTCGGTGTGTGTTTAGTGCATTCAGCGATCTGTTGTTGCTGGTCCCCAACTAGATGCTTGTTTGCCACAGCAAAGGAGGTTACTTGTGAGAACTCTAGATTCACAGAGATAATAATAAAAGAAACCTGAGCTGAAGACGATGTTCTAAGAGATGGTATTTATGAATCAGGGTTAGACCCCATGTTTAAAGGTAGAACCAGTTTTATTTTAAATAGAACCCAAATTGTGCAAAAGTATTAGTTGGGTTTTTTTACATTGTTTTATCAAGTCACTGTTAAGTAGAAGAAAGCCATGGTAAACTGGTATATAAACTAAATATATAAAAGAGGAAACTTAATGTTCAAGGGCGGTTACTTTGTGAAGGAAAATTAAGTACTCTTTTCCTCTCTATATCTATAGTGACAACCTGGAAGTTAGATACTTCTCCAAAGATTTTGTTGACCAGTATAGCAAATCAAAATGTAAACATGAACTCTTGCATATGTTTAAAATTGTGTAGAAACATTTGAATACAAATGTTGTTTGTGGTATTTATTTAAGAAATTAATTGTATCGGATTATCATTATGTAATAGTGGCAGATTGCAATGCAACTTTATGCCAATAAAATGTAATTTAGCAGCCCCAGATATGGTTGAATATTCAACAACAAGAAAAGCTTTTCATCTGACAAAGTTTTGTGCTTTAATTTTTTTTCCTTTTTTTTTTCTTTTTTGGTTTGTTTCCTAGGTACTAATTCTAATTTTTATTTGGAAGGGAGCAGTATAAAGCTTATTTGTATTCAGTAGTGTATCTCATAGATACAGACAAAGCAAGAAGAGATTAAATTGTTTAAATAGTGTTTAATATCGATTGGGGGTGGGGAGAAGAAAGTGTATTACTTAAAGATATTATATATACGTTTTGTATATTATTAAATCTTTAAAAGAAATTAAATAAATTTATTCTTGTTTACAGATGTGTGGTGAGTTTAATTATTCTGAAAAATTACCTGACATTTTCAGAGTGTCAATTTCTTTTGAATTATCAATTTTTTTAAATGAACTATTCATCCACGTGTGCTTTTTGACCTGTGTTGTATGTACAGTATTTAAATTGATACTGGTTTCCTACTGCCTTTTTATTTTTTTTATTTTTTTTTTGAGACAGAGCCTCAAGCTGTCCCCCTCGGTAGGGTGCTGTGGCATCACAGCTCACAGCAACCTCCAACTCCGGGGCTCAAGCAAGTCTCCTGCCTCAGCCTCCCAAGTAGCTAGGACCACAGGTGCTTGTCATAACTCCTGGCTATTTTTTGGTTGCAGCCGTCATTGTTGTTTGGCAGGCCTGGGCTGGATTCAAACCTGCCACCTTAGTTGTATGTGGCTGGCACCTTAGCCGCTTGAGCCACAGGTGCCTGAGCCCCTACTGCCTTTTTAAAACTTTGTTTTATATTTTTTACGCCAGAAAAGGAGAACATGGGTTATCTACTGATGTCTAATTTTATTTTGTTTTTTTCCACAAGATGATAGTAGTAGTTAACTGTGGTTAATACATGGCAAACACTACTACTTACAAATATATATATATATATTTTTTGGTTGTAGTTGTCATTGTTTAGCAGGCCCCGGGCTGGGTTCGAACCTGCCAGCTCTGGTTTATGTGGCTGGCACCATAGCTGCTGAGCAACAGGCACTGAGCCTACTTATAAATCTTTATATAATCTTATGAAATAGGTATTATTATTATGTTTTACAGATTAGAAAAATCAGGGTACTAGAGAAATAAAGTTAACTTTCCAAAGATTCTTACAATTAGTAAGTAGCAATAGTAGGATTTGAACCCATGCTGACTGGCTTGAGTTTCTGCTCTTAAGCACTATGTTATATTGACTCTCAAGCATAATGACACATTGATAGTTTGTATACCATTTCTTGATTATTTTACCAAAGCATATCTATTCCATTAATTTGGGGGGTTAATTCTGAAAAGTAATTGCTTTATTTGTAAATCGGATTTCTCATCCCTAAGAAGTACTATCTTTCCCTAGATTACTGAAGTTCACTGTTACTACCCCATAGTCTGAAAGTATTTTTTAATATCTTTAATTTTTTTCTTCTCAATTTTATCCTACAGAGGAGAATGAAACAGCCTTTTATCAAATGAATTATTAAAATGGGAATTCTCTTGCCCAGAAGTTCTCTAATAGTATGCCCTCAGTCTCTTGATGTATGTGCCATTATTACTTTTAAAGTCATGCATATCAATTGTATTACAATGTATAGATACAATTTTAAATACAAAAAAATGTAAAACCCCCTTTCCCACCATCAAGTCAGACTATGTTGCTTTCATAGTTACTGTGTACCTGTATGACCTACTAAAAATAATTTTGCAGCAGGAAGCAGCCCTTTAGACCAGGGGTCCTCAAACTTTTTAAACAGGGGGCCAGTTCACTGTCCTCAGACCGTTGGAGGGCCAGACTGCGGGCCCCAGGACGAGT
>NW_003852406.1:3435770-3438466 GCF_000181295.1 Otolemur garnettii | reverse complement strand
GCAAAAACACTCGGCAGGCTGGATAAATGTCCTAGGCGGGCTGCATGTGGTCCACAGGCCATAGTTTGAGGATGCCTGGTAGACCTTGGCCACATTAGTGTTACGAAGCTTCACACCCTATTTTGATGTGGTACTTGCTGGCTCCGAAATCCATAGTGAACACAAGTGTATTGTCTTCTGTCTTCATGGCAGACTCAGTAGTCAGAGAAGATGATGGCATAGTGCTCAAGCTTGTTTCTCCCGGGGAATACTCTTTTCAGGATATTTGGGCTGCCTCTGGAGCCTCAGTGCCAGTGCCTTGGGCTGCCAGAAGGTGGGTGACTGGTAAATATTCTTGGGGGGAGGTTGTCTATGCCTTTCAACACTGTCTTTTTGGGCTTCTCAGCTTTGCTTTTGGCTTCACCATTGGGAGGTACAGAGCTTTCTTCACCTTTGGTGCTATAGTGGTTAAAGGGCTATTTTTAATCATTTGAGTTGGGATGCAGAGGTTTATACGTTGCAATTGCTTGATTTTATTTTATTTGTTACTATTATTAGAGACAGAGTCTGGCATTATTCCCCAGGCTGGATGCAATGGTAAGATTCATAGCTAACTGCAGCCTTGAACTCCTGGGCTCAAGCTGTCTTCCCTCCTCATCCTTGCAAGAAACTGGGACTATAGGTATGCACTATCTACCCAGTTAATTATTGGGGCGGGGGGGGGGGTTCAAAAATGCTTAATTGAGAAGACCCCATTGGTAACTGCAGCAACAAGCTTCACACAGGTAAGGACACAGAGCACGTAGACCACCTTCAGAATGGGGGGAAGACATTTGCATGATACAAATCTGACAGAGGGCTAATAACCAGAATCTACCAAGAACTCAAGCAAATCAATAAGAAAAGAGCAAGACCCAGTTAATCACTGGGCAAGAGACATAAACAGAACCTTATCCCAAGAAGACAGACGAATGGCCAACAAACATGTTTGAAAAGTGCTTGTCATCCCTAATCATCAGATAAATGCAAATCAAAACTTTTGAGATAGCACCTGACCCCAATGAGAATAACCCACATCAGAAGGCACTGAAGCTGCAGAAGCTGGTGGAGGTACAGAGAGTGGTACACTGATGCACTGTTGGCGGAATTGCAAACTAGTACAGCCTTTTTTTTTTCAGGAACTATGGAGAATTCTCAAACTAGAAGTAAACCTCATATTTGATCCCACAATCCCATTACTAAGTAGCTACCCAGAAGAAAAAAGTTCTTTACCATAAGGACATTTACATTAGCATGTTTATTGCAGCTCAATTCATAATTGCCAAGAAGTGGAATCAACACAAGTGCCCATCAACACATGAATGGATTAATAAACTGGTATATGTATACTGGGGAGTACTATTCAGCCATAAAAAAAGATGGAGACTGCATCCTTGTGTTTACCTAGATGTATTTGGAAAACATTCCCCTAAGTAAGGTATCTCAAGAATGGAAACAAGCATCCCACATTCTCATTACTAATCTGAAAATAGTAGACCAACAACTACAGGCCTACATGAGAGAAAAACAAATTCAAAAAGTGGGGAAGGGACTCAAGTGCTCAGTTCCTACCCACTTAGTACAACGTAGGGATGTATGGCACACTTCCTGGGTGAAGGACTCAACTACAACCAGACTTTAAACACAAACACAAAAATACAACCTAATCGTACATACCCTATTAGTAACCCATAATGAAAAAATAAAGAAAAAAATTAATAAATGTTAGCTGTTTGTATTATTGATCTTAAACTAGGCAAAAACAAAGGAATCAGGTATGAGAATGAATAGTAAATATAATCTAAATAGCATTTTGGGAGGCTGAGATGGATGGATTGCTTGAGCTCAGGATTCCAAGACCAGCCTGAACTCATGCCTGCTGAAACTGATAGGAACTTAGTATTCTCCTACTAAAAATAGAAATAGAAAGCTAGCTGAGCCTTGTGGCAGGCACCTGTATCCCAGCTACTTGGGAGGTGAAGCCAAGAGGATCAATTGAGGCCAGGAGTTTGAGGTTGCTATGGGCTATCACACCATGGCACTCTACCCAGGGCGACAGAGTGAGGCTCCATCTCAATAAATGTGAACAATAAATAGGATGGAAAGGTAGTTCCAAGTTAATAAGTTAATTTGAGCATGTTTCCCATGCTTTAGGCCTTTAGTTGTCTGCTGAGTATGTCCATTCATATGCTTTGCTATATTTTTTCTTTTGCCTTTTTGATGTCAATTTGTAAGAGTCCTTGTTAATCATAGATGTGCACATTCTATTGTCTGTATTACAGTTGTTAGTAGATCTATTAATTTCTAATTGCATTGTTTTATGCCCCGAGAATATGACATATAAGATCTTTACTTTCAAGCTTGTGAATTCCAGACCAGCCTGAGCAAGAGTGAGAGACCTAATCTCTAAAAATACCCAGGCAGATGGCTTCTGTGGCACAGTGGATAGGGCACCAGCCCTATATACCAAGGGTGGCAGGTTCGAACCCAGCCCCGGCCAAACTACAACAAAAAAATAGCTGGGCATTGTGGTGGGTGCCTATAGTCCCAGCTACTTGGGAGACTGCAGCAAGATAATCTTTTAAGCCCAAGAGTTGGAGATTGCTGTGAGCTGTGATGCCATGGCACTCTACTAGGGTGACCAGATTTTAACATTTGTAAAGCAGGACCACATGGCG
>NW_003852406.1:3433785-3435249 GCF_000181295.1 Otolemur garnettii | reverse complement strand
AAAAAAAAAAAAAGAAAGAAAGAAAATTGGGACTTTTAATGTCACAGGATGCGGGACAAATTGTTAAAAAGCGGGACGTCTGCTCACCCTACGCTCTACCAAGGGCGACCTAGTAAGACTCTGTTTCAAAAAAAAAGATTCTTGATAAAATAAGTTAAATTTTAATTAATTTTTTTTTGTTTTGAGACAGGGTCTTGCTCTGTTGCCCAGGCTGGAGTGCAATGGATTCATCCTGGCTCACTGCAACTTTGAACTCCTGGGCTTATGCAACCCTCTGGCCTCAGCTTCACTAGTAGCTGGGACTTCAGGCATGTGCCACCACACCCAACTAATTATTATTCTATTTTTTGTAAAGATGAGGTCTCTTCTTTTGCTCAAGCTGTTCTTGAACTCCGGGTATCAAGCAATCCTCCCCTACCTCAGCCTCCCAAAGTAGTAGGATTACAGGATTACAGGATTACAGGATTACAGGATTACAGAGTCACTATACCCAGCCAAATTTTAATTAACTGGCCCTTGAATGCAAAGTCTTTAATATTCTATGATGTAAACTTGGAAAAGTACATAAAGCATTTTTGTTGTATAACAAAGTACGATTATTTCAAGGAAAAGCACACAGCTGTGCATTGCGTGTGGAACTAGTCACTGTTCATTGGTCGTCATTTCTAGATGAAAGATGAACTGGCAGACAAAACCAGTTCTTTAGACCTGAGTATTTGGCAGAAAACTAACAGTACTTGTTGCTAATATGAAAATTTGAGCTTTCAAGAAAAAATTAGAATTTGGAAAATTTGCCTTGAACATTAGTATCTTGACAGCTTCCTAGTACTTTTCAAATAAAATCAGTGTTGATATTTAAAATGACCATTTTTTTTTTTTTGGATAGTGTATAATGAAATGTGTCAGTGTTCAGTAGATCTGCATAGCAAAATTAATATGTTCCAAATGTGTAACTTAACAAATATTTTCTAAATAAGCAGTGCATGATATTACAAAATAATGCTTGAACTTAAAATCTAACACAGCAGGAAAAGTTTGTTTATAGAGTTTCAGATTCTACATTATAAATGTCTTTTAGGCTCAGCGCCTGTGGCTCAAGTGGCTAAGGTGCCAGCCAGATACACCTAAGGTGGCAGGTTTGAATCCAGCCCGGGCTGCCAAACAACAATGATGGCTGCAACCAAAAAATAGCTGGGCGTTATGGTGGGCACCTCTGGTCCCAGCTACTTGGGACGCTGAGGCAGGAGACTCACTTAAGCCCAGGAGTTGAAGGTTGCTGTGAGCTGTGATGCCATGGCATTCTACCCAGGCAGACAGCTTGAGGCTCTGTCTCAAAAAAAGAGTTGGAAGCACAGAATAAACCCAAATAGTCAATGGATTGTAAGCAAGGTGACAGGACAGACACTATTAAACACCTAGCACAATGATGGGCAAAAAGCAAAGGCATGGTATTTTTTTTTTTTT
>NW_003852406.1:3428240-3431396 GCF_000181295.1 Otolemur garnettii | reverse complement strand
AAAAAAAAAAAAAAAAAACTGGACTTTATATGAGGGTAAAGATGATTAGGTTACATTGTTTGTGTTTGTTAGGTAAAATCCAGTTGTAATTATGTCCTTTACCCAGGAAGTGTGCCATAAATCCTTACATTGTGCCTATTGGGTCAGAGCACACCAATCCCCCTCCCTCTCCCCACCTCCCTCCGCTTCCCCCCCACTTGAGTTTGTGTTTTTCTCTTGGATGGGCGAGTATTCATTTGCCTTGTGATTTCATTAGTATTGAGTACTTTGGATAATTGCCTTTTCATTCTCATGATACTTTACTAAGGAGAATCTTCTCCAACTCCATCAAGGTTAATATAAAACATATAAAGTCTCCATCTTTTTTGTGGCTGAACAGTATTCTGTGGTATACATATGCCACAGTTTATTAATCCATTCACGGGTTGATGGGCACTTGGGTTATTTCCACATGTTGGGAGATTATGAATTGACTTGCAATAAACATTCTAGTGCAAATGTCCTTATGGTAAAATGATTTTTTTTCTTCTGGGGAGATGCCTAGTAATAGTATTGAAGGATCAAATGGAAGGTCGACTTTTAGTTCTTTGAGGATTCTCCATACTTCTTTCCAAAGAGGCTGTATGAGTTTATGCAGTACATTTTAGAAGCAGCAAACTCCACCTGCCTCTCTCCCTAGGCAAGAAACATTCTCTTAGGGCTCCGAGGAATGGTGCGGTCACTGGGAGAGGCAATAAGTGCCCAGAGCAAGCAGGGTTGCCATCATGTTCACTAACTCGTGGAAGTAAATCTTCTGTGCACGTGTGTAATATATAGGTACACAAGAGAAACTGAGTGATGGAGGAAGGGAGGTTATATGTGCAGTTCACTGTGTGAAACTTAATCTTTTAAAGCATTTCTAGCAACCAAGTAACAGTATCTAATGGCAACATGCTAGAATCTTGAGCGTGAATGGGAAGGATTGTGACATACGAAAAAATCCAAGTTAGAATGGTGCTTGATACAAGTGAAAATCAGTTTGCAGCTACTGGAAGTGGGGAGGAGCATATAAATTGTTTTAGGAAAAAAAATCAAAACAAAAAGCCAGTATTAACAGGCTCAGAGAAATGAAGTTAAAAGGATTAGATGTTGCTCCTGCCTAGAAGTGAAAAGCCAGCGTGTTTCCATGATAATGACTTCCCAGAAGTCTTTCCCTGCAGATGACTTCGGTATCTACTATGTCCTGTGAGCCTTTGTCTATTACAGCTTTCTAGATAAGATCAGTTGTGGGGAAGAGCCGTGCTCCAAGGAGTCAGGGGATACGTTCCGCATTTGGAAGTGTTTTCCTGGGTTTGGTTAGGTTTTTTGAGACAGAGTCTCATTTCATCACTCTTCGTAGAGTGCCATGGCATCATAGCTCTCAGCAACCTCTAACTTTTGGGCACCAAAGATCCTCTTGCCTCAGCCTCCTGAGTAGCTGGGACGACAGGTGCCCCCTTCACCCCAACGCCTAGTTATTTTTAGAAACAGGGTCTTGCTCTTGCTCAAGCTGATCTCAAACTCCTGAGCTCAGGCAATCCACCTGCCTCCCCAGAATGCTAGGATTACAGGGGTGAGCCACCACGTTCAGCATGGGTTCTCCCAGGTTTGACCCATGGGAGGTCCACAAAAGGAAGGGAAGATAATGACCCAATATCTCAGCAACAGAGGCATGTACTTCCTAAAGGGTGACAGTCTAGGGCCTCCCAGGACATCAGTAAGAAAAAGTGAACATGACCATTCATGTAACAGTGAACCCTTTTCAAACTGATGTGAGTGTACATAGATGTACTGAGGCAAGCTAGCTGTTTCATGGAGCCCCAGTTTTAGACACAGTACAAAGAAAGAAAAATTATACAAAATGAAGATACTGGGCTACCTGATACAATATACAAAAATCACAAAAGAACGGCAGTGCCTGTGGCTCAGTGGGTAGGGCACGGGCCCCATATTCCAAGGGTGGTGGGTTCGAACCTGGCCCCTGCCAAACTGCAACAAAAAGTAGCTGGGTGTTATGGTGGGCGCCTATAATCTCAGCTACTCGGGAGGCTGAGGCAAGAGAATTACCTAAGCCCAGAAGTAGAGGTTGCTGTGAGCTGTGACACCACAGTACTCTACTGAGGGCGACAAAGTGAGACTATGTCTCTAAAAAACATAAAATAAAAATCACAAAAGGAAGACCTGTGAGGGGAGAGGAGGCCTCTGAGGGAGTCCTCAGTGTTCTCTGCACACATCTGGCCAGTCGATGTGAACACTTAAATTCTTTTTTTTTGCAGTTCTTGGCCGGGGCTGGGTTTGAACCCACCACCTCTGGTATATGGGGCCGGCACCCTACTCCTTTGACCCACAGGTGCTGCCCTGAACACTCAATTCTATAGTTTACTGTGAAGGACATAGTAGATCAATTCCCTTAAGTTTTGAGTTTTTTTGTTTTATTTTGTCAGACTGGGTCTCACTATGTTACCCAGGCTAGAGTGCAATGGCATCGCCGTAGTTAACTGTAGCCTCAAACTCCTGGACTTAAGCAAGCCTCCTGCCTCAGCCTCCTTCATAACTGGGACTCCTGGTGTGTGCCATGACAGCTGGCTAATTTTTGTATTTTGTGCCCAACCCTTAAAATTATTGTAGTTATTATTTATTGACTAGGTAATCTGTGCCAAGTACCTTGTATGGTATGTGCATAATTGTCACAACAATCCTATAAGCAGATGGCATTATTTCAATTTTATAGATGAGAAACAGGCATAAGAATTCCAGATCAGGCCAGGTGTGGTGGCTGATGCTTATAATCCTGGTACTCTGAGAGGCCCAGGTGGTAGGATCTCTTGGGCTCAGGAGTTCAAGACTAGCCTGAGCAATAGCAAGACCCCTTCTCTACTAAAAATAGAAACATTAGCTGGGCATTGTGGCGGGCACCTGTAGCTACTTGGGAGACTGAGGCAGGAGGATCTCTTGAACTCAGGAGTTTGAGGTTGCCGGGAGCTAGGCTGAGGCCATGGCAGTCTAGCCTGGGTCAACAGAGTAAAACTATGTCTCAAATAAAAGAAAAAGAATTGGCTCCGCACCTATAGCTCAACTGGCTAAGGCGCCAGCCACGTACACCTAAGGTGGCGGGTTCGAATCCCCAGCCCGGACCCG
>NW_003852406.1:3415474-3426443 GCF_000181295.1 Otolemur garnettii | reverse complement strand
GTCTGTAGTCCCAGCTACTTGAGAGGCAGAGGCAAGAGAATCGCTTAAGCCTGAGAGTTGGAGGTTGCTGTGAACTGTGATGCCATGGTACTCTACCCAGGATGACAGCTTGAGGCTCTGTCTCAAAAAAACAAACAAACAAAAATTCTTAATATAGTGCCAGGTTCAATACATGATAGCTATTATTATTAACTATTATCTATTGGTGTTATTACTACTGGTAATAAAATTTGATTACCTAGCAAAAAAGGAAAAGTTTTGGTATTTGGTGGGAAAGTTTACATTTTTTGCCAATCAATTCTAGGACTCTGAAAAACCAGTATTTTCAGTTGTCTTCCACCAGTTTTAGGAAGAAATTTTATCTGTCTTATTTCACTTCAGGCACTCGTTCAGAGTTCTGTGTAGCAGCCCGTATAGCTTATGGCTAGGAGGAGTGAGAGTTATAAGAAATACCTGTAATGGAACACCTTGGGGGAAAAGGCATGGAGAGAGATTTGGTTCTAACTAGCACGAGAGCTCGAGAGCTCGCGAGATGAGAGCAGTGGTGAACTGGCAGTCTCTACACCTGTGGTGCTGAGAGGCACGAGCTCAGCCTTTTATTAGGCTGGAGGAGCAGGCAGTCGGGAGCATGCGCATTCTGTCCGGGATGCTTACTCTGACTCTGTCTCCTCTCCTGCCTGAGGACCGCCAGCATGGAGTCTGTCTGCTGAAGATTACCAAGCTCTGCCAAAGACTAAGAGCTATCTGTTAAAGAAGACTGCTTTACTCTCTCTAAGACAAACTCTCTCTTTCTCTCTCTCCAGCTAAAGTAGATAGCCCTCAGGCACCTAAGAGAAACTGTTCCTGAGCCAGGCAGATTAGCCATCCGCATCTGGAACCTGCCTAAGCTGGGCCTGAGGCCTGACCAGTCCCAGGCCCTGACAAGTGGTGTCAGGAGCAGTTCCTGACGGTTCTGGACTGATTTTATTATTTTTTTTTTTCTATGAGACACAGTCTCACTTTATCGCCCTCCTTAGAGTGCTGTAGTGTCACAGCTCACAGCAACCTCCAACTTCTGGGCTTAGGCGATTCTCTTGCCTCAGCCTTCCGAGTAGCTGGGACTACAGGCGCCTGCCACAACACCCGGCTATTTTTTGTTGCAGTTTGACCGGGGCCAGGTTTGAACCTGCTACCTTCAGTATATGGGGGCCGGCGCCCTACCCACTGAGCCACAGGCACAGGCCCTGGACTAATTTTAGACCTCCACGTTCCAATACCTCTGTTCTTGGTGTGGAATGTATTGGAGGGAGGTCTTTTTAAAAAGTCTTCCTTACGGCGGTGCCTGTGGCTCAGTGAGTAGGGCGCCAGCCCCATATACCAAGGGTGGCAAGTTCAAACCAGGCCAAACGGCAGCAAAAAAAAAAAATAAAATAAATAGCCGGGCATTGTGGCGGGCGCCTGTGGTCCCAGCTACTGGGAGGCTGAGGCAAGAGAGTTGCCTAAGCCCAGGAGTTGGAGGTTGCTGTCAGCTGTGTGACGCCATGGCACTCTACCGAGGATGATAGAGTGAGACTCCACAAAAAAAAAGTCTTCTTTATTTTGTGAGATCGGCAGGGCCTTATTGTCATGTGGACATCCTTTGGGACTTCAAAATCCTTTCTTCCTTTCTTTCTCTGTGGACCAACACAGCGCAGAGTGCACAGATAACTATGACCCCCTTCCAGTTAACGAGCCTGATGAGAGCCAGCCCCATTTCCAGGGTGTGACGGGCCTGCGGAACTTGGGCAACACCTGCTACATGAATGCCATCTTACAGTGTCTCTGCAGCATCTCACCACTGGTGGAGTACTTCCTGTCTGGAAAGTACATGACTGCTCTTCAAAAGTAAGGTCATTTTCAGCCCCTGCAGCCTGGCCGCCACCCCCAGGTCCCCACCAGTGAGTTAGGGAAGGAACCCTCTGGAGTCCCTATGAAGGACTAAATAAGTTGGTAGAGGCTGTAGCTCCCCAGATAACACATGTAGGGGGAGTAGAGTGGGAAGGGCAACCGAGAAATGAATGAAGCTCCCTTTGTGGACAATTCCCCCTGCTCAAGGGATTAGGTGCCTTCTTTTCATTAAATCAGCCAGAAACATGCCCCTTCCTTCCTCCAAGGGACTGCAGTGAGGTTGCCACTGCCTTCGCCTACCTGATGACAGACATGTGGCTTGGAGACTCGGACTGTGTCTCACCAGAAATATTTCGGTCAGCTCTTGGCAACCTCTACCCAGCATTTATGAAAAAGACACAACAAGACGCTCAGGAATTCTTGATTTATGTCCTAAATGAACTTCATGAGGCTCTGAAAAAGGTGAGTAGAATTCACCTTAAAACCAGATAGTTCAAATCACGTCTTGGTTCATCTTATAAGGGTACATGTGAATCTTTCTAAGTGTAGAATATAAATGTCTTAACACAATAACTTAAGAAAATGACATGAAGTCTGTTAACCAGTTTGATGAAAATATTTCAAATTGTATATAAAAGCAGTACACTGTACCCCAGGACAGAATTAATGTACACAGCTATGATTTAATAAAAAAAAAAAATCAGATAGTTCTGCAGCTTTATCAACAACTTCTATTTCTCATTCTTTTTTTTTTTTCATTCGGTCAATGTAGCCTACTTTCCGCCAGGTACTGTGCTAGGTGCTGGGGGTATGAGCGCATTCAAATTACTATTTGAATATATAACTGTATTTACCAAACACAATTATCATCAGAGTCACCTGGGAAGATTTTACAACAGATTCTAAGGCACTTGCTCTCGTGTTAGTGAATTGTTACAGAAGGTCTGGGGGCTTCCTCTCAGAAACGTCACTTGGCACTTCCAGTAGTCAGTCCACTGTGGGAACCAATGATCTAGGTTCCTTTATGAATAAAATCTGCATGGACTACTTTTTTTTTTTTTTTTACAGTTTTGGCCAGAGCTAGGCTTGAACCCACCACCCTTGGTATATGGGGCCAGCACCCTACTCCTTAAACCACAAGTGCCGTCCTTCATGGACTACTTTTTAAAAGTGGAAAATACATTTTTTAATAAAAACTATTCCTTATAAGAGATAACATATAGAAATTTACAACTTAAATTTTCTTTCTTTTTGAGACAGTCTCACTCTGTCACTCAGGGTTGAGTGCCACAGAGTCATTATAGCTCACAGCAACCTCAAACTCCTGGGCTCAAGAGATCTTGCCTCAGTTTTTCTACTTTTTAGTAGAGACGGGGGTCTCGCTGTTGCTCAGGCTGGTCCTGAGCTCAAGCAATCTGCCTGCCTAAGCCTCCCAGAGTGCTAGAATTACAGGCATGAGCCACCACGCCCCGCTAACTTAAATTTTCTTAGCACCTACAAATCTATGAATGAGCTTGATATCAGATTCAGGGCAGACCTATACACTGCAAAGTTTCATCTTCATATCAGAGATTCTTAACCTGAGTTCTTCAAGGGATTAGGCCATACATTTGATTAAACAAAAAATTGCCAGTTATTCTAGAGATTTATTTACAAAACTCACTGCTGTTAGCCTTGGTCTGAGACTCATATTCCCTGAAAATACGTCCTTGACTTTATGCAAATATCCCTGTGCTAATGTTACCCCATTGCATACCTAGTATCCTGGAAATGGTTAGTGTAAAAATCACGATCTGGAGCCGTTAATCATTTGCAGTCTTCATTTCATTTTCATTTTTCATAACAAGATGTTCACAGCAGTACTTTTTTAGCCAGGGGATAGGAGGGTGGTCAGTAAAAATCACTGACGTCCTTGGCTGCGGCCAATCTGAAATAAATAGCATTCTGGTTCCCCAGAACAAACTAGGAATTGAGGGCATTAAATTATCATCAAGGGGGGAAGATCTTGGCAACGAAGAGTGTGATGAAAGAAGCATGCAAAGTGGAATGGTAAGCACAACTCCAGGTTAAAGCTGGCTGTGGAGCTAAGGCATGTTCAAAATGTTTATTCTCCTGGGACTCTAAAATCAATGAAAATTCAGGGTGTGCTCCGGGAATGCTGTTCCTAAGTATGAGCTGGATTCAAACCAGCTTACAAGGCTAGTTAAACTGGGCCGCCTTAGGAATTTAAGATCTGCTCTCTTTGTTTGTTTACTCAGATTTGTTTTGTTGTTGTTGTTTTCTGAGACAATCTCAAGCTGTTGCCCTGGATAGACGTGTCACAGCTCACAGCAAACCTCAAACTATTGGGCTTAAGCGATTCTCTTGCCTCAGCCTCCCAAGTAGTTGGGACTACAGGTGCCCGCCACAACGCCCAGCTGATTTTTGGTTGTAGTTGTCATTGTTTGGCAGGCCCAGGCTGGATTTGAACCTGCCAGCTCTGGTGTATGTGGCTGGTGCCCTAGCTGCTGAGTTAGAGGTGCCGAGCCAAAATTTGCTCTTTTAAAAAAGTATTTTCTGGCTTGGCACCTGTGGCTCAAGTGGCTAAGGTGCCGGCCACATACACCTAAGGTGGCAGGTTTGAATCTAGCCCGGGCTTGCCAAACAATGATGGCTGCAACCAAAAAAAAAAAATAGCCGGGCGTTGTGGTGGGCACCTCTGGTCCCAGCTACTTGAGAGGCAGAGGCAGGAGACTTGCTTGAGACCAGGAGTTGGAGGTTGCTGTGAGCTGTGATGTCACAGCACTCTACCCAGGAGGACAGCTTGAGGCTCTGTCTCAAAAAAAAAAAAAAAAAAAAGTATTTTCTATAAACTGAAGAAGAAAGGGGTAGGGGATGTAACCTGAAGAGACTAGAGGGAGGAAAGATGGATTCCTTTATCTTACCTCTGTTTCTGCTTGCGTGACCTAAAGCTGACTCAACAGCTTACCCTCTTCCCAGGACAAGCTAGCTCCAGGACCCTGTATCATGTGTCAGAGGCTGTCAGGTTACAGGGCTGTGAACGACATTCCTCAGCTTCACTGAGAAAAGGGGAATGTCTGAATTATGAGAAATCACAAGTGATATATACTCTTAAGTAGATATTAGTCTATTTATTGTCTGAATCCAAACCTGAGTGATTTCTGGTAGTAATGTATCATTCTGATGTGACAAAATCCAGTCATTCTATTAAAATACATATTTTCTAGAGGGACTTTACCTAACAAATGCAAGCAGTGTAACCTGGTTCTTTGTACCCTCACTGATTCCCCAACAGTTAAGAAAAATGTATTTTCTGATAACCAATAGTTGACTTGGGGGGATTTATTCCTTGACTCAGTACCACCGAAGAAGATCATATGAGAAAAGATCTATTCAGAGATGCTGCAGGAAGGTGATTGCCAACGAGACGTCCATCATCACCCGGCTGTTTGAAGGGCAGCTCAATTACAGCATCGTGTGTTTAAAGTGTGAGAACTGCACCTACAGAAACGAAGTCTTCACTGTCCTCTCGCTCCCCATTCCGTGCGAGTACGAGTGCTCCCTTCAGGTAGGGCTCTCTATGCCTGGATGTTTCATCTGCTCTGCTCCCAACCCCAGATGTTCTCAGGGTTGTTTCTATAGTTTGGTAGTAGGAAAACTAAACTGCTTTATAACTTAAAAAAAAGAAGAAAAGAAGTCCATAATGACGTCTTTTTTTTTTTTCTTTAGACAGAGTCTCATTCTGTCACCCTGGGTAGAATGCCATGGCATCCTAGCTCACAGCAACCTCAAACTCTGGGCTTGAGTAATCCTCTAGCCTCAGTCTCCTGAGTGGCTGGGATTACCGGCATCTGCCATAACCCTTAGCTACATTTTCTATTTTTATTAGAGACGGGGTTTTACTCTTGCTCAGGCTAGTCTCCAACTCCTGAGCTCAAGCCAATGCACCTGCCTTAGCCTTCTAGAGTGCTAAGATTATGGGTATGAGCCACCACCCCTGGCCCGCATAATTTTTTTAAAAAGTGACAGATGTACTGCCCAAAAGTGTCTGTGAATTCAGTTGTATTTCTAAATACAACTCCACAACAAAGCCTCATTGTAAAAAAACAAGTGGAGTTTATTCAGTCTATTGAGATGACTTGGTGCATATAAGGAATTTATGATTTCTTGCAAAAAACTTTGACTCTTCCTCACCACAGAGGTCGGTAGGCTCAGACTGGGAACTTGATATAAAAGAATCTGACTCTTGGACTTAAGCTCTGATATTTCAGATTAAAGCTGTGAGATGTTCTGAGAAGAGAGTAGAATCCAGTGCCTTCGTTGACCTCCCTAATTTTCCGTACCACAATGCCAAATGTGAATCTGTAAGAAGGGGAAGATGGTAGGCAGCAGGAAGTCTTCTCGCAGAATTATACAGATTGATATTTTTCTTCCTAAATTATGAAAGCACATCTATTGCTTAAAGTTCTGACACACCAGAACAGGATAACAGACCCTTACTCCCTATTTGCCGCTAGTCTTTGTTCCCAGATCAAACGGCTAAAAATTGCTAGGAAAGGAATTCCAAACACTCTCTAAGGGCAGTGCTGGCCAGTCTACTGAAAGGAAGCCTTGTCTTCCTCTTTAGGTTAATGGTTTGCAAAACCAGGTCTAATTTATTTCTATTCTGCTGTCTTTATGTGCCGTCCCCCCCATCCCCTGAGATATGGTCATTTTTTCAGTTACCAGATTGCTTCAGTGATGAGACAAATAGTATAAAACAGCAGCCTGACTTCATTAGTGAAAATTGCAAAGTCAATATTATTCTGAAATAATAAACCAGAAATGTTAAAACATTGATTCCTAAATTATAAGTGAAGTAGGCTCTCAGATGCATTTTGGTAACTAAGTGAAAAAGAAGCACCTCTTCTGCTAGGTAGATGTCATAGCTCTCCGGGCTGTGCCTGGTAATGCTGGCATCTCCTGGACTTGTTAATTTGGAGAAAAGCACCAAGGATCCAGTTTGGTCACCAAATGCTTTTTTTTTTTCCTCAACAGGACTGTCTGCAATGTTTTTTTCAACAAGACACACTGACTTGGAACAACCAAATTCGTTGTGCCTTTTGTGAAACCAACCAAGAAACAGCTGTGAGGGCCAGTATTTCCAAAGCACCAAAAATAATTGTTTTTCACTTAAAAAGGTAAGGATTTTGATATTTGTGGGCAGATATTTTTGAACAGCTTTTTTTTTTTTGAGACAGAGCCTCAAGCTATCCACCTGGGTAGAGTGCTGTGGCATCACAGCTCACAGCAACCTCCAACTCCTGGGCTCAAGCTAGTCTCCTGCCTCCGCCTCCCAAGTAGCTGGGACCACAGGCACCCACCACAATGCCCGGCTATTTTTTGGTTGCAGCCTTCATTGTTGTTTGGCAGGCTGGATTCGAACCCACCACCTTAGGTGTATGTGGCTGGTGCCTTAGCCACTTGAGCCACAGGCGCTGAGCCTTTTGAACAGCTTTATTGAGATATAATTCACACTCATTTAACACGTACGGTTCAATAGTATTTGGCGTATTACATTATTAGTGTTTTTAAATTGTGATAAAAACAAATTTTATGTGCAACATAAAATTTGCCATCTTAGTAAATATAGGTATAAAATCCATTGGCATGAATTATTCACAATGTTGTGTAATAATCATCACTATTTCCAAAACTTTTTCATCACCCAAATAGAAACTCTGCAACACTAAGAACTCCACATTCCTTCTCCCAGTCCCCAGCAACCTCTAATCTACTTCTGTCTATAAATTTGCCTATTCTAGGTACTTGATATAAGAGGTATCATATGGTCTTCATCCTTGTTGTCTGGCTGATTTCACTCAGCATGATGTTTATATTTTCTTTTCTTTTCTTTTCTTTTTTTTTTGTTTCAGTTGTCATTGTTGTTGTTTAGCTGGCCCGGGTGGGGTTTGAACCCATCACCCTCGGTGCATGTGTTAATGTTTTCAAGGTTCATCTGTGTTGTACCACATACCAGAACTCCTGTTCTTTTTAAGGTTGAATAATATTCCATTGTACGTATATATCACATTTTGTTTCTCTGCTTATTTGCTAGTGAACATTTGGGGTTTTTTTGTCTTTTTTTTTTTTTTTATTGAATGGTAACTATGTACATTAATGCACTTCTGGGGTATAGTGTGGGGTTTTCACATGCAATCCGAAATGGACATTTGGGTTTTCCACCTTCTGGCTGATGGGAATAATGCTGCAATGATCATTGGTGTAAAAGTATCTGAGTCCTGCTTCCAATTCCTCTTAAGTATCTGTTTAGGTGTAGAAGGGATGAGACATATGGTAATTCTGTGTTGAGGATTTTTCCACAGTAGCAATAACATGTTACATTCCCACTGGCAATGTACAAGAGTTCCAGTTTCTCTGCATCTTCACCAACACTTGTTATTTTCCATTTTATTTTTTTTTTGTTTTATTTATTTTTTCAATATTTTATTAGGCAATTTCTTTTTATTGTATCAGGTTCATTGAGGGTACAAAGAATTAGGTTACACTGATTGCATTTGTTAGATAAAGCCCCTCTTATAACTGTGTCCTGCCCCCAAGAGTTGTGCCATACACCATAAGCTTCCCATCTCCCTCCTTTCTCCCCTCTACCTCTTTCCACTGCCCCCCCACCCAAATTGATTTGACTTTTTCTTTTATGTATTAGATCGTCTACTGGCTTCATATTAGGATTGAGTACATTGGATTCTTCTCCATTCTTGTGATGCTTTACTAAGAAGGATGTATTAGGCAATTTTTAAAACATACAGTACAGTTGAAAGAATTATACAGTAATCACCCATGCATCCACCACATACATTTTATCGTTTTTTTCTTCTTCACATGTAGGGAATTTGTTGATAGAGAGGCCACAAGTTCTGTGCCCCTCATCACAATGATCCCAGTTTCCTGTTGGGCATGTTATAAACAGGATTTTCCATTTTATTGTTGTTTCTTAATAACCAGCCTAAAGGGAGTTAAGTGGTATCTCATTGAGGTTTTGACTTGCATTTACCTAATGACTAATGGTAGTGGCCATCTTTTCATGTGATATTATCCATTCATATATTTCATTTGAAGGAATATCCATTCAAATCCTTTGTTATGGGCAGATTTAAAAGTATGAAAAGGACATGAGTAGTAAAAACAGTTTTTTGTTTGTTTTTAGTAAAAACAGTTATTTATTTTATTTTTATTTATTTTTGGTGGGGGTATTTAAAATCTATTTTAATGAAAACATTCTTGGCTCGGCACCTGTGGCTCAAGTGGCTAAGGCGGCAGCCACATACACCTAGGGTGGCAGGTTCAAATCCAGCCCAGACCCACCAAACAGCAATGATGGCTGCAACCAAAAAAAAAAGCCAGATGTGTTGTGGCGGGCGCCTGTGGTCCCAGCTACTTGGGAGGCTGAGGCAAGAGACTCGCTTGAGCTCTGGAGTTGGAGGTTGCTGTGAGCTGTGATGCTATGGCACTCTACCCAGGGGGACAGCTTGAGGCTCTGTTTCCAAAAAAATGAAAACATTCTCATCATTTTAAACAATTTGCATTGTTTAATCTGAAGTGTTCTGGCATCAGGACTTAACTTTTCTGCTCCACAGGTTTCAGGTGCCACTGTATTACTCATCCTCCAGTGCTCTTGAGACTGTGTTAGCCATGTCTGCCTCTGTGGGAAGTCCTGGTGGCAGCTTCAGGGGCTTGATTCTTATCAAATGTTTGATCACTCTCAGTTTCGTATTCACTGAAAGGAAAGGGATATTCTTGTGAACTTGAGGGGTATGTGCTTTTTCTAATCCAAGCATCTTTCTTGTATCTTTTTCCTAGTATGGACGTCATTTTGTACTTTTTATTCTAGTAACAACATGCAGTTTATGGGAGTTCTGTGGATCCCGACCATACTTTTTATGATCTTCAGGTGAAGGCTGAAACACTTTATCTGGAATTCTTGACTTGGTGAATTTGTGACGAATCCAATCTGTACAAATAAGAGACTCCACGCCTTTTGTCACAGTCTGTAGTCTGCCTAATGGTCTCTGAACTACTGTACACAAAATCCCTGCCATAAGTGTGGTGATTATTCTCTTTAGAGGCCCTGGCTTAAAGTCCAATACTTTCGGCCACTCAGTCTCCACTCACCAGCGCCTGCCAAATGCTTCTGTTTTTAGTAAAATCAGTTTTATGTGACACATTTTCCATCAATTTAGGGGCAGTGCAATGACTCTCAAAATAGCATATATTTAGATCAGGAAAGTTTCTTCTTAGAAACAAAAGTTGATGTCTATTCTGAATATCTAATGAAATCATCAGCCTACATTTGGAATGGAAACATTACAGAAGAACAAACATGTTAAGAGTGAGCATGTAAGAATGAACACTGAAAGATGAGGAGTTTCCCAGGCAGAAGAAAGGGAGAAGGGAATGATATATGTACAAGGATATTGGTATGTACGGTAAATGTCAGGACAGGAAAGAGTGATGATGAGACTCTAAGGAGGTGCGGGCCTTGTGCAGAGTCTACCGTAATATCACATATTAAGATCTCTGGGATTTACCTTTTGTGCAGTAGTAACTTGGAAGTGAGTATTGTGTGATTAGCCTTAAAAAGCGATCCCAACTAGGTTGGAAGATGTTTGGGAAAGAGCCTGAAAGGGACAATAGTCAAGATGCTCCTGGAAGAACTTAAATAAGAGATGAGGACCTGGACTGTGGTACGTGTACTCGTGATGGGGAAGGAAAGAATGCAATAGATTCAGGAAGTTTTGGGGAGGTAAAAGTAGAATCAACAGGACCTGAGTAGCAAGGCTTTTGACAGTGGAGAAGCAGGGCAGATGAGGAAGTAGAAATACAAGACGACTCCAGGGCTTTTCAGTTGGTTGACTGAATGCATGATATATAGGACATCATGTTACACTTGAGCAGAGGTTCTCAAAGGTCTGACCCTGGACTGATAGCTAATTATTAACTCATTTCCAGTACTTTTTTTTTTTTTTTTTGAGACAGAGCCTCAAGCTGTCCCCCTGGGTAGAGTGCTGTGGCATCACAGCTCACAGCAACCTCCAACTCCTGG
>NW_003852406.1:3414265-3415262 GCF_000181295.1 Otolemur garnettii | reverse complement strand
GCACCTTAGCCACTTGAGCCACAGACGCCGAGCCACTTTCCTTGTTTTTGAGTCTGTTGTGTCTGAATTTATTATAGCTACTCCCATTTTCTTAATGTTAATGTGGTATATTTCTCTCTGTCCATTTACTCTTAGTTTCTTTATAGTTAAAGTAAGTTTCTTTTATAGAACATATAGTTGAGTCATGTTTTTTGTTTTTTTGCAGTTTTTGGCTGGGGCTGGGCCCTAACCCACCACCTCCAGCATATGGGGCCAGCGCCCCACTCCTTTGAGCCACAGGCGCTGCCCTGAGTCATGTTTTTGATGCTCTATGACATGGCACATTTGAGCTATTGGTATTCAAAGTGATTGTTGGTATACAGTAGAAGCTCCTTAGTTGACCCCCTCCCTCCATTAACCAACTCTTTAAGTTAACCTAATTTACATAGACTGGACTTTATGTATGTATCAGTAGAGTAGGCCTAGTTCCTTACGTTGACCACCTCCGTATGTTGACCAGTTTGTTAGAGTCACTTGGTTGGTCAACTTATAGAAGTTCTACTGTATTTGAGTTAATATCTACCATTAGTTACTATTTTCTATTTGTTGCCATTGTTCTTTGTTCCTATATTTATCTTCCACTCTTTTTCTGCCTTTTGTGGTTTTAACTGAGTATTGTATGATTTTATTTTCTCTCCTTTCTTAAGGAAACATGTCTATTATACTTTTTAAACTATTTTTAGTGATTGCCCTAGTTTGCAATATACATTTAATGAACCCAGGCCTACTTTCATTTAACATTATACTGCTTCATATGTAGTAAGAGAATCTTATAATAACAGAATAATTCTAATTTCTCTCTCATCTCTTATGTCATTGCTGTTATTCTTTTCAAGAATGTCCTATGTGGCCTTTTGATTTTGGCATTTTTCACTTAGCATATTTGAGACTAACCCATGTTATTGCTCATATTCTTACTTTTTTATTGTGTATTTGTCGTTTTTATGAATGTACCACA
>NW_003852406.1:3411573-3412943 GCF_000181295.1 Otolemur garnettii | reverse complement strand
ACCCCTATTATGAAACTAATTTATACCTTTTATATGAAAGCTATAACCTAATAACAGCCTAAGAATACGGGGAGGGGGGAATGGGTGGAGGAAGGGGGATTGGAGGGATCACTTCTGAGGTTTATCTTACAAGGGTACAAGTGAATCTAAGAGTAGAATGTGAACGTTTTAAAACAATAGCTAAGAAAATGACATGAAGGCTATGTTAACCAGTTTGCTGGAAGTGTTTCGGATTGTGTGTGAAAACCCCACACTGTACCCCAGAAGTGCATTAATGTACATAGTTACCATTCAATAAAAAAAAAAAAGATATAAGGAAAAGCTGAGCCAACTTGATCAGAATGAATACCCTTGGCTCAAGTACACTCTTCAGGAAGTTGGTGGGATTTCCACTTCCCCCAAGCTAAGCTTGCTCCTCTTTCTTTCTTTCTTTTTTTTTTTTGGCCCCAGTAGGTTCGATTTAGCTTAACTCTACATATCACCTCACTCCCTGACTCAAACTTCTGGGCCCACTCCAGTCTCAGTTTAGTGAGGCTTATGAATGTGGTGTTTCTAAATATATTTAGATATGAAAAAAGTAATTTATCTATAGGTCCATACCAAATAATTGTTCCAAGAAATTATTTTTAACTGTACTTCAAATTTGCCAAAGTATGTAGAATTCACTCATAAGTGGTTCAAAACTTACTTTGTATTTCACACATTTATTATTCCTCCAGGTTTGACATTCAGGGTATGATGAAAAGGAAGCTGAGAACAAATATTCATTACCCACTCACTAACTTGGACCTCACGTCTTACATTTGTCCAATTTTCCGGAAGCATCCTAAATACAACCTATGTGCAGTGGTGGTGAGTAAGATACTAAAACTATTAAAAGTAACACAATTTTAAAGAAAACTCTATAATTACTTGCTTGGATCTCTATTCCTTCTAGCTCTCCCTGACTTCTCCTATACCCTTCCTTTAAAAACAAAGTAGAGAGCCTGGGGGCCGGGCGCAATGGCTCAGCCTGTAATCCCAGCATTCTGGGAGGCTGAGGTGGGCAGACTGCTGGAGATCAGGCATTCTAGACCAACCTGAGCCAGAGCAAGACCCCATCTCTAAAAAATATTTGGGTACCTATAGTCCCAACTAACTAGTCAGGAGGCTGAGGCAAGAGAATCACTTGAGCCTAAGAGTTTGAGGTTGCTGTGAGCTATGATGCCATGACACTCTACTGAGGGTGACTGAGGGTGACCAAAAAAAAAAAAAGCCTGAAAACAGCCTGCTTTGTTCTAGAACACTAGAGCAATAAGAAAATAGAATATTCTGCCTCGGCGCCTGTGGCTCAAGTGGCTAGGGCGCCAGCCACATACACCTAAGGTGGC
>NW_003852406.1:3406199-3408780 GCF_000181295.1 Otolemur garnettii | reverse complement strand
TTCATTTGGAATTTTGATAGTGTATTGAATCTGTAGATCATTTTGGGTAGTACATTCATATTCCATATGAATTTAAGGATTGTTTTTTCTATTTCTGTGAAAGCTTTCATTGGAATTTTGATAGTGTATTGAATCTGTAGATCATTTTGGAAGAATATTTTAACAATATTCTTTGGATAGTACATGGATTGGAAGAATATTTTAACAATATTCTTCCAATCCATGAACATGAGGTATCTTTCCATTTATTTGTGTTTTCTTCCAATTATTTCATTGGTGTTTTATAGATTTCAGTATTGTTCACCCCCTTGATTAAATTTACACCTAAGTAGTGTTTGTTGCTTTTGTAAATGGAATTGTTATCTTAATTTCCTGTTGGACAGTTTATTATTAGTATATAGAAATGCTATCAATTTTTGTATGTTGATTTTTTGTATACTGCAACTTTACTGTATTTATCAGTTATAATTTTTTATTAAATCATAGCTGTGTACATTAATACTGTCATGGGGTACAGTGTGCTGTTTTTATATACAATTTGAAATATTTTCATCAAACTGGTTAACATAGCCTTCATGTCATATTCTTAGTTATTGTGTTAAGACATTTATATTCTACATTTACAAAGATTCACATGTACAATTATAAGATGAACCATAGGCGTGATCCCACCAATCACCCTCCTTCCACCCCTCACCTCTTCCCTCCCCTCCCCTCCCTCTCCCCTTTCCCCATATTCTTGGGCTATAATTGGGTTATAGGTTTCCTATGAAAGCTATAAATTAGTTTCATAGTAGGGCTGTGTATATTGGATACTTCCATTCTTGAGATACTTTGCTAAGAAGAATATTTTCCAGCTCAATCCATGTAAACATGAAGGAGGTAAAGTCTTCATCATCTTTCTTTAGGGCTGCACAGTATTCCATAGTGTACATATACCACAATTTATTAATCCATTTGAGGGTCTGTGGGCACTTGGGCTTCTTCCATGACCTAACAATTATGAATTGGGCTGTAATGAACATTCTGATACACATATCTTTGTTGTAGTGTAATTTTTGGTCTTCTGGATATATATACCTAGTAAAGGAATTATAGGATCAAATGGCAGGTCTATTTTTAGTTCTCTAAGTGTTCTCCAGACATCTTTCCAAAAGGAATGTATTAGTTTGCAATCCCACCAGCAGTGTAGAAGTGTTCCTTTTCTCCACAACCATACCAGCATCTGTGATTTTGGGACTTTGTGATATGGGCTAATCTTACTGGTGTTAGATGATATCTCAAAGTAGTTTTTTGTTTGTTTGTTTGTTTGTTTGTTTGTTTTTTGAGGCAGACCCTCAAGCTATCTCCCTGGGTAGAGTGCTGTGACATCTCAGCTCACAGCAATCTCCAACTCCTGGGCTCAAGCGAGTGTCCTGCCTGAGCCTCCCAAGTAGCTGGGACCACAGGCGCCCACCACAACACCCGGCTATTTTTTGGTTGCAGCCGTCATTGTTGTTTGGTGGGCCGGGCTGGATTCGAACCCGCCACCTTATGTGTATGTGGCTGGCGCCTTAGCTGCTTGAGCCACAGGTGCCAAGCCTCAAAGTAGTTTTGACTTGCATTTCTCTGATGAGTAAGGATGATGAGCATTTTGTCATATATCTGTAGGCCATGCACCTGTCTTCTTCAGAGAAGTTTCTCTTAAAGTCCCTTGCCCACCCTGAGAGGGGATCACTTGTTCTCTTCTTGCTAATATGTTTGAGTTCTCTATGGATTCCAGTTATTAAACCTTTGTGGAAGACATAACTAGCAAGTATCTTCTCCCATTCTGAGGGCTGTCTGCTTGCTTTACTTACTGTGTTTTTGGCTGTGCAGAAGCTTTTTAGTTTGATGATGTCCCAGTAGTGTATTTTTGATGTTGCTTCAATTGCCCCAGGGGGTCCTCCTTATAAAATTTTTGCCCAGGCCAATTTCTTCAAGTGTTTTTCCTACACTTTCTTCTAGTATTTTTATAGTTTCATGTCTTAAGTTTAAATCTTTAATCCAGTGAGAGTCAATCTTAGTCGTGAAAGGTGTGAATCCAGTTTCAGTCTTCTACAGGTCGCCAGCGAGTTTGCCTAGCACCATTTGTTAAATAGAGAATCTTTTCCCCACTCAATGTTTTTAATTGGCTTGTCAAAGATCATATAACGGTAAGTAGCTGGGTTCATCTCTTGGTTCTCTATTCTGTTCCATACATCTACCTCTCTGTTTTTGTGCCAGTACCATGCTGTTTTGATCACTGTCGATTTATAGTATAGTCTAATGTCTGGTAGCATGATTCCTCTGGCTTTGTTTTTATTTCTGAGTAATGTCTTGGCTATCTGAGTTTTTTCTGATTCCATATAAAACAAAGTATTATTTTTGTGAAATCTTTAAAGTATGACAATGGAGCTTTAGTAGGGATTGCATTGAAATTATATATATCTTTGGGTAGTATGGGCATTTTAACAATGTTAATTCTTCCCAGCCATGAGCATGGTATATTTTTCCATTTGTTAACATTTTCAGCTATTTCTTTTCTTAGAGTTTCATAGTTCTCTTTATAGAGCCCTTTCAC
>NW_003852406.1:3401651-3403763 GCF_000181295.1 Otolemur garnettii | reverse complement strand
GTCTGCAGATTCCTGTTGTTACTGAGTTCAATTTTTATTCCATGATGGTCTGAGAAGATGCATGGAATAATTTCTATTCTTTTAAATTTGCTGAGGTTAGACTTGTGACCTAAGATGCAGTCGATTTTGGAGTATGTTCTGTGGGCTGATGAGAAAAATGTGTATTCAGTTTTGTTAGGATGAAATGTTCTGTAGATGTCCATTAAATCCAAATGCTGAATGATTACCTTTAAATCTAAAATTTCTTTGCTAAGCTTCTTGTTGGAGGATCTATCCAACATGGCCAAAGGAGTATTGAAATCTCCAACTATGATGGAGCTGGGAGAAATCGAGTTGCTCATGCCTATTAGAGTATCTCTTATAAATTGAGGTGCATTCTGGTTGGGTGCATAAATATTGATAATTGAAATCTCATCATATTTAGTATTACCCTTAACAAATATAAAGTGACCATTCTTATCCTTGCTTACTTTTGTTGGTTTAAAGCCTATTGTATCTGGAAATAAATTTGCAATTCCTGCTTTTTTCTGCTTTCCATTTGCCTGGAATATAGATGACCATCCCTTCACCCTGAGTCTATTATTTGTCTTTTAAGGTTAGATGAGATTCTTGTATGCAGCAGATATCTGGCCTGAGTTTTTGTATCCAGTCAGCCAGCCTTTGACTCTTCAGAGGACAATTTAAGCCATTCACCGTGTGGTTCCCTGTCAATTGACCAGCCACAGGCTGGGGGTGCTGGGAGGCTCTGGCAGTTCTCGGGCTGACAGGTGGGGGTGATGGGAGCAGGGATTGCTGCCTGGGGAATGCGCGGCTTTGGCAGTTCTTGGGGCTGCTGGGCCAGGGGTGTTGAGAATGTGTGGCTCTAGCAGTTCTTGGGCCACTCTGCCAGGGTGCCAGGAGTGGGGATCGCACCACCTGGGGTATGCACAGCTCTAGCAGTTCACTGGCTGCAGGGCTGGGACAGGGTGCTTGGTCCCGCAGGGATGAGGGACCGCTGCTCTTGGGCCTACCCTCACTGTCTCTGCAGGCAAGGGGGGAAGGGTGGATTGGAAATTCAAAATGGCAGTGAAAACGTTAGTTCGATTTTTCTGCCTAGCAAGAGAGTGTTCAGAATCTCAGCAGGGTCCCTCTAGGGCAGTAGACCCCACTTTCTGTAGCTCTCACATGTGGGGTGAGATAATAGGACCTCAGTTCACTGCTAGCCTATAGAAATCTTACAGGAGCAGACTAAGATAAAACAAAGAGAAAAATACAACTTTCTTGGGGGGAGGGGATGACACTTTTCCTTTGGGATGTATTATGTACCTGTAGATTGCTTTCTTGGAGTCACAACTTGCCTCAGCAGAGGTGTCCTGCAGATATCACTCTTCTCTCTCGGCTAGGCTCCCATTCTTCAACTTGGTTGGATATTTTCTGGACATTATCCTTTCCTCTGGACGAGAACTTCTATCGGAGGCTGGTATCTGTCAGCCATCTTGCCCCTAACCCTATATAATAGGGATTTTTTTGTTTGGTTGTTTGTTTGTTTTTGTTTTTGTTTTTTTTTTTGGTAGAATCTTAGGGTTTTCAATATATAAAATCATGTCTTTGGCTAACAGACAATTTCTATTCTTTTCCTATTAGGTAGGATGTCTCTTATTTCTTTTTCTTGCCTAATTGCTCTGGTTAGGACTTCCAATATTATGTTGATTAAAAAAAAAAAAGTGGTGAGAGTGAGCATCTTTTCCTTGTCCTTTATCTTAGAGGAAAAACTTTCAACTTTTCACTATTGAGTATGGTGTTAGCTGTGAGTTTGTCATATATGGACTTTATTGTGTTGAAGTTACATTCAACTGTAACTTTATATTTAATCTGTTAAGAGTTTTTATCATGAAAGATGTTGAATTTTTTTTATTTTTAGAGGCAGTCTCACTATGTCACCCTCAGTAGAGTGCTGTGGTGTCACAGCTCACAGCAACCTTCAGCTCTTGGGTTTAGGCAATTCTTTTGCCTCAGCCTCACTAGTAGCTGGGACCGCAGGTGCCCGCCACAATACCCGGCTACTTGAATTTTTTCAAATACTTCTTCTGCATCTGTTGAGATCATCATATGGTCTTTTTTTTTTTTTTTTTT
>NW_003852406.1:3392379-3401492 GCF_000181295.1 Otolemur garnettii | reverse complement strand
CCACAACGCCTGGCTATTTTTTGGTTGTAGTTGTCATTGTTGTTTGGCAGGCCTGGACTGAATTCGAACCCGCCACATTAGATGTATGTGGATGGCGCCTTAGCCACTTGAGCCACAGGCACTGAGCCATCATATGGTCTTTATCCTTTATTCTGTTAATGTGATATATCACATTTATTGCTTTTCATAGGTTAAACCATCCTTGGATTCTCTGATAAATCTTAATGGGTTATGGTGGATTATTCTGTTAATGTGTTGAATTTGCTTTGCTAGTATTTTGTTAAGGATCTATGCATCGATGTTCATCAGGGATATTGTCCTATAATTTTCTTGTACTATCTTCTTTGGCTTTGTTATCAGGGTAATGCTGGCCTTGTGAAGTAAGTTTGGAATTATTGCCTCTGGTTTGATTTTTTTTGAAAGAGTTTGAGAAGGACTAGTATTAGTTCTTTAAGTGTTTGATAGAATTCATCTGTGAAGTCATTTAGTCCTGAGACTTATTACTGATTGAATCTCTACAGGTGCCCGCCACAATGCCCAGCTATTTTTAGAGACAGGGTCTTGCTCTTAGGCTGGTCTTAAACTCTTGAGCTCAGGCAGTCCACCGGCCTCAGCCTCCCAGAGTGCTAGGATTACAGGCATGTGCTACTACTCCCAGGTCTTCCTGTTTATTTTTTTAAGGGGAAAAAATCCTATTTTCATTGCCTTCACTATAAAGAGAATTTGAGAATTTAGTATTCTAATCCATGCAAAATGGTACATCTCTCTGTTTATCTAGGATTCTCTTTAGCATCATTCAATAAGATTTTACAATTTCCTCCATTGAGGTCTTGGCTATCTTACATTTATTCCTAAGTATCTTATTTATTTATTTGCTTGAGACACAGTCTCACTTTGTCACCCTTGGTAGAGTGCCATGGATGAGGCCTATGAGAGCTATGAGAACTCAAATCAACCTCAAACTCTCAGACTCAAGCAATCCTCTTGCCTCAGCTTCCCAAGTACCTGAAACTACAGGTACTTACCACAATGCCTGGCTATTTTTTAGGGACAATAGGTCTCAATCTTGCTCAGGCTGGTCTTGAACTCCTGAGCTCAGGCGATCAACCCACCTCAGCCTCCAAAAGTGCTAGATTACAGGTGTGAGCCATTGTGACCAGCCTAAGTATCTTTTTTTTTTGGAGACAGTCTCATTGTGTTGCCTTTGGTAGAGTGCCATGGCAACCTCAAACTCTTGGGCTCAAACGATTCTCTTGCCTCAGCCTCCCAAGTAGGCACAACACCCCAGATATTTTTTTGGTGCAGTTGTCATTGTTCTTTAGCAGGCCCAGGCTGGGTTTGAACCTGCCTGCCTCGGCCTATGTGGCCGGCATCCTAACTACTGAGCTATGGGCACCTAGCTTTTTTTATCCTACTTTTGTTATTTCTTTCTGTTGTAAATAACATGGTAATTTCTTAAGTGTTTATGGATTTTTTCACCTTCTTTTCTGCTTTGTTAACCTGATTTCTCTAGTCATTTACTCCCATAGTTCTTGCCTACTACTAAATCAGGTAAGCTTTCTTTAGTCTATTTTTCCTCTACAACCTTGGAAATGATACATTTTATTTTGGTTCTTTAACAATTATACTAAAAATTAAAGCTTTCATACTAAAAGGATAAAGTCAATCAAGATCCTCATACTCTCCTCCCAAACAAATAGAAGACTCTTAACATTTTAATTCTGCAGACCAGTTAAATCAAGGACCCAGGGAACACTTGCAAGCTGTTGTAGATAACACTACTAGTTTTACTTTCCCTCCTCAACAAATAAAGTAGCAGGAATTGAGCAGGTCTTTAGGCTGATAGAGAAGACCACTCAAACATTAAGGGAATCAATACTCATCAGCTCCTGCTGAGTGCCAGGCACTGGAGATAGAAGGAAGCAATGTGGACACAGTCCTTGACTTCTAAGCTCTTACAGCCTATGGAGAAGGCAGACCTGTGCGGGTAAACGCCACTACAGGGGATGCTGTAGAGGGGATGAATGGGAGGGATACTGTGGTAGAATATGACAGGGGCTTTGACACTTCTGGTTTGTAAGAACAAAAACCATCCTTCTCTTGTCCATGCTAGAGACACTTTGTTTTTTGAGACAGTCTCAAGCTGTCGCCCTGGGTACAGCGCACTGGAGTCATAGCTGACAGTAACCTCCAACTTGGGCTCAAGTCATCCTCTTGCCTCAGTTTTCTATTTTATTAGAGATGAGGTCTCACTTTCTCACTTTTTGCTCAGGCTGATCTCGAAACCTGTGAGCTAAAGCTATCTACCCGCCTCAGCCTCCCAGAGTGGTAGGATTACAGGTGTTAGCACCTGGCATGCTAGAGACACTTATTACCAATGCCTTGATTTCATACCCGAGTTTCCGATCTGGGTTGGAGGATTAACACTTAAATTTCTCTGGTGAATGATGAATAAATCAGCTTAAAGAGAATAGCTGAATGCCAAAGTAGTGCCTTAGCAACAGCCTGTTGCTATAAAGTTCACCTGAACCAGGTGAAAATTTGGTACTAAATAGGAAAAAAAAAATTCTGATCACTGAACTACTCTTACTGTTTTCACGCATTTTGGTTTTAACTTATTTTAATTTGCCTCCAAAAGAGGCATTATCTACCATGATCTTATACAGTTCACATTGGTTTACATTTGCCAGGATCTTTACCAGTCTTTTTGCTAACCACTGTCTTCTACGTGTAACTTCTGCCTCTTTATCAATTTCATTTATTCACACAACACCTACTTTAGACTTTTCAGCCACGGTCCGTTTTACAACCTCTGTCATTGGAAAAGTGTTTAGTTTACTTTCATTCTTGAATATAATTTAACTAGAAATCAAATTCTACATTGACAATTATTTCCCTTCATCATTTTGAAGCTATTTTATTTCTGGTTTCTACAGCTGCCATAAAAATGTCTACCAGCAGGTTATCTTTTTTGTGTGTGCTGGTAAACTCTTCTATCTGGCTGCTTTTAAGCTTCTCCCCTTTACCTTTGTGGTTCTGAAGCATTTCACAATATTATGTTCACTGATGTTTAAGACAGGGTCTTGTCCTGTCACTTGGGCTAAAGTATAGTGGTGTCATCATAGCTCTCTGAAACCTCAAACCCTTGAGCTGGAGTGATTCTCTTACCTCAGCCTCTCAAGTAGCTGGGAGTACAGGTGTGCACCTGGCCCACTGTGCTGCTTCAGTTTGAAAATTCATGTGTTATTAATCATTTTCAGCCATTGTCACCTTTTAATAGTACCTTGCTTCTGTACTGTCCATTCTCTCCTCCTAGAACCCTGAGTTAGACATACACTCAATCTTCTCATTCAGTTTTCCATGCCTCAACCCATATTTTCCATCACCACTTCATTCCTGGTAATTCCTCCAGCTTTGGAGGAATCTTTTTATAGTTTATTTGTTCTCTTTAATTCTATGTACTTATCTATCCATTAAATCTTTATTTCCAGTACACTTATACCTAGGTTTCTGGGGGTAGGGAGGCTGGTTCCAGGATCCCTATGGACACCAACATCTACAGATGCTCAAGTTCTTTATATAAAATGGCAGAGTATTTGCACATCCTCCCATATAGTTGAAATCATCTCTAGATTACTTATACCTAATACAGTGTAAATACCATGTAAAAAGTTAAGTTTCTGTTATGTATTTGTATGTTTTCCTCCACATATTTTCTGTCCACAGTTGGTGGATTCCATGGAAGTTGTAGATATGGAGGGCTGACTGTATTGTTATTTTTCATTTCTGCTTTCGTTTTCAAAGTTTGCTTCTTTCTCTTAAATGTCTTTAAATATACTTTATTTGTAGTCTGGACTGTGATAATTCTATTATCTAAAGTCCTTGGGAGCTTAATCTTGCAATTTATTGCTTTTTGACTTTACTTATGGTGAATTGTTTACTTCTTTATTGTAGTTATTTTGAGTTGAGAGCTCAGCTTCATTGGAGTTTTATATGTGGATATCCTGTGAAGCCTGAGTGAAGGGACATCAATACAGAAAGAGATGGTTTCTTTCTGCCAAGCACCCCAGAAAGATTTTCATATTAAATACATAATATTCAGCTCAGTGTCCATAGCACAGTGGTTATAGCGCTGGCCACATGCACTGAGGCTGTCAATTCGAACCCAGGCTGGGCCAGCTAAACAACGACAACTCCAACAAAAATAATAGCTAGGCGTTGTGGCGGGTGCCTATAGTCCCAGCTACTTGGGAGGCAGAGGCAGGAAAATCTTGAGCCCAGGAGTTGGAGGTTGCTTTGAGCTCTTATGCCCAGGGCAACAGATTGAGGCTCCGTCTCAAAAAAAAAAAAAAAGAGAGAATTGCTAAAACCCAAGACTTTGAGGTTGCTGTGAGCTATGACGCCATGGCACTCTGAGGGCGACATAGTGAGACTCTGTCTGGAAAGAAAAAAATAATAAAAATAACAATAAAATAAATAAATATACAAGATTCCCAGGTGACAGTGTAAATTTGTATCCCAAGTGGTGAAAAGGCAGGTCTGTGGTAACGAATTCCCAGAAATGACTTTCATTCTCTTTACCCAAAGTCCAAGCTAACACAAGCACTAGAGCAGTGGTTCTTACCTTCCTAATGATGTGACCCTTTAATATAGTTCCTGTGGATCGCGACCCACAGGTTGAGAACCGCTGCACTAGAGGGTGCATTTTCCCTTTTAGTTTATTCTTTCATTGAGAGTGAATCTTTTTAAGGGACTGGCTTCAAATGAGGATTTCAGTCCACCTTCTTACCTTGTAGGGGCCAAAGACTTTATCTCCCATCTCCTTGTGTGACCTTCAAAACCCAAGCACCCTGGTTACAAAGACCAGGGATTGTCTTTACATATTATTAGATACATGAGATATCTAATAATAGCTGTATAAGACAAGATTTATTCCCATGTTAATAGATGTGAAGTCAAATCTCACAAAAGTTACATGATTTCACTAAGATAATTGAGTGGTAGTATACCTGAATTCACAAGTGAAATTGACAATAATCCATTTACAGGGTGGCACCTGTGGCTCAATGGGTAGGGCACCAGCCCCATATACCAAGGGTGGCAGGTTCAAACCTGGTCCCAGCCAAACTGCAAGAAAAAATAGCCAGGCATCGTGGCAGGTGACTGTAGTCCCAGCTGAGGCAAGAGAATTGCCTAAGCCCAAGAGCTGGAGGTTGCTGTGAGCTGTGACACCACGGCACTCCACCAAGGGTGACAAAGTGAGACTCTGTCTCTAAAAAAAAAAAAAAAAAAAAAAAATTCATTTACGAGCCAGCCACACTGGCACATGCCTGTAGTCTTAGCTAGGAGACTGACAAGGGAGGACTGTTTGTGCCCAGGAGTTCAGTCCAGCCTGGACAACATAGCAAGGCCCCACCATGAAATTAAAAAATAAACCATTTTCTTCCATCTACACCAAGGGTCAGCCCTTTGTTCTGTGAAAGGCCAGACAGTAAATCTTTTAGGCTTCATAGGCCATATAGTTACTATTGCACCTATTTAATTTTACTGTCATAATATTGAAACAGCCACTGAAAGTATAAACAAATGAGCATGGCTGTGTTCCCATAAAATTTTTTAAAGACACTTACATTTGAATTTCATCTGATTTTCATATGTAACAAACTATTATTTGGATTTTTAAATATACAAATAAGTCTATTTACAAAAATATAAAACCCATTGTTAACACAAGGGTCATACAAAAACAGCCTGGATTTTACCCATGAGCCATGCTTGGTTTGCTGACTCCGGTAGTATTCCTTAACACCTCTGGAGAAAGTTGCTCCAGTGTCTCTGTTTCAAAAAATCCTGTAACAGGTTAGGAAAGACATGGAAAAGGAGAGTGGGGCATATTATGTATTATGTTCTTTTTTTTGGACCTTAGGAGATTGAGGGAGGGAATTGTTACTACACAGCCCCCCGAACTTGTGCTATACCAAATAATTGTTTAAATGTCTTGTCCCAATATTAAATGTCTTTTTGTGTCTTACACTACCTTCCTTACAATTAAAAGTTTAGGAAAGATGACTTCTTTTAAATTTTCCTTTAATGTTTAGTAGGTGATACACAGGAAGTGTTGAGTAAATATTAACTGTATTAATCAGATGCTGCCAAATACTGTCTCACTTCCTTCACAGATGTTAAAGAGTAGGTACAACATATAAGCAGTTCCAATGAAATGAAAAATAGGAGGCTGTATATATAATTTAACTTAAAATTATCTTTTTAAATTTAGCATAAGGGTCAATTTAAAAAGTATTTCTTGGCCCTATCTTTTTTGTTCTAGTATTTAGAGCATTTGCATGTGAATACTAAGTCTGAAATTCCTTCCTCCCCTAGAACCACTTTGGTGATCTGGATGGTGGCCACTACACAGCTTTCTGCAAGAACTCAGTCACCCAGGCCTGGTATAGCTTTGATGACACACGAGTCAGTGAGATTCCAGATACTTCGGTTCAAACAGCTACAGCATATCTCCTGTTCTATAGCTGCCAACCCTTTTCTATACCTACAAAAAAATGCAAGAGCTAGGAAAATGCTGTTTACTCAACACTGCAAAACAAGCAGTCAGAAACTGGTAGTAAAGTTTTGTGTTGTCAATAAACTGTTACAGCTAAATTGCATCACTAACATTTTTAAGTCTTTTTGACATATAATGTAACGTTGTATAAGGTAAGTCTTTAGCAAAGAAGACTGAAAAAGGCAGTGTGAAGATGATGAAATAAATGCTAATGGATAAAGGCTTTCAAAGCACTGTAGGTTACATACTGACTTCAGGTTTCAAAATTCAGTGTTTATTAGTGTGGATTTCTATCATAAAATATCTTATAATTGTATATATTAAACAAATTATTTTCCAAAGATACTTCATGGAGTTAAACAAAAATAATTTTTGTTTTCAAATGGCTGTGAACTTAAGAATGTGATCTAAAAATATTTCATTGATACAGTAATTTAGTCAAGATACTGTCTTAGACTTCATTGTCAAACATGAAAAGGTTAATAACTCCACAATTCAAAACCCATCCTTTAATTTTCTCCCTGAGAACCTGCTAATGGTGACATCTTTCAGAAGCATTTTATTATCTTAGTTTTGTATGAAGTAGTTACTGACTTCATGTATGGCAGCTGGGTCCCTGAGGTAAATGATAAATTCCAAGCTCCTTTATCTCTTTTAATATGTCACTCTGTAAAGCTGTGGTTCATACGGTACATAATGCATAATTCACTTAGTTCTTAAGAATATTTGATAACTCTACTCTGGAAAGTATAAGTTATTATGTTCTTTCGACTTCCAACTCTGAAATGCTATCTGAAGTTCCACTATCAAGTTGAAGGATGAATGGAATTGAGTCCTGATTCAACAGGGTAAGTGCACTAAAACCAATGTGGTGGGACTTGTGTGGTATATTTATATGTGTGTGTGTATAAAAATCTATGGTTCTACTGTCCTATGTTTGATAATACATTATTTTTCTCATTAAGATTTTAATGTAGGTGTAAATGAAACTCTCATTTTAAAAAAATTAAAGAAAGTTTCCATTTATTTTTTAGAATAAAGATTTAGTGCACAAATACAGCCCAAAGACAACAGAAAAATAGCTTTGCCCTGTCATTTACTCAGAATAGGCTAAAAAAAAAGAAAGAAAGAAAAAAGAAAAGGAAAGAAAAAAGCAATTCTCTGAATTCTAGGCTTCACAAAAGAACCATATGTTAAACTATGTACATGGATTTGATGTGCAAGTGTGCAATAAATATGTACACATACATGCCTATCTGCTTTACATCATTCTGGATTATTCATAGTAAGTCAAGCTGCGATTTAGAAATGTAAAAAGGCCATAACAGTGAAAAGGGAAAAAAAGGGATACAATGGTTTTTCGATTAGTAGAATAATAATGCTTAGCTAGTTAATTATTTGAACTTTGGAGCAGGCTAAAAAAGTTGTTTTGAAGTAAATGGTACCTGTAAGGGATGCTTACTGAAATACTTGTTAAATATTATTTGTCAAGTTTTGATAATAGCACTGACCTAATTATATAGTACGAGTAACACAGCTCTCACTGTCCTAGGTTTCTGCTAAGTGGCCGGCTACAGCTAGCTACCCCATTGCCTTTATAAGCAATTCAAGAGTTGTGTTGCTGAGACTTTTAAAAGATAATTAGCTCAAAACCTATATCTCTTTATGTGGCTACATCAGTTGCTCGTGGTCCCAAGGAAGTATAAAAGAGGATATAAGCAGCTGAAGACTTCACAGATGAAACGGAGATCTCAGAAACTTCATGATCATCAAACTTAAACCACCGTTGTCTTGCTGCATTTTTGCAATAGGCAGTGTAGTGGCCTCCATCCAGCCCGCCGTAGTGATTCTATGCCAAACAAGACAGAAAATCAACTTAACTTAAAGCTTTGAAATTGGTATTTTAAATAACAGTTTAAGTTGTTCTTACTCTAGGGTAAGAAACCATGCAAACCATGCTTTGAAACAAAAAATCATTAGTTCAAGGAGATACTTACTGAAACTGAAAACAGGTTGTATTTCTTCAGATTGTTCTTTGGACCAATAACATACTGTGACAAGTCAAGATTTTCTAATGGAAAGTCCACAGATGTCTGTAATTTTTGCTTCCACCTGCCATCATATGAAAAACTGCAGAAGAAAATATTATATTCTCTGATGGAGAATGACATCAGAATGAATGCTTACTCATTAACATCCAGTTTTTTAACCAGGACAATAAAATCCATTTTGACTACAAAGACTCAAAATTTATCTAATAGAGGAACCTATAAATGACATGCCCAAGGTAACAGACAGCGGTAAGACCACACTCTGGTCCCCTGATCCTTCGTAAAAAGACTCATTTGTTTATAATGTTAATTACTGCAAAACACAGGAAAGACTAAGGACAGCTGCTCCAGATTTTCTGGGGAAACTAGGACGAGACTGATGATTGAAATAATGGTATCCCACTGCTCTTTTCCTAATACCAAAATAATGGTATTTTGGTTGGTGTAATATGGTTTTCAGAATTGTTTTTTGAAAAACTAGATTCTTTTTTTTTTTTTTT
>NW_003852406.1:3390697-3391961 GCF_000181295.1 Otolemur garnettii | reverse complement strand
ATGGTCCCAGCTACTTGGGAGGCTGAGGTAGGAGACTCTCTTGAGCCCAGGAGTTGGAGGTTGCTGTGAGCTGTGATGCCACAGCACTCTACCCAAGGTGACAGCTTGAGGCTCTGTCTCAAAAAAAGAAAAAGAAAAACTGGATTCTAAACCACATATATTTTTGGATATCTTCCAATAATAATAATCTGCTTATAGAATACCTCTACTATTCTTAAGATTAAGAAACAGACAACGGGGTGGCACCTGTGGCTCAAGGGAGTAAGGCACCAGCCCCATATGCTAAAGGTGGCAGGTTCAAACCCAATCTGAGCCAAAAAAAAGAGAACAGAAAGAATAGCTTCTGTTAAGAAAAATTTACATGAGAAATCTATTGAAATTAAAGAGTCTCTGATAATATAAGGTAAAACAAAATTTAAGTAAAACAGGAATATTTTCTTTGAAACAAAAATTACAGTTCATTAGGCTCAGTGCCTGTAGCACAGTGGTTATGGCACCAGCCACATATACCCAAGCTGGCAGGCTCAAACCCAGCCCGGGCCAGCTAAACAACAATGACAACTGCAACAAAAAATAGCCAGGCATTGTGGTTGGCACCTGTAATCCCAGCAACTTGGTAGGCTGAGGCCAGAGAATCACTTGAGCCCAAGAGTTTGAGGTTGCTGTGAGCTGTGATGCCACAGTACTCTATGGAGGGCTACACAGTGAGACTCTGTCTCAAAAAACACACAAAAAACAGTTCATTAAAACATTTTTCAAAAAAACTGATGCCAAGTTATCACTCTACAGATGGATTACATAAAGACAAAAGATCACAGAAAAAGATCTGGTATGTGTTTTATTTATTTTTGAGACAGCCTCAAGCTGTCGCCCTGGGTAGAGAGCCGTGGAGTCATAGCTCACAGCAACTTCCAACTCAGGCTCAAGCGATCCTCTTGCCTCAGTTATTTCTATTTTTAGTAGAGACAAGGTCTCACTCTTGCTCAGGCTGGTCTCAAATTCCTGAGCTCAAGCAATCCACTCATGTTGGCCTCTCAGAGTGCTAGGATTACAGGTGTTAGCCACCATGCCGGGCCCGGTATGTGTTTTATAACGCTTGTTATTAGTCCTTCTGTTACAGGACCGGATTTTTTCATCCATTGGAAAAATCTGGACAAAACTATGCCTACGCTTAACATGTTATTTTTAAAGCTATACTTTATCGTATCCCCAGCCTGGGCCCGCCAAACAGCAATGATGGCTGCAACCAAAAAAAAAAAAAAAA
>NW_003852406.1:3386775-3390342 GCF_000181295.1 Otolemur garnettii | reverse complement strand
CTATGGTCCCAGCTACTTGGGAAGCTGAGGCAGGAGACTCGCTTAAGCCTAGGAGTTGGAGGTTGCTGTGAGCTGTGATGCCATGGCACTCTACCCTGGGGGACAGCTTAAGGCTCTGTCTCAAACAAAACAAAACAAAAAAATCATTTTGGGCAGTGCCTGTGGCTCAAAGGAGTAAGGCGCCGGCCCCATATGCCAGAGGTGGCAGGTTCAAACCTAGCCCCGGCCCAAAACTGCAAAAAAAATAAAATAATAATTTTCAGCACATAAATCTGTTATGCTTAGTTTGTTTTGTATATAGTATTTGTGTTAGAATTATATGGTAAATGTTTTTTGTTTTTTTTTCTGAGACAGTCTCACTCTATCACCCTGGCTATAGCTTATAGCAACTTCAAACTCCTGGGTTCAAGCAATCCTCTTGCCTCAGCTGCCCTAGTATTTGAGCGTGTACCACAACACTGGCTAGTTTTTCTATTTTTAGTAGAAAAAGGGTTTTGCATTTGCTCGGGCTGGTCTCCATCTCCTGAGCTCAAGCAATCCACCAGCCTCAAGCCTTCCAAAGTGCTAGGATTACAGGTGAGAGGCGCCCACCACACCTGGCCTAAAGAACATTTTTATACATATTCACTTGAGGTTTTTTTTTTGGGGGGGGGGGTTGCAGCCATCATTGTTGTCTGGCGGGCCTGGGCTGGATTCAAACCTGCCACTTTAGGTGTATGTGGCTGGCACCTTAGCCACCTGAGCCACAGGCGCTGAGCCTCACTTGAGGTTTTGTAATGATTTAAGATTTTTATATCTGAAATACAATAATTTAGTTTCATTTCTTTTTTCTTCAAGAAATGGAAACACATGGGATTACATGAAGTAGTGGTATTGCTATTTTGCTCTGGTATTGAAAACACTAAGGCAAACTAATACAGTCTAATAATTTGTCTTATTTCCACAGAGCCACCCATACCAGATCATCTTTCTTTGTTATATACCCTTAGCAAGTAGTACAAGTGTAAATTATATAAGACTTTCTTGATCTAAATTTTTACTCAACAGGAAGAAAAATTTCCCCTTTACCGTTTCAGATGCACTAAAAGCACAGGAGGCAACTTCCAGATTTCTATCTTTTTTAGAGAATCTCGTCGAGCTCTACAATGACTGCAGTAAAATCTGTTGTTATCTGTGAGCTTTTCTTCTTTGGAAAATAATCTAAGGCAATCCTGGCAAAAAACAAGTAGCAAATACTCATAAGTTCATTTTTTCAATACAGTATCAAAACCTATTTAAAAGTCATTGCAAGCACTAGGCATACAAAAGTAAACTGGAATAAAGAGTTCCTACTCTTGGGCAGTGCCTGTGGCTCAAAGGAGCAGGGCGCTGGCCCCATATGTCAGAGGTGGCAGGTTCAAAACCCAGCGCCAGCCAAAAACTTAAAAAAAAAAAAAAAAAAAAAAGAGCTACTGAGGAACGCAGACAAGCACACAGACAACTGTAAGGTAGAGTGTGGTGAGTGAGCACTGCCTGTGGTACAGGGAAGAAGTTCTGTGTCTCATGACAGCACACAGCAAAGAAAGACCCTTAACCTGAACCTGCATCACGTAAGACCTGCTAGAGGAAACGACATTCTGCAGGAAGCTAAGACTAAAGGCATCAACAAGCTAATATAAAATCACATTGCCAATGAGTGAAAATCAGGACATTTACTTGGTTAGCTCTCTATAAAGCAAATGCTTATAACAAGTAGACCTAAGTTAAAGTCAACATACAACTTTCCAAATTAACTTTTAAGTGTGCTTAAAAATACAAACTTTTAAAGACATTATCAATTCTGGAAGAACATGTAACTGAAAGATATCTTTAAAAAGAATTAGATATTTTCCTTTTTTAATCTACAAAGGCCCAATTAAAACAATTTATGTGTTGGTTTTACCTATAAAATGTTCATAATGGTAAAGACCAGAAATGCTGAATAAAGTACATCTCTGCATCCATATAAACTGCATTTTTATCCAACAACTCATTTTCTAGGTTACATTTACCTGTAATGTACATTTACTTGTGGATGCTAGTGGTAAAGACAGATACATGAAGGCCTCAAATGTCCGAGACTTTTTGTGACAGGTGAGGCACTGTACTGTGGATTTGAACTGGCCCTGAAAAAGTGCAACAATAATAGATTCATTGAGCTGCTTATGTTTCTGCCAAGCTTGTTCTGCAGCTTTAAAGTCATCAAGATGATCATTATTTTCTTCTTTATGTCTCTTCCGATTGTCAGCCTGAAAGTAAGATTATTTATATTAATAACATTTAAACATAAATTGAAAGAATAAAATTCAATACACTTTGCCGACTGAGAAACACTTGTTCTCATAAAGGAGTTCTGATCTCATTCAGTGATATAAACTACATATAGCTAATCTTATAAAATCATGTAGTTCCCAAACACTACCTCCAACTGTTTTACCACTTGCAAAATTCTCTGCAATCCTACTTTTTAGCATTTGAATAAATACCAACTATATATACTTTTCAAATATTATCACATATATTAATTTTATAGTTCAAGGTCTTATACAAAGCACTAAATTCAAATAAACTAGAACTGAACAATGACAACTAGAATTTTAAGTTGCTATAAAAATAATCACAGTGCTACCAAGCAACCTTAAAAAGCCTTAGAAAAATAGTCCCAGCTACTTGAGAGGTTGAGGCAAGAGGCTTAAGCCCAAGAGTTTGAGGTTGCTGTGAGGTGTGATGCTACCACTCTCTACAGAGGGTGACATAGTGAGACTATGTCTCAAAAAACAAAAGCCTTAGAAAAATGAAATTTCTTACTTTATTTAGATCTTCGTGGAGACCATCCATTAGGAACAGAAGCAGTTCTTGTGAATCTTGCTGGCTGTATCCTGCAAACTGGTCATTGATCTTGCCAATGGTGATCTTAAAGTCTTTTGGACTGATATACCTATATTGTCCTGTCCACAGGGCTTTCATAATTATACCAAATTCTTCTGCCACTTCACCTTTATGCCCCAACAAATTTGACCTATGTAAAAAAATTAACATTATAAAAAGGCAATACAGTGGATTCTTGACATCAAAACTGAACTATTCACATACTGTAGTCCTCCCGGAAAATATTTATTCGCAGGTTTATTACCAAATACTCATCAGAATTTTACTTTGCTTACACCTTTCCAACTTCACTTCTTTCTTTTAGCTGCGAGCTCTGGAGAGTCTCCTCAATAGGACAGTGAGTTACTATCTTCCTACACTGCCCTTGCAGTATATGTCCTTTACTAATCCGAGACTTCTTTCCTCTACATTATCCTTAAGAAAAACGGTATTTTCCACTTTCCTAATTTGACTTTTCTGGAGCTGTAAGTGCTATGGCTTGAATGTGTCCTTTCAAAATTCAGGTGTTACCTATGTGATGGTTTTTTTTTTTTTTTTTTAAAGACACAGTCTCAAGCTGTCACCCTGGGTAGAGTGCTGTGGCGTCACTGCTCAAAGCAACCTCAAACTCTTGGCCTTAAGCAGTCCTCTTGCCTCAGCCTCCCAAATAGCTGGGACTAC
>NW_003852406.1:3384014-3386069 GCF_000181295.1 Otolemur garnettii | reverse complement strand
TTTTTTTTTTTGTAGAGACAGACTCTCACTTTATTGCCCTCCATAGAGTGCCATGGTGTCACAACTCATAGTGTCAACAACATCCAACTCCTGGTCTTAGGTGATTGTCTTGTCTCAGCTTTCCAAGTAGCTGGGACTACAGGCGCCTGCCACAACGCCCAGCAATATTTTTTGTTGCATTTTGGCTGGGGCCGGGTTTGAATCCACACCCTCAGTATATGGGGCCAGCGCCCTAACCAATGAGCCACAGGCGCCACCCTATATTTCTGTTCTTTATAAATTAACCAGGTATTTTGTTATGGCAGCATAAACTAAGATAGTAAATATAGTTAGATTATCCTTTTAACATTATCATGCAAAACGTTAAGACATTTATTTACCTGTTAATATCATCCTGATAACAGTTTCGATTAAAATAATCAGCTAAATGTGGAGCATTACACAGGCACTGCAATATTGAGTTCATGTAACAAGTATTTCCCAAGTTACGGAGTCCAGTAAGAGCCGGTCCCGATCCTCCAAAAACAGGATTCAGGTTCCGAATCTGAGAAGCCGAAAGCCTTGAGATCTCAGCTTTAGGGTAGCATGTTGGCCTGAGGAAGAGAAAGTATACAAGATGTCTTAAAATGCAGAGCATCTGAAAGTAAAATTTGACAAAGGGCAGCAAACTCTTAATACCTATACCATAAGATCTTAGAAACAGATACATTAATTCATCAGGTGCTGTGTCTCAGAAGACATTTAGTGTCTAGATTAACACTGGCTGTGTTCTGACACTTGCCACAAACCTTTTACTTATGTGGGTCCATGATTCACAGAGATGCCCTGAGATAGATTCTCTACCTTTGTCATGAGTAGAAGCTCTAGTGGAGAAGGCGCTTTTAAACTCCTTAAAATGATTCCGGGAAGCCTGGCACTATCAAATGTCTGAACTCAACCAGAATGCCAAATAAGGACTCAAAGAAATACTACTACTGTGGAATGGATGTTAAAGGAAGTAGAGGTTACGTTGCTACTATTATTTAAAATCTGGAGGTGTGCGGATTAGCCACTGGTGTCCAGTTAAATTTAAGTAAAACTATAGTTCCTCAATTATACTAACCATGTTTTGCTCAAAAACCACACCGGACAGCAGACAGAACATTCCCATAGCCACAGAATGAACTACTGGATAGTGCTAGGCTAGAGAATGCCTCCTACACTTGAATTATATAGTGCAGTGTATTTGACTTTCATGTGGAACTATTAAAACTGCTGGACCATTAAGGTCCTACTTTAACTGGTAGGCCTTTTTTCTTTTTGAGACAGAGACTCAAGCTGTCCCCCTGGGTAGAGTGCCATGGCATCACAGCTCACAGCAATCTCCAACTCCTAGGCTCAAGTGAGTCTCCTGCCTCTGCCTCCCAAGTAGCAGGGACCACAGGTGCCCCCCACAACGCCCGGCTATTTTTTGGTTGCAGCCGTCATTGTTATTTGGCAGGCTTGGGCTGGATTTGAACCCACCACCTTAGGTGTATGTGGCTGGCGCCTTAGCCACTTGAGCCACAGGCGCCAAGCCTTCTTTTTCTTTTTTATTCATTGCCAGCATTTTTCCACCCCTAAAACAAATACTAAGACTGGACTACCCTGGCTCGGCCCCTGTGTCTCAAGTGGCTAAGGCGCCAGCCACATACACCTAAAGTGGTGGGGTTGAATCCAGCCTGGGCCCGCCAAACAACAATGACGGCTGCAACCAAAAAATAGCCGGACATTGTGGCCTATAGCCTCAGCTACTTGGGAGGCGGAGGCAGGAGACTCGCTTGAGCCCAGGAGTTGGAGGTTGCTGTGAGCTGTGATGCCATAGCACTCTACCGAGGTGGACAGCTTGAGGCTCTGTCTCAAAAAAAAAGAATAGGCTCGGCACCTGTGGCTCAAGCGGCTAAGGAGCCAGCCACATACACCTAAAGTGGTGGGTTTGAATCCCCAGCCCGGGCCCGCCAAACAACAATGATGGCTGCAACCAAAAAATGGCCAGGCATTGTGGCGGGCGCCTATAGTCCCAGCTACTTGGGAGGC
>NW_003852406.1:3379223-3383171 GCF_000181295.1 Otolemur garnettii | reverse complement strand
GGCTATTTTTTGGTTGCAGCCGTCATTGTTGTTTTGGCGGGTCTGGGCTGGGGATTCGAACCCACCACCTTAGGTGTACGTGGCTGGCGCCTTAGCCAGTTGAGCTATAGGCACCGAGCCAGATTAATATTATTTTAAGACCTCCTTTAACTCCTTACCTGGCAGGGTAGTCTGCAGAAGGGAAAAATTTCATCTATGTTCTTGGGATTTGTTACTAAAGAGGTCAAAAAGCCTAACTGTAATTCCTTAGTAATTAAGAAGTATTTAATACAAGATAAACAAACCCACTCACTTATGTTTTCATGTATTTCCCCTTCTCCACCCTCAGAATTAAAGATTAGACATGGTACACAGACTTAAAATCATCTCCTTATAGCCATTATCAGTTCTAAGGCAGGAACATTAGAGGACTCTAAAACAAATGAAGCCAGGAATATATCTAAATGAAGTATTATTGGGGGAAACTTGATGAATCTATTGGTCACTACTTAGAATAGCAGAAATATGATTAAGGAAGAAAAAAGGAACAGAATAAGGATTAGAGGCTGCTACAGTACACTACGATGCTTGTTACTTTAATACTACAGAAAAAGGCGGCGCCTGTGGCTCTAAGGAGCAGGGCACCGGCCCCACATGCCGGAGGTGGTGGGTTTAAACCCAGCCCTGGCCAAAAACTGCAAAAAAAAAAAAACTACAGAAAAGCTTCACTTTCACATCACTGGCTACAGAAAAAAAGCATAAACTTAAGTGCTGCAATAGGCAAACCAAACAATCTTATGGTCCTCAAAGGGAGATTTAAGAATCAGAGGCTCCGTGAGTAGGGTGCCGGCCCCATATACCAGGGTGGCGAGTTGGAACGCGGTCCCAGCCAAACTGCACCACCACCAACAAGAATCAGAGGAGGTCTATGAAAAACCTGTGGGTAGACTGTGGCATGCTGCTATAAAATGTAACAACATAAGTCCTTTGATTTCTATAAGAACACTTATGATAATCCTGTCTGCTATGATATTAAATTAGTATTTGGAAGAAAACACAAGGAGAGAAAAAATAATAAGAGAAAAACATTTTCTCTATTCATTTGTTCTTTCCTCCATAATAAATAACAGTGGCTAGTACAGTCATCCACAGAAATTTCTGACTCCCTAAAATTACCTTGTTAATATATTCAGAGCAAAAGGTTTAAAATTTAGTCCTTGCAGCACTTCTAGCAGTTAGCACACACTCACTTGTTTTCCCGATTAACTGTTGGAGTCACAGTCAGCTTCCTCTTCTCTTCCTCCTGCACAGCCTGGGTTATGTCTGGGGAAGAGTAGGAACGCTTCAGTTTGGACGGTTCCCTGTCCCGTTCAGCAGGAACCTGCGGTTTGGCTTTATGAATTGGAGGGGTGGAAGGAGGCGCAGATGAAGGAGCCATTTCCGGTGGATACATATGAACCGTGTTGGTGGGTGAGTGGTAATAACGAAAGGTTCCAGTAATCGGGTCAAGAAACTTTAAGATGGAAAAGAAAAAAAAAAACAGGTCAAAACCCAAATGACTGCTATATGTATAAACAAATCAATCTAAAATATTCTATTGCTAAATTTCTTCTTGAAAAAAAGTAACAAATAAAATGGTGATGGTTCCTTCTAGAATTAAACTTCAGAGAAATTTAGGTTCTAAAGTAATACACTGTGTCTAAATCACAAATGCCAAAATGCTTATACACTAGGCAGTAACCCAGGCTGAGTACTGAGAAATCTAAGCCTGTATAATTATGGGAAAAAGCTATGTCCACTAAGATGGAGAAACAGAATTGCTTCTACAGTAGAGAAGATGTAAAATAAGCAAAATTCAAAGTATTTTTTAAAATTTAGTGACTAGGTTTTATTTATTTCAGGGCTAAATTTGACCTTTACCTTGGCCCAGCCTGAAGGTAGTCCTGGAACAATCCTACCCATTTCTTCACTTCGAGCTCTCGTCAAAGGCTCTCGTTGAGCCTAACACAAAAACAAAGAAACAAAAATCTGATTTTTCAATTAAATTTTGTCATAAACATACTTAAGCTACCTATACCAAAAAGAACTATGCCTTGGGTGCACTTCATATATTTAAAGACAGATTTAAGGATAAAGAAAACATCTATTTTTTTCTCAAAATTCAAATACACCAAAAGGAAGAGGAATGTGTGCACAAGCCTATAATGACGGCAGGGTGGAAGTGGATGGCTTCTATGGTCATTCTTTTTTTTTTTTTTTTTTTTCTGTGCCCTAGGCATGAAACAGCTCTGGCCACCAACCCAGGCATCAAGCTAGGATGAACAAAGGGCTGTCAGTCTACTCTGCCCTCGACTGATATAAGAGTAACACCACCAATGAGGTGCCTCTTTGCCCATTGCCAGGGGTTTCTATGGTCATTCTTAAGGAAGAAGACAGTGGATACAGGCAAATAAGAAAGGCTGCAAAATTTCATATCATAGCCTAGTCTAAATCTTCCTAAAGTCATCTTATTCTCTTAACATTTCTTCTATTTATTCATTCCATAAAATACTGATGATATGTTACATAAGTACATACAGACCCACACATACAGACATAAGTATGTATATATGTGTTTCTGTTCTTTTTTTTTTTTTAAAGAGATGAGGTCTCAGTATGTTGTACATGCTGGTCTTGAATTCTTGCCCTCAAGTGATCCTTCCACCTCAGCCTCTCATGTAGTTGGGATTATAGGCATGTGCCACTGTGCCCAGCTCAGACCAGTATGTTAAGGGATCAACTTCAATATAATTGCATAGTAACATATTTCTACCTGTTTAATAAAAAATTATTAGTAAAGCAAAAAGGCTTGATGATAAACCACCCATTTCTTTCTGGGTTTTTTTTTTTTTGAGACAGAGTCTCACTTTGTTGCCCTCAGAAGAATGCCATGGCATCATAGCTCACAGCAACCTCCAGCTCTTGAGCTCAGGCAATACTCTTGTCTCAGCCTTCCGAGTAGCTGGGACTACAGGCGCCCGCCACTAGACCCAGCTATTTTTTTGTTGCAGTTTGGCCGGGGGCAGGTTTAAACCCGCCACCCTCGGTATATGGGGCTGGTGCCCTACTCACTGAGCCACAGGCACCACCCAAACCACCCATTTCTATCTTTATATTCTGTTTTTAAATATATACATTCTATTGAACATAAACATGCAATAAATAGAATCTGTGCTATGAGAAAAATCTGTCAAAATAAAGGGATATGGGACAACTTAATATCCACAAAGATGAAGTTAGATCCTTACCTCATACCAAAAATTAAAATAGGTGATAGATCTAACTATAAGAAACACAGCTGTAAAATTTTGAGAAAGGATAGGAGAAAATTTTTACTTTTTAAAATTTAGATTAGGCAAAAAGTTGCTTAGACACAATATCAAAAGCATGATTCACATAAAAATGGACAGAACTTCCACAGAAGTTTTCATGCTTCAAAAGACTCCATTAAGAAAAGGAAAAGGGGGCAGCACCTGTGACTCAAAAGGAGTAGGACACTGGCCCTATACACCGGAGGTGGCAGGTTCAAACCTGGCCCTGGCAAAAAAAAGAAAATGAAAAGGCCAAGTGGTGGCTCACATCTGTAATTCTAGCACTCTGGGAAGCTGAGTCAAGCAGATTGCCTGAGCTCAGGAGTTTGAGACCAGTCTCAGCAAGAGGGAGATCCTGTCTTAGTCTACTAAAACAGAAAAGCTAGCTGGACACTGTGGTAGGCGCTTATAGTCCTAGCTATCAGGAGGCTAAAGCAGGAGGACTGCTTAAGGCCAAGAATCTGAGGTTCCTGTGCCCTATGACACCACAGCACTCAACCCAGGGTGACAAAGTGAAACTCTGTCTTAAAAATAAATTAATTAAATAAATAAAATAAAAAATGAAAAGCCACAGAGTGGGAGAAAATATTTGCAAATCATAAAGGATCTTTTTTTTTTT
>NW_003852406.1:3374043-3378197 GCF_000181295.1 Otolemur garnettii | reverse complement strand
GTTGTTTGGCGGGTCCGGGCTGGGGATTTGAACCCGCCACCTTAGGTGTACGTGGCTGGCACCTTAGCCGGTTGAGCTATAGGCGCCAAGCCTCCAGCCTTAATATTTTACCTAGATTATAAATTCATACAAACTCAGTAATAAGACAATAATATTCCAATTCAAAAATGAGCAAAAAACCTGAATACACATTTTATCAAAAATAAACCATGGCCTATAGGCATATGAAAGGATGCTCAATATCATTATTCACTAGTGAAATCAAAGTTAAAATCATGAAATACTACTTTATAGGCATTAGGATGATTACAATAAAAAAGACACACCACATATTGGAGAAGTATAGAAATGGGTATTATATGCTTCTGGTGGGAATGTAAAAGGGAGTAGCCACACTGGAAAACAGTGGGTATTTTAAAAAGTTTATCAAGGCTGGGCACCATAGCTTAGTGGTTAGGGTGCCAGCCATAAGCTCCAGGGCTGCTGAGTTCAAACCTAGCCCAGACCTGCTAAACAAACAAACAAAACAACAACAACAAAAACAGTCAGGTACTGTGGCAGGTGGCTGTAGTCCCAGCTACTCAGGAAGCTGAGGTAAGAGAATCACTTAAGCCTAAGAGTTTGAGGTTGCTATGAGCTGTGACCCTACAGCACTCGACTAAGGGTGACAAAATAAGACGCTGTCTTGATTAAAACATAAATAGAATAAAATAAATTAAAAAAAATAAACTAAAAACAAAAAAGTTTCTTGAAAACAAAGCACAGGGCTCGGCGCCTGTGGCTCAAGCAGCTAAGGTGCCAGCCACATACATCTGAGCTGGTGGGTTCGAATCCAGCCCAGGCCAGCCAAACAACAATGATGGCTGCAAGCAAAAAATAGCCGGGAGTTGTGGTGGGCGCCTGTAGTCCCAGCTACTTGGGAGGTGGAGGTAGGAGACTTGCTTGAGCCCAGGAGTTGGAGGTTGCTGTGAGCTGTGATGCCACAGCACTCTACCCAGAGTGACAGCTTGAGGCTCTGTCTCAAAAAAAAAGAAAACAAAGCACAGGATTCCACTCCTAAGTATCTACTCAAAAGAAAACAAATTTCCACAGAGAGACTTATATTCAAATGTTTATAGTAGCATTATTCATAATAGCCCCAAGGTAGAAACAATCCAAATGTCCACACATAAAATGTGGTATGTTCACAAAAAATGCACTCAGCAATACAAAGGAATGAACTACTGATACATGCTATGGTATGGATGAATCTCAAAAAATGTTAAGGGCGGTGCCTGTGGCTCAATGGAGTAAGGCTCCAGCTCCATATGCCAGAGGTGGCGGGTTGAAACCCAGCCCTGGCCAAAAACCACAAAAAAAAAAAAAAAATTATGTTAAGGAGGGCAGGGCCTGTGGTTCCGTGGTTACGGTACTAGCCCCATATACTTAAGGTGGTGAGTTTGAACCCAGCCCCAGCCAAACTGCATCAAAGAAATAGCCAAGTATTGTGGCAGGCACCTGTAGTCCCAGCTACTTGGGAGGCTGAGGCAAGAGAATCACCTAAGCCCAAGAGCTAGAGGTTGCTGTGAGCTGTGATGCCATGGCACTCTTCGAGGGTGACAAAGTGAGACTCTTTAAAAAAAAGAAAAAAATTATGTTAAGGAAAAGCCAGATTCAAAAGACTTATATACTCAGCCCTCCATATGTATTATTTGTGGGTTTCGTACCTAAAGAGTCAACCAAACAAAAATATCCAGAGGGAAAAAAATATTGCGTCTGTCCTTAACATGTACAGACTTTTTCTCCTTATCATTATTCCTGAAATGATAGTCTAACAACTATTTACATAACATTTATATTGTTAGGATTCTAAATAATCTAGAGATGACTTAATAGTACAGGAGGTTATATGCAAAAACTTGAGTCTCAAAAAAAAAGGATTGAGGGTGGGAACAGGGAGTGACCAAATTCGGAACAGGGGTCTCTGTGGTGTGATAGAAATTGGATTGCGTTTAACACAATTAAAGCCATGGCTTTAATATAAATTGTTAATTTTGGTAATGTGCATGAATTGCTGCTTGAAAAGTTTAGAAACTGACATGCTGTACAGATGGTATTTCACCTTTCACAGAAGCCATTTTCATACTACCAAAAAACGATTTTCCATTTACATGTATGAAAAAAAGGACTATCATGGAGGAAAAAAAGAAAAGCATATTACTAAGTAAGTAAGAAATAAGCCCTCTGAGATTATGAGAATCGATTTTGGGTGTGTAGGTGAAGAAAAAAAATCAACATTAATTGAGTTATTGCTAGTATTATTTCAATAGACAAAGCAAGAAACAAAATTATATAGATCAGACAAAAAAAATCATTAACTGTTGGGCCATTTAGATGTCACTGATTTTGGACATATTCTAACCAGATACAAACACTGTCATATAAATATTGGCACCCAATTCCTCCATACTGAAAGAAAGATTACATTTCACTCTATAGTCTTCTTCTTTTTTTTTTTTTTGAGACGGAGCCTCAAGCTATCCCCCTGGGTAGAGTGCCATGGCATCACGCTCACAGCAACCTCCAACTCCTGGGCTCAAGCGAGTCTCCTGCCTCAGCCTCCCAAGTAGCTGGGACCACAGGCGCCCATCACAATGCCCGGCCATTTCTTGGTTGCAGCCGTCATTGTTGTTTGGCGGGTCTGGGCTGGGGATTCGAACCCGCCACCTTAGCTGTATGTGGCTGGCGCCTTAGCCGCTTGAGCCACAGGCGCCGAGCCCACTCTATAGTCTTCTGAAGATCATATACCGAATATAAAAATGAAGAACATAGGCTGGGCACAATGGCTCATGTCTGTAATCCCAACACTTTGGGACGCCAAGGTGGGAAAATGTAATTTCATAGGCACAATAAGCAGTTTCCAGTGCCAACTAATCATTTCATAAATGTCACTGGCCTCAAAGGAGAGTAGGTGAGTAGATAAATCAGTATACTCTATCACCCCTGAAAAACTACTCAAAATGTCCACCCTGTTGATGTAATGCCACTGGTGTTGTCTTTTTATATACATTTTATTTCACTTCACTGGCAATTTACAGTTTGCTTTGCTTACCTTGCCTGAATTTGAATCCCCTGACACAGACGTGTGAGGCACATCTGCTGACTTTTTTTGCACTTCTGGGGTTGGACACCTTTTCCCCCTATCGTCCACAGATTTCTTGGCATCGGAAGTTTCATGTTCACTTTTACTTTGTCTTTTTACTCCTGTTACTTCTTTGCCCCTCTTTGCTGAGGTTTCTTTATCTTCTTTCTTGGGCTGTTCACCTTCTTTCTTTTCCATTTCTTCTTTTGTTTTTTGTTGTTTCTCTGCGATTTCATTTTCTTCAGCTTCTTGTTTCTTTCTGGCTTTTTGTTCTTGTTCTTCCCTCCTCAGTTTCTCTTTCTCTTCCTCTTGCTGCCTTTCCCGGCGTTCTTTTTCCTGTTTGTTTTTCTCCATTAGAAGAACGGTTTCTGCATGAACACGAGCTTTTTCTTCATCTGTTAACATGACAGTTGGAGAGGGAACTGCAGGCTTAGTGGAACGATCAGGAACAACTTTTCCATCCTGGGGAGATTGCTGCTCCTGATCGGTACTTTCAGATTTTACTTTATGATCGTCAGGCAACCTGACTGCTGGCTTTTTAGTACGATCAATCTAGAGCAACAAGAGTAAATGTGATACATACAACTGTCACTTCAAGGAGACAACATCTGCTAGAATAGCTATTTGTATATTACTCAATGTCAGGATTTCTCACACGGTAGCACTTAAATGGCAGATACTCAAACACTACTGGCACTTCCTCTTGATTCAATACTTTTTTTTTTTTTTGAGACAGAGCCTCAAGCTGTCCCCCTAGGTAGAGTGCTGTGGCATAGCTCACAGCATCCTCCAATTCCTGGGCTCAAGCAAGGCCTCTGCCTTCCAAGTTGCTGGGACCACAGGCGCCTGCCACAACGCCTGGTTATTTATTTATTTATTGGTTGCAGCCATCATTGTTGTTTGGTGGGCCTAGGGCTAGATTCGAACCCACCACCTTAGGTGTATGTGGCTGGCGCCTTAGCCACTTGAGCCACAGGCGCCGAGCCTCCGGTAGTACTTTAAATAGGTCTTTAGTAGCCAGGTGATCTTATTT
>NW_003852406.1:3371452-3374023 GCF_000181295.1 Otolemur garnettii | reverse complement strand
GATTCGAACCCACCACCTTAGGTGTATGTGGCTGGCGCCTTAGCCACTTGAGCCACAAGTGCCGAGCCTGATTCAATACTTTGAATTCAACCTGATGTGTTACTTTCAATTCAACCTGATGTGTTCTGTACACAGAAGAATTACTGTCTTCATTCAAGTTGAGAAAGTTTATCACCTTAATTTAATAGCAGATTAACTCTACACCATTGTGAAAAATAACCCTAACTTCCTTTCTTTAGAATATTGTGTACTAAAGCAAAGGTAAGAAATTACAAGAATATATGCCAATACCAACCTACACAGTGTTCTTACAAAATGAATTTTATATTTTTCCACTAGAAAATAAAATAGGGAAAAGTTACTGTAGCTGGGCGCAGTGGCTCACACCTAGCACTCTGGGAGGCCAAGGCAAGACTGCCTGAGCTCAGGAGTTTGAGACCAGCCTGTTTAAGAGCAAGTCCCCATCTCTAAAAAGAAAAACAGAAAAAAGAAAAAGAAAATACAGCTGGGTGTTGTGGCAGGCACCCGTAGTCTCAGCTACTTGGGAGGCTGAACCAAGAGAATCGCTTGAGCCCAAGAGTTTGAGGTTGCTGTGAGCTATGAAGCCATGGCACTCACTCAACCGCAAGGCAACTGAGTAAGACTGTCTCAAAAAACAAAAAAACAAAGCCCTGTCTCAAACAAGACAAAAAGGAAAAACCAAAAAAAAAAGTTAGTATAGAAGAAAAATCATTTCTTTCCTCTTCACTTCTCTGTCTCTTCATTTAAAAAAAATCTGAGGTCGGCGTGGAGGCTCATGCCTATAATCCTAGCACTCTGGGAGGCTAAGGCTGGTGGATAGCCTCAGCTCAGGAGTTTGAGACCAGCCCGACCAAGAGCAAGACCCTGTCTTGTAGGGAGCCAACCCCCACACAACCAGTGGGTATCCCCAAAGCTTGGCGGAGACAAGAGAATAAAAGAAATAAAGCCAAAAGAGGTAAGAGTGGGCCAGGGGACCATCACTACCTAATGCCAGGAACAGGGAAGGCCCTGAGTTCTGGGTTAACCCAGTATTTATTACACTGTATTCAAATCAGAAAATGAATAATCATGTGCAAAAGCAAAAAACTGTATTATACATCAACCTTTGCCATATCTACCAATTTAACTTTGCTACTCTCTAACCACTTCAGCTAAGTTGCTCTTTACTTATACTCTATGCTATTTATAAACTAAAGAATTGGGATGCAATTAATGGAACAAAGAACAAAGCTTTAGAAGCAGGATGTGAGAGCAGACAGCAGGTGCCATCGCGCTCACAGTTTCCAATTAAGTCTCTGGATCCCTGTGGGGCAGATAGGTTAATGCCTTACTCATACCTGGAGTGGGAGATAAAGAAACTGTTTCTCTTATCTAGCCTCAAGAGACTGTCTCTTTTATCAGAGAGCCAGCTGCCCCTACTATTCCCAGCTCATACTATTCAGAGCCAGCTGCCCATACTATTCTCATACTATTCACAAGGCTCATTCAGCCCCTAAAGACCTTTGTACAGGCTCTCTGTGGGGGAAGGGTCAGGTCTCCATAAGGCATTATATGTCTTTTTTATCCAAGGCCTGTGCTGTCTGTTGTATTCAACAGACTTTTGGGGCTCCCGATATGCACTGTGGTCTCCCTGCACACATACTCTCTGAAATATCCACATCTTCTGTCTTTTATCCTTTGCCTCACAATCCTTATTCCCAATTTTTAAAATATCTCATAAATTACAATCTAAATAAATGGCCAAGGGGACAAGTTCCTCTGCCTCTACTCCTCAGCAACATTCCATCCACACCATCTCTAAAAAATAGATGAGTGTTGTGGCAGGCACCTGCAGTCCCAGCTACTAGGAATGCTGAGGCAAGAGGATCAACTGAACTCAAGAGTTTGAAGTTGCCGTGAACTATGATGCCACAGCATTCTACCCAAGGTAACAAAGTAAGACTCTGTCTCAAAAATAAAACAAACAAAAAACACACCCAAATCTGGCCAGGAGCAGTGGCTCACATCTATAATCCCAGCACTTTGAGAGGCTGAGAGGGGAAGATCACTTGAGCCCAGGAGTTCAGGACCAGACTGGACAACATAGTGAGAGTCTGTCTCTACAAAAAATGTTTAAAAATTGATTAGGTGTGGTGGCACATGCCTATAGACCTAGCTACTTGGAAGGTTGAGGCAGGAGGATCACTTGAGCCCAGGAGTTCGAGCTTGCAGTGAAATATGATTGTACCACTGCACTCTAGCCTATAAGCCAATGGTGTAGGGTTAATAATTTAATGCTATTAAATTAAGATAATAAACTTTTAACTCATTCAATAGGGAATTTAGCTAGTTTATTTCTCAACTTTAAGGAAACAAATTAGTATTTCTAACCCCTTATGAAGTTGTCAAGGAATGTTTTATTTGTTCCTCCAGTCCCATATTTAATGACTGAGTTAGATACAATTTCTAACCTTTTAGAGATTATGTGGGTGACAGATGAGACGCTCTTTTTTTTTTTTTTTTTTGGAGACAGAGCCTCAAGCTGTCCCCCTGGGTAGAGTGCCGTGGCAT
>NW_003852406.1:3368542-3370115 GCF_000181295.1 Otolemur garnettii | reverse complement strand
GCTATTTTTTGGTTGCAGCCATCATTGTTGTTTGGCAGGCCCAGGCTGGATTCGAACCCACCAGCTCAGGTGTATATGGCTGGTGTCTTAGTCACTTGAGCCACAGGCGCTGAGCCACAAAATACTATTTTAAAAATCTCTGGTGAGAAAACTAAAAACAAATGCTACAAAAATCTTACAGGAGAATGTACAGGGGAGCTGTTAGTAAATCTTTACATAAAATCTAATGAAGAAAAAAAGTGTAATTTTTTGTTGTATCATCTTGGTTATTTATTAACCTTTACATGATTATTGTTAAACTTGCCTATAATTTATCTGTCAAATTCTAAGGAAATGGAATAAGGTATTGTTTTAAAACCAAATCATTGATATTATATAAGCCAAACTCTGGAAAATTACTTGGGTCAAATTACAATACTAAAATCCTGAAAGGGCTGTTCTAGATCCCTGTGGTGATCTAATCTTTTATCAGTACTACTTATGGCAAATAGAGTGTAAGATGGGGTTGAAACTCTTTGAATTATCTATTCAAATATAGCTATGATAACAGGGCTGAATTATAATGAAAATTTGTTACAAGAAATGGTACCAAAACATAGCTTCTTCTCATTGATACATTTTAAAAGATATTAAAGTTATATATTTAATTCTATGTCTATACTGTATGTTAAACAAAAGAGAATAAAGTTAAAAGGAAATCAAGAACATACCTGTGGAACAGTTTTTATAATAGGCACTGGCTGAATAATGGGTGAAACATCAGATTTAAAAGCAGCAACTGGTTCAACTGGATTTGAGATTTTCAATGGTCCCATTCTCTGATCTTGATCATTTATTATATTTTCATCTACTTCTATGGTAAGAGGTGGCATCCGGGCAGTAGGTTTAGAATGAACTGATTCTTCCAGTGAGGGATAAGTAAAATCCACTAAAATCCCCAAAAGAACAAAATTTTTTAAAAGAGCAAATCCCACATTTCTCATGCACGTTATAGGTGATGGTTAAACGTAAGCCAAATGAACAGACGTTATCTTAACATCAACTTCCAGGCTTTAATTTTTATGCCCGAAAGAAAACAAACTGCTATCTAATAGGACAAATGTATATACAACACACAACCAAGAATGTCACCCTGAAAACATAAATAATATATTTTACTTAAGGGGTTTTAAAGAAAAATTTTCACATACATACATGAGATAGACACCTCTTCATTCTTGCCTCGTGGGGGTGGAGTGACTTTAGCATTTGTTGTATATTGAGGATAGCAAAGGAGCCAGTTTTCATAGCCTCCCTCTAAAACCAAAGGCTCATTGCGCAGGACCGTTTTACTTTCCCACTATAAGGTAAGAAAATATAATTTTTAATACAGAGGAATCTCTCAACAGCTAAAAAAAACAGTTGTTCTCTTAAAGACACAATTTATAAATCTAAATGATGAAAAGAGAAATGAATTCAAAATTCAACTTTAAATAAAACATATATAAATCATGCTTTAAAAATCACAAGTAAGGGCTCGGCGCCTATAGCTCAACCGGCTAAGGCGCCAGCCACGTACACCTAAGGTGGCGGG
>NW_003852406.1:3366105-3368304 GCF_000181295.1 Otolemur garnettii | reverse complement strand
AAATCACAAGTAAGCTCAGCGCCTGTGGTTCAAGCGGCTAAGGCACCAGCCACACACACCTGAGCTGGCGGGCTTGAATCCAGCCCAGACCTGCCAAACAACAATGATGGCTGCAACCAAAAAATAGCTGGGTGTTGTGGCAGGTGCCTGTAGTCCCAACTACTTGGGAGGCGGAGGCAGGAGACTCGCTTGAACCCAGGAGTTGGACGTTGCTGTGAGCTATGATGTCACAGCACTCTACCCTGGGGGACAGCCTGAGGCTCTGTCTCAAAAAAAAACACAAGTAATCTGTGATTTTATTTATTTATTTTTCCTTTGGAGACAGAATCTTAGTTTGCCACCCCTTGGTAGAGTGCTATGGCCTAAGAGCTCACAGCAACCTCAAACGCTTGGGGCTCAAGCCTCAGCCTCCCCAGTAGCTGGAACTACAGGCACCTGCCACAACACCTGGCCTTTGTTTTTTTAAAAGAGACAAGGTCTTACTCTGCCTCAGGCTGGTCTCCAATCTATGAGCTCAGGCAATCCATCCCTTCGATCTCCCAGAGTGTTAGGATTACAGGACTGAGCTACAGTGCCCAGCAAGTAATCCATGATTTTAGAAGTAAAATTAGAAAATACAGTAAAGTAAAATTACCCATAATCTCACCACCAAGAGATATCACTTTATGTCACATTGGAGCTTATTCTTATAGACATCTTTCAAACTAAATATATACTTTTTTATATTTTGATTTTACAAAACAAATTTTATGATGCTGCTTTTCTTTTATATAAACTTTTTCATTAATAAAAAGCTGTATCAACTTTTGTAACGAGTAGGTAAAATATTAGTTCTATTTTATACACACACTTTAAAACAATCAATCATCTGAATAATTTTTGTCCCATTTAATTGTAAGCAATGCTGAGGTAAATATCAAATATCCTTACACATGCAAAGATCCAATCACTACCTTTAAGGAAAATTCCTAGAAGTGGAGTTGCTGGGTTAAGGCACATTAACATTTTAAGGCTGTCAACATATATTGCTAATCTTAGGAAGGATTACATAAACATACATTATTTGTATATTTCTTTAGGATAATTACCTAGGAGTAGAATTACTGGTTTAAAAGTTTGACCAATGATACTAAACTGCCCTTCAAAATGGCTATCAGTTCACTCTATACCTACTGCCCAGATGCCATCTCTTCCCACAGAGATGAAAATACAGTAAGACCTGACCACCAGGATATGGGAAAGGCCATTATAAATCTTTATAATTTTTTTTTTTGAGACAGAGCCTCCAGCTGTCCCCCTGGGTAGAGTGCTGTGACATCATAGCTCACAGCAACGTCCAACTCCTGGGTTCAAGCGAGTCTCCTGCCTCCGCCTCCCAAGTAGCTGGGACCATAGGCACCTACCACAACACCTGGCTATTTTTTGGTTGCAGCCGTCATTGTTGTTTTGGCGGGTCCAGGCTGGATTTGAACCCGCCACCTTAGGTGTATGTGTCTGGTGCCTTAGCCACCTGAGCCACAGGCACTGAGTCAATCCTTACAATTTTTATCAAACTGGTGGACATAAAATGGTATCTTGTTTTAATTAGCACTTATTAGTGAAGTCGAACATTCTTTCACATATTTATTAACCATTTGTACTGTTCTATGACTTAGCTAATGTCACCCTTTGCCCATTTTTCTCTAGTTATTTGCTATTTCCTTAGTAAACAGTGAATGTACTCTGAATATTTGGGAGAAATAGGTCTTTGTCAGACTTGTTACAAATATTTTTCCTGGTTGATTTTTATTTTATTTATGGTGAGGTTTTTTTACAGTTAAGTAAAACTGATTTGCCTTTAAGAGATCTTAGTTTGAGATCAATATAATTAAAATACCAATACTTTCTTCTAGTATATCACCATTTCAATCCACACATTTATGGATCCATTTGGGAATATAGTTTGGTCTAAGAAATAAGGCAGGGATACAAATTCTTTTATTTACTGACCTGCCAGCTGTCTCTAAGCCATTTATTTTGGTCTATTTTTTCCTCATGGGTATGTTATGTCACCTTTATCATATACTAAACTTTCAAATATCTTACTTTGAACTTTATGAAATTGCCATTTTTTTTCAGGTCAGAGCAGCAATTTCAAATAATCATCCTATATTTGGGTAAGTTTCTGAATTCTCAATTTTTTTTTTTTTTTTTTTTTTT
>NW_003852406.1:3362002-3365520 GCF_000181295.1 Otolemur garnettii | reverse complement strand
AATAACTTAACAAGTTAAATGGAGTAGTTAGCCCTCCATACCCATGGGATTCAACCAACCACAGACTAAAAATGCAGTTAGGCCTATGATGATGACTGCATCTGAAGTGAAAATGTGCAGACTTTTTTCTTTCCTTTTTTTTTTTTTTTGAGACAGAGCCTCAAGCTGGTGCCCTGGGTAGAGTGCCATGGCATCATATCTCACAGCAAACCCCAACTTCTGGGCTTAAGCGAGTCTCCTGCCTCAGCCTCCCAAGTAGCTGGGACTACAGGCGCCCACCACAGTGCCCAGCTATTTTGTGGTTGCAGCCATCGTTGCTGTTTGGCAGGCTGGGGCTGGATTCAAACCCACCACCCTAGATGTATGTGGCTGATGCCTTAGCCATTTGAGACTTTTTTCTTATCATTATTCCCTAAACAATATAGTGTAGCAATTATTTACACAGAATTTACACTTTATTAGGTATTATAAGCAATCCAGACATGGTTTAAAGTATATAAAAGGATACGTGTAGATTACATACAATTACTACAATATTTTATAACAAGGACTTGAGCATCCCTGAATTTTTGGTATCCGTGGGGGTCCTGGCACCAATCCCATATAGAGATTTTCAAATCTTTGTTAATTTAATCAGTGAAAGTGGCCCTCATCTTCATTTGCATATCTGACACCAATAAAATTGACTAATTTTATGGTTATGTCCATTTGCATTTACTCTTCTGTTCATGTCTGCTGGTCTCTGCTACTCACTTTACTACAACTCTACATACTTTTCTTATTTATTTCTTATTTATTTTAGTTATCTTAAAGCATAGCCATATTTGTTGCAAATATTTTGTTTGCCTTTTGCGTTCAAATTGTATGATATTTTCTCATACCTAAGTTTTTGTTTTATGAAGTGAAATTATCCATCTTTTTTCTTGATTTCTTCCTCTGCTCTTAATATTTTATAGTCTAAAAAATACCATTTTGCAGATGATTTGTATTTCTGAAAATTCTTTTTTTTTTTTTTTGAGACACAGTCTCACTATGTTGCCCTCAGTGGAGTGCCGTGGTGTCACAGCTCACAGCAACCTCCAACTCTTGGGCTTAAGCAATTCTCTTGCCTCAGCCTCCCAAGTAGCTGGGACTACAGGCACCCACCACAATGCCTGGCTATTTTTTTGTCGTTGCAGTTGTCATTGTTGTTTCGCTGGCCTGGGCTGGATTTAAACCTGCCACCCTTGGTGCACATGGCTGCTGCTGTAACCACTGTGCTATTGGGCACCAAGCCTATTTCTGAAAATTCTAATATATTACATATAGATCAGTTATCATCTGCTGATTCAAAATAAATCTTTTAAAACTGAAATTAAAAAAAAATTCTATAATCAAAGCATGATGGCTCTTTCAGTACTTCAAAGATAAACAACTAGTCAACATGCCTTTCTAACAACCAGAGGCGGCTTGCAATTACAGTAAACTAACAAGGAAACTTGCTAACCTTGAAAAGTGCATCTTTCAGACTCCGCAGAGTTGTTCCAAGCTGTAAATCTTTGGCAGAACTAAACCAGTCAAGAAGTACCACATAATCCACATTCCCCCTCTTCTTCCATGTGTCTTTAGAATCATCTGGGAGGTTTGCTTCAATCCGACTAGCAGTGACTCTGAAATGTATTAACATTTGTACTGATAGGGCAAAAGTTGATGAGAAATCCTAATATACTAACATAAGACACTGAGTTTTGCTCTATAGTCTGTACCATATCATTATAACTTTAAATAGAATTAAATAGATTTCTTTTCTAAGGTCAGACTGTATATTAAGATGTTAAATAGCCTAAAACGTTAAGCCCCTTTACTACTGCATGTGCTAGAATATGATTTTAGTAATTATCAGATGAAAAAAAAATAGACTCAATTCTGATCCTTTCTTTTTAAAAGGGAAACTAGGTGTGCTGGCATGTGCCTATAATCCCAGCTACTTGGGAGGCTAAGGCAGGAGGATCTCTTGGGCTCAGGGTAAACCTGGGCAACAGAGACTTTGTTGCTCAAAAATAAAAATTATAAAAAAAAAAAAAGAAAGAAAAAGAAATGGCTAAAACTGAAAACAGAGGAAGTCATCTGAGCAGCTCTCTCAGCCAAATATAAACTAGGGAATCATCTGGGTGACATTATTTCTATTTTAGTACTCTTATACATACACAGATAATGAATAGTTAACCAAATACCAAAATGTTTATTTGACAAACACATACAGCATTTAGAATGTGCCAGTTACTGTTTTAAATGCTTTACACTCATTACACTCCCTACAGTCCTATAAAATAGACATTATTAATTATCTCCATTGTATAAGCATGGGTGAACTGTGGCACAAAGAAGCTGAGACTGTTCAAGATTACAGCTAATGAGTGGAGCCAGAATTAAAGCTCAAGCAATCTAGCTCACATCCACACTCTTGGTTACATACTGCCTTGTTTATCATCAACTGTGAATAACATCAACTCTACTTTAAAAAACTCTGTCCAGGTCCATCTTTTGTTCACATAAAGCTGAAGTCTAGATGCTGAACCAGGAGGATCGCCTGAGCCCAGGAGTTTGGGGTTGCAGTGAGCCATGACTACACCACTGTCAGTCACTACAGTAGCCCGGTCAATGGGTCACGACCCTATTCCAATGTCTCAAAAAAAAAAAAAAGCTAAATTCCTTACAATGGTCTGCCACACATATATATCCACAATCCTATTATCTCAACCTTCTAATCTCTAACCACTTGCCCCCTTATTCACTTCTCCCCAGTAATTGCTCTCCTGTTGTTCCTGGTTCAGCCAAGTATGCTCTTGCTTAAGGGCCTCTGTCTGAAACCCTCTTCTCCCAGACATCTGCTTTTCTTTAAGGTGAACTAGTAACTTCTCTTCAAGACCTTCCTAAATTAAAAGACCTATCCTAACACACACACACACACACACACACACGCACATTTGACACTCCTATTTCATGGCACTTATCAACATCAAACATGACATGCAGTCTAAGTTTTTCTTGTGTCTTGCCTATCCCAGCTCCTTATTAACATAAAAGGTCCACAAAGGCAATTTTTTTCTGTTCAATGGCTTAACCTCAACACTTAGAACCATAGTAACCCAGACCACAGTAAGTGCTCAGTAAATGTTTGTTGAATGAATAACACAGATTCACTCTCCCAGTTAAGGAGTTCCATATTATACCTAGCAAAGCACTTAGTATACAGCAGGCATTTCAATATTCAACTGTCAAGCTGGGCAGAATTGGTGAAACTTTTATCCACAAGTAAAACTAAACAGTTTGGATTATTTAAAAAATTTTTTTAGAAATCCTGTTCCCGGCTTGGCACCTATAGCTCAACCAGCTAAGGCGCCAGCCACGTATACCTAAGGTGCCGGGTTCGAATCCCCAGCCCGGACCCGCCAAACAACAATGACGGCTGCAACAACAACAACAAAAAATAGCTGGGCGTTGTGGCAGGCGCCTGTGGTCCCAGCTACTTGGGAGGC
>NW_003852406.1:3357444-3360470 GCF_000181295.1 Otolemur garnettii | reverse complement strand
ATGCCAGAGGTGGCAGGTTCAAACCCAGCCCTGGCCAAAAACTGCAAAAAAAAAAAAAAAAGGAAATACATAGATAGATAGATAATGAAAAATGAAAGTAATTACTATTTACTAGCTGTGAATACTATTGGCCCTCAGAAAGCTGAGACCTGCTCTCCCTTTAGTTAAGACGGGGACAATAAGGACAGGTGTTGTGGCCCTGTGGTAGTGTCAGGCCCTGTGGAAAAGGATGTGTATATAACATTTCTCATTTAAACTTCCTGAAACCTCTAAGAGATGGGCACTCTTATTTTACGATGGAAACAGGGGCTTACACAGGCCACTAGCTAAAAATAATACAGCTAATCTAATAAGTGATAGAGTTATTTGAACACAGTCTAACTTCAGAATCCATACTTTTTCTTAAGCACTTCTTTTTAAAAAAGGATTCATACACACTTATAACAGAGAATAGTATGGGGAATTTTGATATGTAAAACAATTCAATTAGTTAGCAATTTTAGTTAATTTGGTACATTATGATTCACAAGCTTACAAACAGAAAATAAGTCAGTCAACAAATACCACAGATAGGAGAAAACAACTAAACCCGAACGTCCCCACGTCCCCAACTTTATCCTTTAAAAAGGACAAGGTATGTCTTTAAGAAGCAAAGAATAAAAGAGTCAATAGGAAAGGACAAGACAACTTCATCAGAATTAGCTTGACTACTAAACATTTACTAAGGTCCACCATTGACTATTTTATCTAAACACACAATAACCCACCCTGGACTGATGGCTTCTTCAGGAACACTGAGAGAATGTAAAATACAAGAATCCTGATAATCCTGCATTCTTCGAGCATCCATTATAATCAAGCTGATGTTTTGATCCATCATCATTGTATACAGTTCCTTTGCTGTGATTGATCCTTGGAAATGAGAGAGACACTATTAAGTGACAACAAACATTAAGTGCTGTGTGCTGGTATATCAGTAAGCACAGGACAAACAACACTTTTCCTAAAAGAGGAAAGTATACCAAGGCTCAGCGCCTGTAGCTCAAGTGGCTAAGGTGCCAGCCACATACACCAGAACTGGTGGGTTCGAATCCAGCCCGGGCCTACCAAACAATGACAACTGCAACCCTTAAATAGCCAGGCATTGTGGCGGGTGCCTGTAGTCCCAGCCATTTGGAGGCTGAGGCAAGAGAATTGCTTAAGCCCAGGAGTTGGAGGTTGCTGTGAGCTGTGATGCCACTGCACTCTACCCAGGCAACAGCTTGAGGTTCTGTCTTGAAAAAAAAAGAAAGTATACCGAGTGTCATATGTTTGCTATGCTATCATACTACTTACTACCTTTTAAACTGATATTAAATATTATCTGTGTTTTAAACATTTGCTAAGAAACCAGTCCAGTGTTCTGTGTGGGTGCCACGTGCAGTGGTTCACGTGTGTAATCCTAACATTTTTAACATTTTGGAAGGCCAACGTGGGAGTACCACTTGAGGCCAGGAGTTTGAGAGAAAGCAGTAACATAGGGAGATGTTTCCAAGTGTGGAGGCACGTATTTGTCGTCCCAGCTACTCAGATGGCTGAGGCAGAATGATTGCTGAGTCTAGGAATTCAAGGCCATAGTGAGCTATAAGCCCATCACTGCACCAGCCTGGGTGACAGAGCAAGACCATGTCTCCAAAAAATAAATAAATAAAATAAAGACTTAAATACCAAAACTTGCTACTGAGGTTACAACTATATCTGGTATTGGCTCTGTTGCTGGCATAAAATAAATATGTGTGTCTTATGAAAACAGTCTGTTTTTTTAAATAAGGACATTAGAAAAATGTTAAACTGGGGGCAGCACCTGTGGCTCAGTGAGTAGGGTACCAGCCCCGTATACCCACAGTGGCAGGTTCAAACCCGGACCCAGTCAAACTGCAACAAAAAAATAGCCAGGCATTGTGGTGGGCACCTGTAGTTCCAGCTACTAGGGAGGCTGAGGCAAGAGAATTGCCTAAGCCCAAGAGCTAGACGTTGCTGTGAGCTATGACACCACAGCACTCTACCAAGGGCAACAAAGTGAGACACTGTCTCTAAAAAAAAAGAAAAATGTTAAACTAGAAGAAACATCTTTGGGTTAAAAAATTCTCAAACATTCCTAAAATCAAAAGTGCTTGATGAGATCCTCTGGACACTATTTGAAAAACTTTTTGAGGCCAGGCCTGGTGGCTCATGCCTGTAATCTCAGCATTCTGGAAGGCCAAGGCAGGTAGGTTGCCTGAGCTCTGGAGTTCAAGACCAGTCTGAGCAAGAGTGAGACCCCATCTCTAAAAATAGGTGGGCTTTTTGGTGGGCATCTGTAGTCCCAGCTACTTGGGAGGCTGAGGCAAAAGAATTGCTTGAGTCCAAGAGTTTGAGGTTGCTGTGAGCTATGATGTCACAGCACTCTACCAAGGGCGAGAAAGTGAGACTGTCTCAAACAAAAAAAATTGTTATATGGCAATATTTTAAGAAGAGAAGTTATTTTGGTGTTGCATATAATTATAAATAAATTAAACCTTTTCTGAGAGAGGGAAAACTTCTCTAGTAGATGAAGATAGCATCCTGAGTCATCTTGTTCAGGTCACATATTTGTGACTAGAGCATCGACATCTTCTACGAGTAACTTTCAAACTGCTAATTTGGACTCTTTCAAGAACCCTTATAAATAAGTCTACAACTTGGGGTCATAACTAATAACAGTTAATACTTAAATTTTACTAGGTGTTTAAGAGTTTTACATAGATTAACTATTCAGTCCTCACAATAATATTATGAAATAAATACCACATTATTATCTTCACTTCACATATAGAGAAACTAGAGAGTTTAGTATAGTCAAGATCACATGGAAATTCAGAGGAGGAGCCAGGTTTCAAAAACACAGACAGTTTAACTTCTGGAAGTCCATACTCTTTTTTTTTTTTCTTTTTTTTTTTTTTGAGACAGAGCCTCAAGCTGTCCCCCTGGGCGGAGTGCCGTGGCATTACAGCTCACAGCAACCTCCA
>NW_003852406.1:3349760-3356382 GCF_000181295.1 Otolemur garnettii | reverse complement strand
CCGTCTCAAAAAAAAAAAAAAAAAAAAAAAAAGAAAGGAAAATACTTAGTAAAATGAAATAAAAATTCTGGCTACCCCATTCAGTGTCCTCTATTACATAACTAAAGGAAAATGAACTAATACAAAATAGTACTTATATAGCTTACATTTTCTAACCAAGACAGCATGAGATAATACTTTAATGTACTAATTCATTTTATAGATGGGAAAGCCAAGGACCTACTCATTTGGCCTTATTAATCAATTTTAGCATCACTAAAATAAAAAAAGAAAAGAAATATATTATGAGCCTTTTAATTTGATACAGTATCATTTATGAAGCACTCTTGCCAAAAACTAAAAACTGAACCTGAATCTAATTAATCAGCCTTCAGGTCAAACTTCCAACTTATAGGAAATGTGGGAAACAGGTAAAATGACACAAGCAGGAAGCAATTAGATAAATACAGAATGTGGCTCATTTTCTAGTATACAAAAATCAAATGCAGCAGCGCTTGTGGCTCAAAGGAGTAGGGCGCTGACCCCATATGCCAGAGATGGTGGGTTCAAATCCAGCCCCGGCCAAAAACTGCAAAAAAAAAAATCAAATGCGTGAAACAAAAATAAGAAGGACTCAAGCATAGATTATTTTAGAGACTTAAGGGACATAGCAATCAAAACATAGTAAGTCTAACTTGTTTGAATCCTGATTCAAACAAATCAACACTAAAAATAATTTTAAGGGCGGCACCTGTAGCTCAGTGGGTAGGGTGCCAGCCACATACACCAGGGCTGGCAACTCCTCCTGCCAAACAATGACAACTGCAAAAACAACAAAAATAGCCAGGCATTTTGGCAGGTGCCTGTAGTCCCAGCTACTTGGGAGGCTGAGGCAAGAGAATCATTTCAGCCCAAGAGTTTGAGATTGCTGTGAGCTGTGATGCCACAGTACTCAACTGAGGGTGACAGCTTGAAATTCTGTCTCAAAAAAAAAAAAAAAAAAGACAAGTGAAAAAATCTGAATTTAGACTGGGTATTAAGTTATATAAGGGAATTATTGTTAATTTTGTGAAGTGGGCAAATAGCATTGTTGTTACTGAAAAAATGTCTTTTTGAGAAATATACTGAAGTATTTAGGAGCAAAACAGTACATAAGGTAGAATTTGCTTTGAAACACTTCCAACAAAAGGGGAGGGAAACATAAAAGAAATAAGGCAAAATGTTAATGTGTTAATGGATTATTAAAGCTGGGTGATGGGTTAATTATATTCTCTTTTCAAAATAAAAAGACTAAACAAAAGTAAAAGTAACAAAAAGGGGTTGGCCCTGTTATTGGAAAGGGGCCAAAATGAAGCGATTAAAAAGTTCCCTTCACACAGTTCTTTCAAGTCTTAATATTTTTATTTCAGCCATTTGACCTATAAATGAATATCTCATCTCCCTTAGGCAGTATTATTTACCTTGGGATTTCCAAAAACAGATTTTTTTCACTTCTTGTGACATAGTGCCTAGCCCAATGTCACAAGCAATTCAATAACTACTTCTTAATGATCCATAAGATCATCCATATCCTATACAAATGATAGGTGAAAGCTAGAAAATGCTTAAGAAAAAAAGCAAAAAACTTTCCATGGATTTCAGCAGCACAGAAGAAATTATATTTTAGGAAGAAAAGTTTCAGAGGAGGGGAAGGAGAGGAGACATAGTGATAGCTGGCAGGTACAAATTGAGGCACCGAGAGCAAACAGATTATTTAGCTGAAAAGACTGAAAGGGAGAGAAAAAGAAGGAAAAACCAAAAGGAAGAAAATGAAGACTCCAGAAACACATAAAAGCCAAATAAAGTAACACTCCAATTCTTTCTTTTAATGCAAATTACAGTATTAGAAAGAAAAAACCTGGCTCGGTGCCTGTGGCTCAAGTGGCTAAGGCGCCAGCCATATACACCTAAGGTGGCAGGTTCGAATCCAGCCCGGGCCCGCCAAACAACGACAGCTGCAACTGAAAAAAAATAGCCAGGCATTGTGGTGGGCGCCTGTGGTCCCAGCAACTTGGGAGGATGAGGCAGGAGACTCGCTTGAGCCCAGGAGTTAGAGGTTGCTATAAGCTATGCCACGGCACTCTACCCAGGGGGACAGCTTGAGGCTCTGTCTCAAAAAAAGAAAGAAAAAACCTTAAAGATCATCTACTCAAGACCATCAGTTGGCAAATAAGGAAATTGAGTTAGAGTAGCACCAGATACACAGTAGCACTCAGATACACTGAATCAAAGCTCAAATGTTCTTTCTACTGCTCTAATTAACTTTATGGGTACTGCTAAAAAAATATTTAATGTATAGAACAAAATGCTGTTTAAACTCAGCTAGAATCAACTGAAGCTAGACCACTTAATTTATAATTAAAGGCTCAGTGCCTGTGGCTCAAGTGGCTAAGGCACCAGCCCCATACACCTAAGGTGGCGGGTTCGAATCCAGCCCGGACCCACCAAAACAACAATGATGGCTGCAACCAAAAAAATAGCCGGGCATTGTGGCGGGTGCCTGTGGTCCCAACTACTTGAGCCCAGGAGTTGGAGGTTGCTGTGAGATGTGATGCCACAGCACTCTACCCAGGGGGACAGCTTGAGGCTCTGTCTCAAAAAAAAAAAAAAAATTCTAATTAAAACACACTAAATTTTACCCTTACAGAACTTTATATCTCAGTCCTTTTTATTTATTTTTTTGCAGCTTTTGGCTGGGGCTAGGTTTGAACCCATCACCTCTGGCATATGGGTCCAGCACCCTACTCCTTTGAGCCACAGGTGCTGCTCTATATTTCAATCCTTTTTAAGCAAATCATCTAACAAGCAAAACCAGGCTTTCACCTCACACAATAAACTTGAAATACCTTTTGGGTTCTGTCTTTGGAATCCAAGACACTCTCCAAAGAAGCTTTAGCTGATGTGCCACTATCCTGTCTCCCTGTTTCCTGCCTCTTCTGTTGTTGCAGCTGCTCTTCCTCCTGTCTGTCTTTTTCTTCTAGTTTTTTCCGAACTTCAGCTTCTTCATATCTATATGAAAAAAAAAGTCAAGATATCTTTTACTGGCATAATCGTGGAAAGCAGTGGGGTTCAAATTCCGTAGAATGAGTATCCTGCCTTAACTACACATTTGATGGCTACATACTTTCTCCTTCCAACTGAAATCTAACTCTGGAAGTATTTCATTACAAACCACAACTTATACATTTGCCCTCTGAGGCCATCTGTAGATTTGCTTCAAATTTCCCAGGACCTTAAAAAGAAACTGTATGTTTTCAAGTTGAAGTTATTTATTGCTCTTTTGGCTTTTTCCCCTCAGGAAATTAATGATTGAAATCATTAATTCAATCTTTTAATGATTCGTATCTGTTGCAATTTCCTTTTTAAATAACTTATAAGTCTATTCTTTCTGCAAAAGAAACAGCCTAAATATCACACTTGTATTTATGATTTACAGTAAAAATGTTAAAGTGTGCATTCAAAAAGCTATTACCAACACGGGGGGGGGGGGGGAAGGTATTACCTAGGTTATCAGGTTACTTTTTTTTTAAGGATGACTTCACTGAAATTTCCAATTTATTGTAAGTTAAACAGCTTTACATATTAAAAATTTTAAGGCTCAGCACCCGTATCTCAGTGATAACAATTATTGCACACTATTTTTAAAATGCTATCCTTCTGGCTTGGCGCCCGTATCTCTGTGGTTAGGGCAGTGGTCACATACGTTGGAGTGGGCAGGTTTGAACCCAGTCTGGGCCTGCTAAACAACAAACAACAACAACAACAAAACAGCCAGGTATTGTGGCCGGCGCCTGTAGTTCCAACTATTTGAGAGGCTGAGACGGGCACCTGTAGTCCCAACTATTTGGGAGGCTGAGACAAGAGAATCACTTAAGCTTAAGTTTTAGGTTGTTGTAACCTGTGACAGCACAGCATTCTACCAATGGCGACATAATGAGACTCTGTCTCAAAAAGAAAAAAAAAATACAGTAGAACCTCCATACTTGACTACCTCCTTAAGTTGACCTAATTATCATAGACTGGACACACACCACATCTATGTATCAGTACCACAGGCCTAGTTCCTTATGTTAATCACCTCCACATGCTCACCAGTTTATTGGAGTCCTTTAAGTAGTTAACTTACAGACATTCTACTGTATGTATCTGGGGCAAAAAATTCACTCAACAGAAAAGTGAAGGTAACAAAGGAAACAGTACTTGAAGACAGAGCAATAGAAATCATCCAATCTGCAGAACAAGAGACTTTACGATATAGAATATTCCAGCCACGCATGGTGGCTCATGCCTATAACCCCCAACACTTTGGAAGGCTGAGATGGGTAGATCGCCTGAGCTCATGAGTTCAAGACCAGTCTGAGCCAGAGCGAGACCCTATCTCTAAAAATAGCCAGGCATGTGGAAGAGTAGTCCTAACTACTCAGGAGCCTGAGGCAAAAGAATCACTTGAGCAGGCTCGGCGCCTGTGGTCCCAGCTACTTGGGAGGCTGAGGCAGGAGACTTGCTTGAGCCCAGGAGTTGGAGGTTGCTGTGGTTGATGCCACAGCACTCTACCCAGGCGGATAGCTTGAGGCTCTGTCTCAAAAAAATAAAATAAAATAAAATAAAAAATAATCACTTGAGCCCAAGAGTTAGAGGTTGCTGTGAACTATGATGCCAGCGCACTCTACCGGTGGAGACAAAGTGAGATTCTGTCTCAGAAAGAAAAAAAAAAGGATATAGAATATTCCCAGAGGTAAAGAGAGATATACTGATAAAAAGGGCAATTCATCAAAACTCTATAATGGTCATAAATGTTTGAGGATAAAGGAAAATTTTCTTTTTAGAGACAGAGCCTCAAGCTGTCACCCTGGGTAGAGTGCCATGGCATCACAGCTCATAGCAACTTCCAACTCCTGGGTTCAAGCGATTCTCCTGCCTCTGCCTCCCAAGTAGTCGGGACTACAGGCGCCCACCAAAATGCCCAGCTATTTTTTTTTTTTTTTGGTTGCAGCCATCATTGTTGTTTAGCGGGCCCAGGCTGGATTCAAACCCGCCAGTTCAGGTGTATGTGGCAGGCGCCTTAGCCACTTGAGCCGCAGGTGCCGAGCCAAGAATTTTAAAACACATGAAACAAAGTTGAAAGAATTAAAGGCAGAAATAGACAGAGTTACACACTTCAATATCTGTCCCTTAGTAATTGTTACAACATAACACCCCCCTTCCCAAATCAGTAAAGACAGAGAAGACCTGAACAACACTATCAACCACTTTGACCTAAATAATGAATGCATAGAGAACACAATACTCAAAACACTTTTTTCCTTTCAGTTGTTCACAGTACATTCACTAAGACAGACCATATGCCACACCACAAAACAAGAGGTACTACAATTAAAAGGACCGAACATCTCTAGCCACACTGAAATTAAATTAGAAGAGACTAGGAAAATCTCACATATTTAGAAACTAAACAATTCTAAGTTTCGATTTAATTTTATTTTGAAGATAGGATCTTGCTCTGTTGCCCAACTAGAGTGCAATGGCTTGATCACAGCTCAATGTAACTTTGAATCTCTGGGATTAAGTGATCTTCCCACCTCAGACTCCTGAGGAGCTGAAACTACAGGTATACACCATGATACCCAGATAAATTTTTAAAGATATGGAGTCTCACTATACTCTAAATCAGTGGTTTTCTACCTTCCTAATGCCGCGATGTATTTTCATTGTTACAAAAGGGTTGCGACCTATAGGTTGAGAACCACTGCACTAAATGATCCGTGGGTTAACAGAAAAGGGAAATTAGAAAATATTTTTAAGGCTCGGCACCTGTGGTTCAAGCGGCTAAAGCGCCAGCCATATACATCTAAGGTGGCAGGTTCGAATCCCCAGCCCAGGCCCGCCAAACAACAATGATGGCTGCAACCAAAAAAATGGCTGGGCATTGTGGTGGGCGTCAACCTCCACAGAGGCACCCACCACAATGCTCAGCTATTTTTAGAGACTAAGTTTCACTTCTGCTCAGGCTGGTCTTGAACATGTGAGCTCAGGCAACCCAACCACCTCGGCTTCCCAGAGTGCTAGAATTACAGGTGTGAGCCACCACACTGGGCCTTAAGATTTATTTTCCTAAAAAAAAAAAAAAAAACATTAAATCATTATAGAAATCATATATGCAGCATGGCATGGTGGCTCACACTTAGAATCTTAACACTCTAGGAGGCTGATGTAGGTGGATTGCTTGAGCTCAGGAGTTTGAGACCAGCCTGAGCAGGACCAAGACCCCCATCTCTAAAAATAGCTGGGACTTATGCAGGGTGCCCATAGTCCCAGCCTCGCAGGAGGCTGAGGTAAGAAAATGGTTTCGACCCAGGAGTTTCAGGTTGATGTGAGCTATGTCGCCACGGCACTCTACCCAAGGCAACAGAATAAGACTCTGTCTCAAAAAAAAAAAAAAAAAAGACTGATTAATGACTAAAAACTGAAACATACTGCTTTTAATTTGTAATTACTTTATATGCCTGGTAAGCTATTCATGGCAAATACCAGAATCAGATTTTTTTGTCACCCTCAGTAGAGTGCTGTGGTGTCACAGCTCACAGCAACCTCCAGTTCTTGGGCT
>NW_003852406.1:3346474-3349098 GCF_000181295.1 Otolemur garnettii | reverse complement strand
CCTCCCAAGTAGCTGGGACCACAGGCGCCCGCCACAACGCCCGGCTGTTTTTTGGTTGCAGCCGTCATTGTTGCTTGGCGGGTCTGGGGGTGGCGGGCGCCTTAGCCGGTTGAGCTACAGGCGCCGAGCCATTCTAACCATTTTTTAAAATTTCAATAAGAAGTATTAACACATGAATGTAATATAGATGATACAGCAAAAGATTTTTATTTTTGTGCCCAGTTAACATAAGACTTATTTCTAGGAATTGGGATATTATATGCATGGTCAGATATAGAAAAATAAATTCTAAATATTATTTTCATCTTCTAAATTTACATTCTTTGAAAGATTTCATAATAATGTCTATACCTTAGTTTAAGGCTTTCAGAGAGTCTTTCAGCTTCTTCAATAGCTTTTTTGATGTTTGCAGGTCCAAGCATTGAATGAAAATAGTCCTAAAATTATAGGAAAACCGTCCCATACTGTTAGTACTGAGCATTGCACATAGCACTAAAGCTGAAAACATTAAAATCATGGTGCTCATATAAAAGAAAGTTTGATTATGAATTAAGTATTTTTTAAACTTTTAACCTATGCTAATGGACAATTTATTCCCCAAATGTTTTAAAAGTATCTCTTCAGACCATTAGTATAATTTTTAAAACCCACTAATTAATAAATTTTATTTATTTATAAGGCACTATTAAGAAATGTAAATGCTATTCTTACTGTTTATAAGAGCCAAAAAGCAAAGTTTTCAAGAGTAAAATATATTTTCTTATTACAAATATGTACCTATTTTCTCTAGTCTCAAAAACAATAAAGCAAATTGTGTAGAGATACATTACACTTGTTTTGTTTACTTGTTTTAAAATATTTTTGCTTTCATCTGTACTTTAAAATACCTATCCATGTCAAACTACTCATGAACCATTAAACAAGTTTTACACTTAAAGAAACTCCAAATAACCAAAAACCAAATGACAAAAAATAAACCATCAGGCTTGGTTCCCGTAGCACAGTGGTATGGCACCAGCCACATACACCAGGGCTAGCAGGTTCGAACCCAGCCCAGGCCAGCTGAACAACAACTGCAACAAAATATAGCTGGGTGTTGTGGCAGGCGCCTGTAATCCCAGCTACTTGGGAGGCTGAGGCAAGAGAATAGCTTAGGCCCAAAGTCGGAGGTTGCTGAGAGCTATGACACAGCACTTTACCAAGGATAACATAGGGAGACTCTGTCTCAAAAAACAAAACAAAATTAAAAAACCAGGAATAACTATCACTAGTATGCCTTTTAAAAAATACAAAGGTTGGCTCAGTGCCTGTGGCTTAAACTGGCTAAGGCGCCAGCCACATACACCTAAGGTGGTGGGTTTGAATCCAGCCTGGGCCCACCAAACAATAATGACAGCTGCAACCAAAAAATAGCCGGGCGTTGTGGCAGGCGCCTGTGGTCCCAGCTACTTGGGAGGCTGAGGCAGGAGAATCGCTTGGATAATTTACTAACAAGCATAATGAAGTTATTTTTTAAAATCACTTCTCCACGAGGTCATTCATTAGATCCCACAATCAGCTATTTTCAAGTCAAAGTTGGTTTGACATGATGGTACTTAATTAAATCAGCTAAATACTGGGTTTGATTTGCCATAATATGTCAATATGATTTTCCAATTAGAGCCTGCTACCACAGTTCATGAGAAATTATAGTTTTAAAATTATAATAATGAAAATTTGTAAGAAGAAGAGCCAGTGACCAGAAATACCCATCTTAGGCTATTTGAGAGGCAGTCATGAACAGATGGCACTGATGGAGCAAATCAGTTGGTAACCATTATCATATCTGGCCTAAAAGTAGATCACACTTCAGCTAAGTTTGTTTTTCTAAAGCCTAACTATGTTAGAAGGGCCCTTTATTATCTAATTCCAATAAAAGTGTACAGTTTGTTCAATAATTTATCTACTAAACATTATAGTGCTCTCAGTTACCACAATATCCTGACTACTGAGGTAATACTCCTCTAACAGAAAACATGATGTAACCAGTGTTGTTAATTTCTTTTTTTCTTTCTTTTGAGACAGATTCTCACTTTGTCACCCTGGGTAGAGTGCCATGGTGCCACAGCTCACAAAAACCTCAAACTCTTGGGCTTAAGCAATTCTCTTGCCTTAGCCTTCCAAGTAGCTGGGACTACAGATACCTGCCACAACACCTGGCTACTTTTTAGAGACAAGGTCTTGCTCCGGCTCAGGCTGGTCTGGAACCTCTGAGCTCAGGCACTCCACCCGCCTAGACCTCCCAAGTACTGGGATTAGAGGCATGAGCCACTGGACCCAGCCTTGTTGTTAATTTCTGATAAAAATAAAACACAAAGTAAAAACCAAAACCACTATATCTTGTTTTATTCATTTTTACACAAGAACTCATTAAAAGGCCAGCCTGTAAGCCCAGCGTAGCCCTATTTAAATAAGTCAAAAACACTGTGTTTGGGGATACCTGTTACACACTAACAGGAGACAGATATCCCCTTAATATTAGTGAAGTTTCCTATTGTTTGTCTTTCTGTGCTCTTAAAGGAGCACAGTTAAAGGCAGTATAAATACTTTCAAATTTTCTTTTCTTTCCTTTTTTTTTTTTTTTT
>NW_003852406.1:3343017-3345637 GCF_000181295.1 Otolemur garnettii | reverse complement strand
CCCTCAGTAGAGTGCTGTGGCATCACAGCTCATAGCAACCTCCAGATCTTGGGCTTAGGCAATTCTCTTTTGCCTCAGCCTGCCGAGTAGCTGGGACTATAGACGCCTGCCACAATGCCAGGCTATTTTATGTTGCAGTTTGGCTGGGTCTGGGTTTGAACTCGCCACCCTCGGTATCCTGGGAAGGTGCCCTACTCACTGAGGCACAGACACTGCCCAGGAAAAATTTCTTATCAATTAAAATGTCCTCCCTACCTTCTCAAGAACACAAAAAAAGTAACTAGAAAAACATTCCCAATCTTGTCAAAGAAAAAAAATAACTACTAATTTCTAAAAATAAAGCAAAGAAGAAACGAATACACAAAAAACAGCTTTACCACACAGACAAAACATCAAACACCAAAACTACCAAAGTCTGGGTGGCACTGTGGCTCAAGGAGTAGGGCGTCAGCCCCATATGCCAGAGGTGGCAGGTTCAAACCTGGCCCTGGCCAAAAATTGCAGCAAAATAAATAAATAAATAAGTAAACAAAACTACCAAACTCTTCCAAATTTCAAATCTTTCAAAAATATTTACTTTAGGGTTCCATCTGTAGCTCAGTGGGTAGGGCGCTGGCCCCATATACCGGGGTGGCGGGTTCAAAGCTGGTCCTGGCCAAATGGCAACAAAAAAATAGCCAGGCGTTGTGGCAGGCACCTGTCCCAGCTATTCAGGAGGCAGAGGCAAGAGAATCGCCTAAACCCAGGAGTTAGAGGTTGCTATGATCTGTGTGATGGCACAGCACTCTACCGAGAGCAATAAAGTGAGGCTCTGTCTTTACAAAAAAAAAAAAAAAATTTTTACTTTAGTAACTGCTGTTTATACTTCCTTTTAACAATTCCACTTTCTTTTCAGTCAATTCCACTTCAACAGTCTTCAAAGAGTATAAGAAAACTTGTTTGAATTTAGGCAGGCCTCTGTCTCTTATCTGCAGGTCAGTATGCCCCAAAACATTCAAAGATGCTTCTTCGACAGCAGGAAAAAACACAACCATTGTGGACAGGTACAGGAACTTCTAAATGTAAGAGGCCACCTCTCCAATGTTAGATCGAAAACCCATGAACTATTACTATTACAACTTTGCTGGTGGTAAAATGATTTATCACCATTAAGTGAAACACTAAAAATCATACTACTGGGCTAGGCATGGTGGCTGACACCTATAATCCCAACACTTTGGAATGCCAAGGTAGGAAAATCACTTGAGGCCAGGAATTCAAGACCAGCCTCAGCAACACTACAACAAAAATTTTTAAACAGCCAAACATGGCACATACCTGTAGTCTTAGCTACCTGGGAGTCTGTTCAAGGCTCCAGTTAGTTATACCACTGTAAGTCACAGTATTCTTAAAAAAACCAAAAAAGATTATTTCAAAAAATAAGAGAAAATTTATTATTTCTTTAAGTCAATTTAAATTGACAACCCAATTCTGCCACCAGATTAACAAAAGAAAATCTCATAATTGATTCAAGAATGGCTTCTCTTCTAAATTAAAAAAAAAAAAAACTACTGGCCAGGCATGATGGCTCACGCCTGTTGTCCCAGCACCGTAGGAGACTGAGGCGGGTGGATCAATTGAGCTCCAGCACTTTGGGAGGCCAAGGTTGGTGGATCACCTGAGCTCACAAGTTTGAAACCAGCCTGAGCCAGAGTGAGAACTCATCTCTAAAAATAGCCGGGCATTAGGGCAGGTGCCTGTAGTCCCAACTACTTGGGAGGCTAAGGCAAGAGAATCGCTTGGACCTGAAACCAGCATAAGACCAGCACTAGCTGGAGTGAGCCGGAGTGAGCCAGAATGAAACCCATCTCTACCAAAAAAAAAAAAGCCTGCGTTGTGGCGGGTGCCTGTAATCTCGGCTATTTGAGAGGCAAAGGGAAAGAGAATAGCTAAAAAAAAGAAAGGAAAAAAAATTCAAACTAAGATGAGTGAAAGCCAGCTAAAACTGAAAGCAAAAAAAAATTTTTTTTGCAGTTTTTGGCTGGTGCCGGGTTTGAACCCACCACCTCCAACATATGGGGCTGGCACCCTACTCCGTAAGTCACAGGAGCGACCCTGAAAGCAAAATTTAAAAAAAAATTTTTTTTTAAAGAAGAAAAAGAAAAACTCTGGGTAGTATTTTGCTACTGTCAGACAGTGAGACTGTTTCTAAGAAAAGGTACAATGACAAATACAACACTCATTCTCATTTCTTTTTTTCTTTTTTTTTGAGATGGAGTCTCACTTGGTCACTCTTGATAGAGTGTCGTCGCGTCTTAGCTCACAGCAACCTCAATCTCTTGGGTTCAACTGATTCTCTTGCCTCAGCCTCCCATGTAGCTGGGATTATAGGCGCCTGCCACAATGACTGGCTATTTTTTTTAGAGATGGGGACTCACTCTGTCTCAGGCTGGTCTCAAACCTGTGAGCTCAGACAATCCACCTGCCTTGGTCTCTGGGATTATAGGCGTGAGCCACTGCACCCAGCATTTCATTTGAGTAGAGTACTGTGCCATCATAGCTCACAGCAACTTCCAACTCGTGGGCTCAAGTGAGTCTCCTGCCTCTGCCTCCCAAGTAGCTGGAACTATAGGCGCCTGCC
>NW_003852406.1:3336702-3342937 GCF_000181295.1 Otolemur garnettii | reverse complement strand
GAACCCGCCAACTCAGGTGTATGTGGCTGGCGCCTTAGCCACTTGAGCCACAGGCACCGAGCCTAAAAGATCACTATCTTTAATATGGCTCTTAATGTCAGTCAAATATAAAAAGATACTGCACAAAAACAACTAATTAAACCTTGAATTTTGGGAAAGTATAATCAAAAACATATTTTTCTTATTTAATGCACGAGTAAACTCAACCCTTCTGCTTCACTTGGCAATGATTAATTACAACAAAAAAGAAATGAGCCCGTATATTGCTATAAACTTGTACTAACCCAAAGCAAATCAAGAGTGTGTGTGTAAGTGCACACACACACACACATCACACACATTCAGAAATAATGAAACTACATCTTTAGTTGCTTTTTCTAATAAAAGTTTGAATTTAATGCTGCATAATATGATCTAAATTTCATTGTTAGAACTCTTAGAGAAAATAAAGAGTTCCATTATGCAAAAATAACTTAGTAAATAAAAATGCAAAAATAAAAGGTACCTGCTGTTGCTTGAAATCAGGTCTTTTTTTGATGAGATTATAAACAGATACATATTTCATATACAGTACATAGGCTTTTTCCTCATCACGATCTAATCTGCTTTCTTCTGCTGTCTTAAAGATCTTCATGGCACTTTGTACATAACTTAAAATCAGAGAAAAAAGTAATTAAAACACATGACATCTGGAAAAAAATACAGCTCATATATGAAGTCCACAGATAAAGTAAATTTTATCAAATTTTACTTTGACAAAGTAAATTTCATGATTTAAGTTATACTACTTCAGAATGGACACACGCAATTGGTACACTGTCAGATGTTAAGTTTAGATACAACCAGCTTGTACATTATCACTTCCTCTGGGATAAGGGCACTCCTAGAGATAAACCAGACAGCTAGAAAGGAAAGACCTGCCTCTGGTTTGCTCTTAAAGACCAGCCTGTCTTTAAGCTTGGAGAAAGCTTAAAGTTGGCTTTACCTTTCTCACTGTTTCCTGTTTGAAAATCTTTCAGTAGGAGTTAAACAGTTTTCTCTTTCACCTCATCAACATTATTAACTTACCCCAATACCTCATTCTTCCTGTCCCCCAAAAGATTTTTTTTTTAATTAAATCATAGCTGTGTACATTAATGCAGTCATGGGGTACAGTGTGCTGGTTTTATATACAATCTGAAATATTTTCATCAAATTGGTCAAAAGATTTCTTTATCAAAAGCCCATTTTGGGCTGGGCGCAGTGGCTCATGCCTATAGCCAAGGTGGGTAGATCACCTGAGCTCACAAGTTTTTTGAAACCAGCCTGAGCCAGAGTGAGAACTCATCTCTAAAAATAGCCAGGCTTTGTGGCAGGTGCCTGTAGTCCCAGCTACTTGGGAGGCTGAGGCAAGAGAATTGCTTGGACTCAAAAGTTAGAAGTTCCTATGAGCTATGATGCCAGGGTACTCTACCAGAGGGCAACAAAGTGAAACTCTGTCTCAAAAAAAAGAAAAAAGTCCAGGCAAGGTGACTTACACCTGTAATCCCAACACTCTGGCAGGCCGAGGTGGGTAGATTGCTTCAGCTCACGAGTTCGAGACCAGTCTGAGCAAAAACAAAACTCTGTCTCTACTAAAAATAGAAAAACTGAGGCAAGAGGATCACTTGAGCTTGAGTTGGAGGTTCCTGTGATCTATGATGTCATGGCACTCTATGCAGGGTGGCACTTGGAGACTCCATCTCAAAAAAAAACCAAGAAAGCCCATTTTGTCGTTAGTAATGTTTAGAAATATCAGTTCATTCTTGGATTTTCCTTTTTTTTCCCTTATTTTTTGTCACCCTCGATGGAGTGCCATGGCATGACAGCTCACAGCAACCTCAAACTCTTGGGCTCAAGCCATTTCTCCTGCCTCAGCCTCTGAGTAGCTAGGACTATAGGTGCCTGCCACAACGCCTGGCAATTTTGTTTTTGTTGTTATTGTCATTGTTGTTTAGCTGGCCCAGGCTGAACTCGCCAGCCTCGGTGCATATGGCCAGCACCATAACCTCTGTGCTATGGGCACGAAGCCAAGATTTTCCTTCTTGACCTTCTTTGAAGTTTCTACCACTCTCTTCATTCTTTACGTTTTGTTTTCTTCTCATCTTCTGTTTCTTTCCTTTACAAAATGACTCATTAAGATATCCCTATGCAATTGGCTGGGCCCAGTGGCTCACACCTATAATCCCAGTACTTAGGAGGCCAGGCGGGTAGACTGCTTGAGCTTAGAGGTTCCAGACCAGCCTGAGTCAGAGTTAAGACCTCATCTCTAAAGAATAGCTGGGCGTTGGCTCAGCGCCTGTGGCTCAAATGGCTAAAGAGCCAACCACATACACCTAAGGGGGTGGGTTTGAATCCAGCCCAGCCGAACAACAATGACTGCTGCAACCAAAAAATGGCCGGGCGTTGTGGCAGGTGCCTGTGGTCCCAGCTACTTGGGAGGCTGAGGCAGGAGACTTGCTTGAGCCTGAGAGTTGGAGGTTGCTGTGAGCTATGATGCCATAGCACTCTACCCAGGGTGACAGCTTGAGGCTCTGTCTCAAAAAAAAAAAAAACAATAGCTGGGTGTTGTGGTGGGTGCCTGTAGTTTCAGCTACTTGGAAGGCTGAGGCAAGAGAATCATTTAAGCCCAAGAGTTTGAAGTTGCTGTGAACTTTGATGCTACAGCACTCTACCGAGGACAATGCAATGCGATGCTATCTCAAATTATTATGAGCTTAAAATATGTGAAAAAACAATGACTTGTGGCTGAATAATTTTCATAGAACTCTAATAATCTTTGCCTCTTAAACTTATGATCTAGTATATACTGTCCAGAGAGCAGGTAATATGCATATTAGCAGAATATATATGTAATCTGCTAAGATAAACTTAAGTGGCTCTCTAAGGAGGTTTTACTTTATTCATTTCATGGAGTCATTTTTAAAATAAACTTTAAATTAACTATCTAACTTGAAAAATATGGAAACAAGGCAATGCCTGTGGCTCAGTGAGTAAGGCGCTGGCCCCATATACCGAGGGTGGCGGGTTTGAACCCAGCCCCAGCCAAACTGCAACAGATAGCTGGGTGTTGTGGTGAGCACCTGTAGTCCCAGCTACTTGGGAGGCTGAGGCAAAAGAATCTCCTAAGCCCAAGAGCTGGAGGTTACTGTGAGCTGTGATGCCACAGCACTCTACCCAGGGTGACAAAGTGAGACTGTCTCTTAAAAAAAAAAAAAAAAAGAAAGAAAGAAAAATATGGAAACAAATAAATTTAATACATGAGTCACTCAAACTAGCAACAATTTATACCTCTTGGTGCTTATTTTCTCTGGTTTAACTTCTATCTTCTTATTGAGGTCTTTTAGTGAAGAACTGAGGTAGAGTTCTTTAGGAACTGAAGCCACAGCAGGCATGATGAAATCTTCACCTTCTACTTTCACAACGGATGGTGTATTTCATTAAAAGTTCTTTCCTAAAACAAAACAAATACAAGTAATTCTACTAATTTTCTTCATTGACAATAAGCGAACAATTAAATTAAGAGTTTGCTAACATTATTAATTTTAAATTATCCTGAATATCTACTCTGGGTGTTCAACAAAGAATATAAATTAACAATTTAGTAATTTTTTTTTTACTAATCAAGCTGAGCGTGGTGGCTCATGCCTGTCATCCTAGCACTTTTAGAAGGTGAGGCAGGCCAGGGGCAGTGGCTCACATCTGTAATCTCAGCACTCTAGGAGGCTGAGATAGGCAGATTGCCTGAGCTCAGAAAATAGCCAGGCAGGCTTGGTGCCTGTGGCTCAAGCGGCTAAGGTGCCAGCCACATACACCTAAGGTGGCGGGTTCGAATCCCCAGCCCGGGCCGCCAAACAACAATGATAGCTGCAACCAAAAAATGGCCGGGCGTTGTGGCGGGCGCCTGTGGTCCCAGCTACTTGGGAGGCTGAGGCAGGAGACTCGCTTGAGCCCAGGAGTTGGAGGTTGCTGTGAGCGTGATGCCATGGCACTCTACCCAGGGGGATAGCTTGAGGCTCCGTCTCAAAAAAAAAAAAGAAAATAGCCAGGCATTGTGGCAGGCGCCTGTAGTTCCAACTATTTGTGAGGCTGAGGCAAAAGAATTGCTTAATTCTTGAGGTTTGAGGTTTCAGTGAGCTATGACACCACAGCACTCTACTGGGGGCAACAAAGTGAGACTCTGTCTCAAAAAAAAAAAAGGTGAGGCAGAATGATTGCCTTAAGTATTCCCATCTTACTTGTCAGAGGAACCAGCAGTAAGAAAGAATAATAAAAGCTTTTACATTTCTTTCAGGTTAAAACTGCAATAATCACAAGTAGAAGGAATTTTCATCTAGAAATATTTCTTTCTTCCACTGACAATACCAATTTATAAAAGGGAACTAATGGTAAAGAACCCATAGCAGTGCCACATTATACAGAAATACAGACAAAAGAACATGTTTCTGTTTCTGGCAGAATATACCATGCATTTTGCTTAATTCTGAAAAGGTCTACTAAAAACAGAAAAAATTAGCCAGCCATAGTTGTACATGCCTATAGTCCCAGCTACTGGGGAGACTGAGGCAGGAATATTGCTTGAGAACAGGAGTCTGATGTTGCTATGAGGTAGGCTGAGGCCATGGCACTTTTACACTCTATCCCAGTTGACAAGATCAAGATTCTAATTAAAAAAAACAATTAACAACACAAAAAAAACTATTGGCTAATAAAACAATTAAATTAAATTAGGTAAGGAGATGGAGTCACATTATAGAAGACTTTTGAAGCCATCCAGAATTACGTATAGTTGATTCAGCAGCCAATAAAAAGCCAGTTTTTGGCTCAGCGCCTATGGCTCAAGTGACTAAGGCGCCAGTCACATACACCTAAGGTGGTGGGTTCGAATCCAGCCGGGGCCCACCAAAGAACAATGACGGCTGCAACCAAAAAAAAAAAAATAGCCGGGCATTGTGACGGGCACCTGCAGTCCCAGCTATTTGGGAGGCTGAGGCAGGAGACTCGCTTGAGCCCAGGAGTTGGAGGTTGCTGTGAACTGTGGTGCCACAGCACTTTACCCAGGGGGATAGCTTGAGGCTCTGTCTCCAAAAAAAAAGCCAGTTTTTAATGGGAAAAATAGTATCTGAGGGTGGTCAAATAGGGGATATATAAGTTGGATTGGAAAGAAATGACAACAAGAGAATGACACCACAGAAAAGATTCAGTATAAGGTCACTGCAGAATAGAACACAAAATGGCAGAAACATGCTTTGGTAACAGATTGAATCAGAGTATCTTCTCTCTGTCTCTCACACCCACACGTTCTTTTTACCCTGAAAAATGTGAAAAATGTAGTGCTATTAACAAAAAATAAATACTATAGTTTAAAACTGATCAGTTGGGCAACACCTGTGGCTCAAAGGGGTAGGGTGCCGGGCTCATATGCCGGAAGTGGTAGGTTAGCCCTGGCCAAAAACTGAAAACAAAACAAACAAACAAACAAAAAAAACTGATCAGTTTACAGCAGCATTTCTCAACCCTGGCACTATGGACATTTTGGATCTGATAAAACTTTTTTTTTTTTTTTGAGACAGAGCCTCAAGCTATCCCCCTGGGTAGAATGCCGCGGCATCACAGCTCACAGCAACCTCCAACTCCTGGGCTCAAGCAAGTCTCCTGCCTCTGCCTCTGCCTCCCAAGTAGCTGGACCACAGGCACCCGCCACAACACCTAGCTATTTTTTTTGGTTGCAGCCGTCATTGTTGTTTGGCGGGCCGGGCTGGATTCTAACCGGCCACCTTAGGTGTATGTGGCTGGCACCTTAGCCACTTGAGCCACAGCCGAGCCATCTGATAAAACTTTATTGTGGGAGGCTGCTCTTTGTAGTCTAAGATGTTTAGCAGCAGCACCCCTAGTGTCTACCCTCTAGGTGCCAGTAGTACCGATCCTTCCCCCCTCAGATGTTACAACCAAAAATGTCTCTACACATTGCCAAATGTCCCCTGGAAGGCAACATTACTCCCATCTAAGAACCACCAATGAAGAGAAATGTAGGTAGTTCCACTGGGAACATGCTGAGGGTATGCTAAAGGAGCAATATCTAAAAAAAGATCTCAGGCTCGGCGCCTGTGGCTCAAGTGGCTAAGGCGCCAGCCACATATACCTAAGGTGGCCGGTTAGAATCCAGCCCGGCCCGCCAAACAACAATGACGGCTACAACCAAAAAAAAAAAAAAAAA
>NW_003852406.1:3335267-3336675 GCF_000181295.1 Otolemur garnettii | reverse complement strand
GGTCCCAGCTACTTAGGAGGCTGAGGCAGGAGACTAGCTTGAGCCCAGGAGTTGGAGGTTGCTGTGAGCTATGATGCCACAGCACTCTACCCAGGGGGACAGCTTGAGGCTCTGTCTCAAAAATAATAATAATAATAAAAATGTCTGATAGGTATGTAAATATTTAACTAGAAAGCAGGTTTACAAAAAAACCAGATATTAAACTTGCTTATCAACTATGAAGACATTAATTTTAAGACCAGGTGCAGTGGCTGGCTCACACCTCATCCTAGCACCCTAAGGAACCAGCAGTTAGAATAAGAGTTTTACACTTCTTTCAAGGCGGCTTCATCATTTGAGCTCAGGAGGTCAAAACCAGCCTGACCAACAGCGAGACTCTATAAAAACAGAAAAACTAGGCTTGGCACCCTTAGGACAGTGGTTATGGTGCCAGCCACATACCCTGAGGCTGGCAGGTTAGAACCCAGCCCAGGCCAGCTAAAACAAAGACAACTGCAACAAAAAATAGCCAGGTGTTGTGGCAGACACTTGTAGTCCCAGCTACTTGGGAGGCTGAGGCAAGAGAATCACTTAAGCCCAAGAGGTGGAGGTTGCTGTGAGCTATGATGCCACAGGACTCTACTGGGGGTGACATAATGAGACACTGTCTCAAAAAAAAGAAAGAAAGAAAGAAATGACAACGGCTCAGTGCCATAGTTCAGCGGCTGGGGAGCAAGCCACATACACCAGAGCTGGCAGGTTGGAATCCAGCCCGGGTGTGCCAAATAACAACTACAACCAAAAAATAGCCAGGCAAGGTGGCAGGCACCTGAAATCCAAGCTACTTGGGAGGCTGAGGCAAGAGAATCACTTAAGCCTAAGAATCTGAGGTTGCTGTGAACTATGAGGTTACAGCACTCTACTAAGGTCAACATAGTCAGATTCTGACTCAGGGGAAAAAAAAAAGACATTAAAGTTAATTTTGATAATCCCTGTTGCTTTGAGAAGATAATGAAGTATTGACAATGAAATAATACATTATCTAGAATTGGTTTAAATACTACTATATTATTCTTCTCCTGACTTAGCCACCCAAGTAGCTGGGACTACAGGTGTGTGCTGCCACACCTGGCTAATTTTCTATTTTTTGTAGAAATGAGATCTCTCTCTTGTCCAGGCTAGTCTCACTCAAGTGATTCTCCCACCCTGGCTTCCCAAAGTGCTAGGAGTCACTGTGCCCAGCCATATTTTCTTCACTTTTAAGTACATTTAAAAACTTGTACAATTGGCTCAGCATCTGTGGCTCAAGTGGCTAAGATGCCAGCCATGTACAACAACCAAGGTGGTGGGTTCGAATCTAGCCCAGGCCCACCAAACAACAATGACGGCTGCAACCAAAAAATAGCCGGGCATTGTGGTGGGTGCCTGT
>NW_003852406.1:3332669-3334169 GCF_000181295.1 Otolemur garnettii | reverse complement strand
GTGGCGGGCGCCTGTGGTCCCAGCTACTTGGGAGGCAGAGGCAGGAGACTCGCTTGAGCCCAGGAGTTGGAGGTTGTTGTGAGCTGTGATGCCACAGAACTCTACCCAGGGGGACAGCTTGAGGCTCTGTCTCAAAAACAAAACAAAACAAAACAAAACCAAAAAAGAATGGATGTAAATATGTTACTAGAAGCAATAAAATAATATGAAGATGACAATTCATTTCTAGCTAAAATCAGCATCTTAAATCATGTAATACCCAAAATACCAAAATCTTAAGAAATCATTCTCATTTTTAAAATCTTATAATTGAGAAAGTAAAATGCTCTAGGATTCCCAGGGCTATAACTTTTTTCAGAAATCATTGAATCTCTGTTTCTATTTTGAAACTGGTATTATAATGTATAATTTCATTTCACTATTTAAAAAAGACATGAGTTTACATCATTGTTGGTACGTCTAAGAGAGTTTAATACAGTAATCTCCACTTATTTGCAGCTTTGCTTTCTGCAGTTTCAGTTACCTGCCATCAAGCAATATTAAATGGAAAATTATAGATATAAACAATTCAGAAATGTTCAATTGTGCTCTTTCTCACTCCATCCAGCCTGCGGCGTGAATCATCTCTTTGTACTCATACTGTAGACCCCAGCCACCATCACAGCACTTTTGTTCAAATAATCCTTATTTCACTTAATTATGGTCCCAAATTGCAAGAGTAGTGATGCTGGCAATTTGGATATGCCAAAGAGAAGCGTTAAAGTGCTACTTTTAAGTGAAAAGGTGAAAATTCTCTTAAGGGAAGAAAATAAAATTATATGCTAAAATCTGTTAAGAATGAATTTTCTGTGAAATTGTGAGGAAGGAAAAAGAACTTCATGCTAGTTTTGCTGTCATACCTCAAACTGCAAAAGTTATAGCCACAATGTATGATAACTTTTGTTACAGTACATTGTTATAATTGTTCTATTTCATTACTGTGTTGTTAATCTCTTATTGTGCCTAATTTATAAATTAAACTTTATCATAGTTACATATGTACATAGCATAGTTATGTATGTACATAGCAAATATGGTTTGGTATCGTGGTTTTGGGCAGCTACTGGCCACTGTGGAATATATTCCCTGCAGATAAGGGAGGACTACTATACAGGGTGTCCCAAAGTTATCCCTAAAGTCACCATACATAAGGAAAATGGGAAAATGTAGTTAAATGGACCTTTATTTCCAAAATATTCATTACGCAATTTTACAAAGAGGTGGTTAACACATAAGAATATTTTGTAAATGTTGCTAAGTTGAAACATGTTAGTCAAGGGTGAAAAGGCTTCGTTAACAGTGACTTTATTCACTGTGTAAGAGTTCTGTTTTACTTGAATTAGTAAGGTTATAAATGTGGAATTCCAAATAAATTTAATATAACACTTCCCCATTTACTACTAATAAACTTAATATTATGGAAGTGCTATAAGTCTTTTTTTTTTTTTTTTTTTTGAGACG
>NW_003852406.1:3331033-3332403 GCF_000181295.1 Otolemur garnettii | reverse complement strand
GGAAGTGCTATAAGTCTTAAGACTTATTTTCCATTCATTAATCATTTGACTTTGACTCAATTCCACAAAATATCGCAATGACACCATTGTCACCCCTCAGTTTATTTTCATCCATAAAATGAAATGTGAATGACTCGTCGTCTTCTATAGGGTTACCATCAGTGTCAAGTGAAAAGATACAGACAGAAAAAAACTCTGAAAATTGTATATAATATGCCATGAAAATATAAAGCATTATGGCTAAAGAAATTGTGAAAGTATACCTTTTTCTGAATCCACTATATAAATTCAAACATGATTCTAACACAACTGTGTCACCAAAATGATGGTAGGGAGAAGATGGCCACAAAGTCTTTGACATTTTTCCCTTCAAAAGTAAAGGGGAAGGGAAAGGGCTCTTTGACTACTCTAACCGTAGAGTACGTTAGAAGCAATCTTGTGCCAATTTCTTGGTCCAGGCTTTTAGAAAACTGGGAGTGTACCCTTCTCGACTCATCAAATATGTATTCTTGGAACCCAGCTCCCATGCTATGAGAAGTCCAAGTCACACAAAGAGACTATATGTGGGCACTCCAGTTGACATCCTCAGCTGAACTGCCAACGAGTATCAACTGCAATTCACACAAATGAGCTGTCTTGGATGTCCCACAAACTTCACCTCTCAAATGACTCCAACCCCTGTTGCTTATACAAATGCATGGAACCCTGAGTGACAATCACCTAGCTAAGTTCAGTTAGGCCAGAGAAACATGACAGATATGTACTGAACTGTAGTTTTAAACCACTATATTTCAGAGTGATTTGTTATGCAGCAACTGGTATCTAGGAGAATAACAAGATATATTTAAATGTTTCCTTAGGCTCAGCACCTGTGGCTCAAGTGGCTAAGGTACCGGCCACATACACCAGAGCTGGCGGGTTCGAATTCAAACAACAATGGGGGCCCACCAAACAATAATGACGGCAGGGTGCCTATAGTTCCAGCTACTTGGGAGGCAGAGGCAGGAGGCAAGAGAATTGCTTGAACCCAGGAGTTTGAGGTTGCTGTTAGCTGTGTTGCTACAGCGCTCTACCCAGGGCCACAGCTTGAGGCTGTCTCAAAAAAAAAAAAAATCAGAATCCTTTGGGCAGCACCTGTGGCTCAGTGGGCAGGGTGCCGGCCCCAGACACCAAGGGTGGAGGGTTCAAACCTGGCCCCGGCCAAACTGCAACAAAAAATAGCTGGTCGTTGTGGCAGGCGCCTGTAGTCCCAGCTACTCGAGAGACTAAGGTAAGAAAATCCCCTAAGCCCAGGAGCTGGAGGTTGCTATGAGCTGTGACACCATAGCACTCTACCAAGGGTGACAAAGTGAGACTCTGTCTCTAAAAAA
>NW_003852406.1:3327636-3330269 GCF_000181295.1 Otolemur garnettii | reverse complement strand
TTATTTTTTTTTTTTCGGTTGCAGTTTGGCCGGGGCGTGTTTGAACCCCCCTCCCTCAGTATATGGGGCCGGTGCCCTACCCACTGAGCTACTGGCGACACCCACCTATGGTGTATTTTATAAGGGTACATGTTAAATCTACTAAGGGTAGAATATAAATATCTTAACACAATAACTAAGAAAATGTGGTGAAGGCTATGTTAACCAGTTTGATGAAAGTATTTCAAATTGTATATAAACCAGCACATTGTACCCATAATTGCATTAATGTACATAAATATGATTTAATAAAAAAATTTTTTTTATATTGGAGCACATGTTGCAATGCTAATATGTTAGATAAGTGGGCTAAACATATTATTCAAATGTAAAAAAATTAAATGCTACATAGGGACATTTAAAGTATTTTGTTATTTTTCATGTGCTTTCTCAAAAAATAACCTATGTGCAAAATTTCATTAATGAAAGGTGTGTCTACTTTTTTCCCCCACTATTACAGGATCCTTACTATTGAATAGTAAAGACGCATTGTGTCAGAAGAAAAGGAATACACATTTCAAGGCAGAACATGATAAAGACTTAAAGACAACTGACATCACCTTTCAAATATACTTCCTGGCCCAGTATTGTGTTGCCATGAAAAACTTATCTAAATCCACCATGAATGACATTGAACAATGAATCTTAAGCAAAATCGGTTGAAATGCAAAATCTGCTTACATAGCAAAGCCGCAGAGCAAGCCTAAAACAGGAACACTTCCTTAACAATTACCACTAGGCATTTTTAATGGCTGCAGCAGGATATCTACAAAACTAAGAATGCTTTGCAGATTCAGAAAGAGTAAACATCTTTCAGTTGGGTATCACTTTCATCTGAAACTCTCAAGAGGTCTTCACAAATATTAAATTCCTTACGCTCTGCAACACCTCTTAAGAGTCAGGTAAATATTTCGTTACTGATTGACTTGTTCAAGGTCAGAGAAAGAACCAGAGGCAAGAAATAAACCCAGGAGTGTGGTTTTCGGCTTTATGTATAAGTGCACATCACTGCAATTCAGGGTTCTAACAATTTCGAAGGTGGAGAGGAGGTGAAATTAACTTGTCTCACAACTCTGGCACGTTTTGGGGGAGGGGGCTAGATCTTCTATTTGAGGAAGTCATTTTTTTTTTTAACTCTGATGAACTTATGGGGTCTTCTACTTGAACTTCACTAAAAGCAAGTGTGACTGTGGCAGAGTAGGAACCGGGAAACACTCTGACGGGCTGTAGTGAGGCCTGCCACTGTAAACAGCAGAATATCAAAAAATGGAAGCGAAGAGAGGTCAAAGTTGGGTCTGAGCGTCCAAAATAAGGAAAGAATGGTGAAGACCATTCTAAGAACGAAAAAACACACGAAACTCGCTGGGCAACCCAAGACTCGAGGTTGGTCCCCTCCTCCACAAGCCGGTTCGGTTTCGGGCTTGTCCCACCCCTCTCCGCAGAAGGGCTCGTCTCCCGGGTGATCAGCAGCTGGTGGGAAAAAAAGGAGGTTCACAGCAGACGAATTCCCAGGGAACAGAGGCCAGGGCCCAGACCCGCACTCACCGCGGCGCCGAACGCGCTTCACTAACGCCAGGCCTGCTCGCCAAAGGCCCATCTCCCAGGAACCCGAGGGAGACTCAGCCTTCGCTATCCCCGCGGAAGCCAGCCCAGCTCATCCCCTTTTCCCGATATGCATTGCGTGGCGACGCGTCGCGTCCTCCGGACGTCACGGCAGGGCGGGGCTTTGCGTGAGTTTTCTGGGCTGTTGTGTATCTCCTGCCCTTCCGCTGCTGATGAGCGCAGTGGGGGAGCCTGATGGGGGGTTGAGGAGGGTGTTCCGGGTGGGCAGTGGCTGTGGTGGCGATGGCGAACCTGGGACTGCCTTGAGCTGGGTAGAGTTAGTACGTCCGCCTCTTACTCCACCCCTTGAGGCTCGCATTTCCGGGCTGGAGCCAGGTGGCCTTGGTGTCACTTCGCGTCCTGGGCCTTGCTGCGGAGGAAGCAGGAAAAACTACGTGTTTTCATCCCCAGATTGGAAATTTGGAAAAACTAGAAGAGGGATTTGAATCCCCTCACATTCTGGCTAAACATTCTCTGAAGCCCAGCCTGTGATTAAAAAACAGTCATGACCCTGAAAGGCATTTTACGTACACATTCAACGTCACTTAAAGGCCAAAATCTCACAATGTAAGAGGTCTGAAATTTATCGCGAGCTGACTTATGTGCTCTACAAAAGAAAGATGATCAGATACTGCGATTATATGTAAACAAAGTTGCTTTGGACGGAGCTGCCGGCCATGGTTACTCAGGGACAAACCGGGTATCTCATGGATTCCAAATCTGGACAGCAGGGTCTAGTAAACGCCTTAAAGTTTAAATGAAAAGTGCGCGCCATTTAAATGTTAAGTAAATATGAGATGACCAAATGAAAGCGCCTAGACAAACAGCTTCACATGTAGTTTCAACAAGTGTTCATTTCCTTTGCATCACAATGAAACACCTGGAAAGGCTCGGCGCCTGTGGCTCAAGCGGCTAAGGCTCCAGCCACCTACACCTAAGGTGGCAGGTTCGAATCCCCAGCCCGGGCCCGCCAAACAACAATAATGGCTGCA
>NW_003852406.1:3324107-3326973 GCF_000181295.1 Otolemur garnettii | reverse complement strand
GCACCTTACTTACTCCTTTGAGCCATGGGCACCACCCAAAAGGAACTTTTTTTTTCCTGTTGAGCGCCTTGATGAATTTGTCTATGCAAAGAAAAACCTAGTGCTGAATTTGGGAATAGGAACCAAAGAAAGGGAGAATTTGAAGTGTTCTGACAGTCTAAGAGAAAAGAAGGCAGAAGTGTGTGAGGTGAAAGAGAAGGAGAAAAGCCATGGGAGTGAACTAACTAATGACAAAAAGTCCATGATGGTAGGGGCCCAGAAAAATTTTAATAGCCAGAGCTCTATAATACTCACTTAAAGTCGTTTTTGTTGCTTTTTTTTTTTTTTTTGAGACAGCCTCAAGCTATCCCCCTGGGTAGAGTGCTGTGACATCACAACTCACAGCAACCTCCAACTCCTGGGCTGAAGCGAGTCTCCTGCCTCAGCCTCCCAAGTAGCTGGGACCACAGACGCCTGCTACAACGCCCGGCTATCTTTTTTTTGGTTGCGGCCATCATTGTTGTATTGGCAGGCCTGAGCTGGATTCGAACCCGCCACCTTAGGTATATGTGGCTGGCACCTTAGCCACTTGAGCCAAGCCATTTTTGTTGCTTTTATGTAACTGCCACAATTCCCCCTAGTAAGTGAAATTCTCTCACATCCCTAAAACTTCAGTCAAGTTTGCTGAAACGCATGTTATTTGCATGAGATTTTGTGAGAACTAAGAAAAAGCCCCACATGTGTGTCAACAGGTACAAAAGAGAAACTAGGCACACCATGAAAAGATGATTTCAAAACTAAGCTAAAGTGGTAAAAGAAAAAACAGGAATATTTCCAGGTAATTTACACAAATCTTAGGGCAAGCTTTGGACTTTTCAATATTCATGGCATGAGAGTTCTTAAGGAACAGGAGCAGGGTTACCTAGATGAAACCGTGCTCATTGAATTGTAGGTTCTGGCTATTTATTTATTTAGATATGGAATGCTTCACGAATTTGCATATCATCCTTGCTCAGGGGCCATGCTAATCATCTCTGTATTATTCCAATTTTGGTATATGTGCTGCTGAAACAAGCACTATTTATTTTTATTTATTATTCTTTCTTTCTTTCTTTCTTTCTTTCTTTCTTTCTTTCTTTTTTTTTTTTGGCAAAGTCTCCTTCTTGTTGCCTAGGCTAGAGTGCCATGACATCAGCCTAGCTTACAGTAACCTCAGACTCCTAGATTCAAGGCATCCTCCTGCCTCCCTTCAAGTAGCTGGGACTACATGTGCCTGGCTAGTTTTTCTAATCTTAGTAGAGACCTGGTCTTGCTCTTGCTCAGGCTGGTCTCATACTCCTGAGCTCCATGGATCCTCCCCCCTTGGCCTCCTAGAATGCTAGAATTATAAGGGTGAACCATCTCAGCTGACCAACAAAGACTCTTTTTCAAACATATCTTGTAACAAATTAGGCAGCAGTATCTACAGTACCTATAAGCTCAGTATTTAGAAGTCTTGGCCTTTATTTGATCATAACTTCAAGTCATATACCATCCAGAGTAAGTAGTAGTCCCAAACTGACTGATTCATCCTCCATTCATTTAACAGGTACTTACTGAACATGTCTTCTATGGCAAGCATTGCTAAAGATGTAAAATTCCTGCTCCACACAGGGCTGACCTACATTCTAGTGAGGGAGACATAATAAACAATACAGTAGGCTCGGCGCCTGTGGCTCAAGCGGCTAAGGCACCAGCCACATAGACCTAAGGTGGCGGGTTCGAATCCCCAGCCTGGGCCCGCCAAACAACAATGATGGCTGCAACCAAAAAATGGCCAGGCGTTGTGGCGGGCGCCTGTGGTCCCAGCTACTTGGGAGGCTGAGGCAGGAGACTCGCTTGAGCCCAGGAGTTGGAGGTTGCTACGAGCTGTGATGCCATGGCACTCTACCCAGGGGGATAGCTTGAGGCTCCGTCTCAAAATAAATAAATAAATAAACAAACAATACAGTACATATAAACTATATCAACTGTTGTTAAGTGCTAAGAAGTCATAAAATGGGAAAGGGTTAGCAAGGACAATGTTATTTTTAATGGGATTGTCAAGGAAGGAGTCCCTGAGAAAGTTACGTTTCTAATAGAGCCTTTGGTGAAGAAAGTGAACAAGCCACATATACATTGGGAGAAGAGCATCCAGGTAGTGGAAGCAGCATAGGTGAAGGCTGTGAGGCGGGAAAAGGTGGGTGTGCTAGAGGAACAGCAGTGAGACCATATGGCTGGCGCAGACTGAGTGTGATCATGATGGCAGCTGATCTCAAAGGGAATGGTGCATAGATTACACAGGGTCTTGTAGGTCACTAAAACATGTTTATCAACAGTAATACAAGAAGTGAATCACATGTTAATATTTATGAAAAAATTTAGCTTTCAGGCTGGGCACAGTGGCCTCTTTACTGGACTTTTATAGGTCCTGTCTTCACAGAGACAAATATCCCTCACTTCACAATCACGCCTTATTCAAAGGCTCTTTTTCAAACATATCCTCACTTTTTGGCAGCACCTACATGTGCGAGCAACTATTTTCAAGAATGAAGCACACTGAGAGTTAAATTAGAACCAAAATATCTGATGAGCAAGCATCTTGAGAACTCACTGAGGATTGCAACCACTTCCATCGAACCAGATAATAATGGATTAGTTTCTCAAATACAATATCAAATATCCCACTAGTTTTATGTTGCCCATTTTTCTTTTATAATAAAAAATATCAAAAAACCCAAGACATTTTATTATATAGATATGTACATTTTCTGTATTAATGATCACAAACTTGGCTTGGCGCCTATAGCTCAACCAGCTAAGGCGCCAGCCACGTACACCTAAGGTGGCGGGTTCAAATCCCCAGCCC
>NW_003852406.1:3322610-3323706 GCF_000181295.1 Otolemur garnettii | reverse complement strand
GCCACAATGTGTGGCTATTTTTAGAGACAGAGTCTTGCTCTTAGTCAGACTGGTCTTGAACTTCTGAGCTCAAGCAATCTACCCTGCTTGACAATTTTAAAAGACTCTATGAACAGGGCGCTGCATAATTAGGATTATCATGTGAGGACTTTTTTGCTTATCTGTGGTGGCAAATGTCACAAAAAATATGCACAGACCTCTTTTTTCCCCATCAGCTTTCATTAGTGTTTGTATATTTAATGTGTGGCCCAAGCCAATTTTATTTTTTTGAGACAGAGTCAGGGCCAGGTGCAGTGGCTCATGCCTGTAATCCTAGCACTCTGGAAGGCTGAGGCAGGTGGATTGCTTGAGCTCACAGGTTCAAGATGAGCCTGAGCCAGAGCAAGACCTCATCTCCAAAAACAGCTGGGCATTGTGGCAAGCGCCTGGGGTCCCAGCTACTCGGGAGACTGAGGCAAGAGAATCTCTTGAGCCCAAGAATTTGAGGTTGCTGTGAGCTACAAAGAATTGTTGCCACAATTCTCTACGAAGAGAAACAAAGTGAGACTCAGTCTCAAAAAACAAACAAACAAACAAAAAAAGACATCTAAGACAGAGTCTCACTTTGTTGCTCACTTTGATAGAGTGCTGTGGCATCATAGCTCACAGCAACCTCAAGCTCTAGGGCTCAAGGGATTCTCTTGCCTCAGCCTCCCCAGTAGCGGGGACTACAGGTGCCAGCCACAACGTCCAGCTATTTTATTTTTAGAGACAGTTCTTGCTCTTGCTCAGGCGGGTCTCGAACTCTTGAGCTCAGGCAATCCACCTGCCTCAGCCTTCCACCAAGATAACTCTTCTTCCAATTGGACCCAGAGAAACCAAAAGATTGGACAGCACCCCCCAACAAGCGTCTTTCCTCCAGTCTGCTGAAGAACCAACCTGGCAGTTAGATTTGGTAGGTAAGGAGAGATAGCCAAGAATATGTACTTTAAAGCGTTCATGGTAATTGAGATGCTGGTGGCCATAGATTGCACCTGAAGAAAGAAACACTACTTCACTCAGTTGGAAAGCATTCTCTGCTCGGTGCCTGTGGCTCAAGTGGCTAAGGCGCCAGCCA
>NW_003852406.1:3319972-3321236 GCF_000181295.1 Otolemur garnettii | reverse complement strand
TGTCATTGTTGTTTGGCAGGTCCAGGCTGGATTCGAACCTGCCAGCTCAGGTGTATGTGGCTGGCACCTTAGCCGGTTGAGCCATAGGCGCCGAGCCATAGTGGTTCTTTTAGGGACAAGAATGCATGAAAGTGGTTCTTTTGGTGATAGAAATGTATAAAAGTTTCATTCTGAAAAAAAAAAAGTATCATTCTGGTTGATGTTTGTATAACAAACCATGACAAACTGTTACGGTTTTGTTACAGAGGTGTGTATTAGATATATAAATATATAGTAAGAGTATGAATGTATATCCTCTCAATAGGTCAAACTAGAAAGTGAACTGGGTATTTCTGTGCTTACATTGAACTTCTGTAGGTAAATGAGCATAATTCAGAATGTAATAGAATGTCTGTGTGGTTGCATATGAATGGATAAAAATGAGGTGGCTGGATGAGCCTGTTTACATGTCTCTGTCTAGGAGTGTGATGATTTAGGATATGGGAATAATTCACAAATAGAAGTTTTTCCACTGCTTCCTGATTGAGCTATATGGAAAAGATCAAGTGACTTATGTTTTCACCTAGCTAAATGAAATGTGTGAAATATTATTACATTATATAGATTATTTCTTTTGTTCCAGGTTATATTTGAATATAGAGAAACATACGATTTTCCTGTAATTTTGTACATGAAAAAATCTCTATATTACAAAAGATTTAATTAGTGCCACACAACAGGTGCTCAATAAATATGTTAGCTACCTGCAAATGTGGCTGACATTGAGGAAAAATTGGGGAGTAGCTTAAAGTTCCTCAGTAATTTCCATCAGAAACACTCCCTCTCCCATTTTTTAATGGAGACAGTGAAAATTTTTATCAATTTTTTTGTAAAGTGCTATTTATAAGCATCTTTTTGCCTCCCCTTTTAACCTGATTGGGCTCCTATGTTGTTCTTCCATACAAATTCTGGAATTGCCTATGTCTTTCTGACTCACTGATTTTTTTTTTTTTTTTTTTTTTTGAGACAGAGGCTCACTATGTCTCCCTTGGTAGAGTGCTGTGGCGTCACAGCTCATAGCAACCTCAACCTCTTAAGCTTAAGCGATTCTCTTGCTCAGCGTCCCAAGTAGCTGAGACTACAGGCCTCCACTACAACATTTGGCTATTTTGTTGTTGTTGTCATTGTTGTTTAGCAGGTCTGGGCCGGGTTCGAACCCCCCAGCCCCAGTGTATGCGGCTGGCTCCCTGAGCTACAGGTACTGAGCCTGATTTTTTTTTTTTTT
>NW_003852406.1:3318828-3319820 GCF_000181295.1 Otolemur garnettii | reverse complement strand
GAGACCAGCCTAAGCAATAGTGAAAACCCACCTCTAAAAATAACTGGGTGTTGTGGCAGGGACCTGTAGTCCCAGCTACTTGGGAGGCCGAGGCAAGAGAGAGTTTGAGTTTGCTGTGAGCTATGACAGCACGGCATTTTACTTAGGGTGACAAAGAGAAACTGTGTCTCAAATAAAATAATAAAATAAATAAATCTTGCTTTCTTTTCATGATTAATTTGGCTTTCCAATTAATTTGTTCTTCTATTTAGTAGCAAGACCAAGTAGACAGATAGACAAGAAATTTTTTGTCTCCAAATTTCTTCCTCTTACTTATGTCTGAAGAGCCACCATTAAAGGTTCATTTATTCATATTAAAATGTAACATCTTCACTTGAGTCTAAGAGTTAGAGAATAGCAACGTAAGCAACATAGTAACATCGCAAGACCTGTCTCAAAAAAGAAAAATAGCATTGCTGGGACAATCTCCTATCCTAGCATTTAACTATTTTCCCAAAGTAGGCAGCCTTTTACTAATGAGAAGGAATTAAACACACAACAGATAAATTTTGATACGATTTGGAAAGTGAAGATGAGGAAGTAGGAATATTATGGGAGCCAAAATTTCATAGCCAGGCCTTGGGCAGCTGAGAGTCTGCACAAAGGGATCGGAATATATAAACCCCTCTCAATCAAGGAGAACAAGGGGTCCAAAAGAGAAGGCGTGAGCTTCCCCATTTCGACTAGAATCAAGCTCCACAGGCGCTTTGTAGATCACATATACGTGATTCATAGTTTAAATTTTCCACCCACTAATCCAAAAAGTCATCCTGTAACTTTGCTAGTAATAACTATGTTCACACACAATTATTTTGGGCACATTTTCTCTGATATGAATAGACTCTTTCTCCAAAATTGAATTTTAACACAAATTTAAGACTATTTTATTACAGACTTAAACATTACATGTTCTGAAGCTGTATTCATTCTTTTTTTTTTTTTTTTTTTTTTTT
>NW_003852406.1:3312812-3316110 GCF_000181295.1 Otolemur garnettii | reverse complement strand
CCCAATTTCTTAAAATCTCTATGTGTCTATAAGTAATTTGATATGCAGGGTGTCCATAAAGTTTGTGTGCAACTTAAAATAGTTGTTCATGAACTTTATGGACAGCCTGTATATTATATATATGTGAAATGTAAGTTTTCACAGAATATTGTACATATACACATATAGATATGGCGCTCTTTCTCTGGAGAGTACTGACGGAAATGCACATCATCTACTACACGTCATGTCCGAATCCCTTGGCACACGCATCATGTGGATCTTCATGATCTGGCTGTCATTGACAGCTTCACCAGCCATTCATATATAGCTATCCTCCCCTCCTTTCCTATACGCTTCTGCTTATTGTCAGAGCTTGCCACACACACCTTTTGGCACTTTTATGCCTTTGCAGTATCTGTCTGCACAAAGAAAACTTTTTTTTTTTTTGGCTGGGTTTGAACCCACCACCTCTGGCATATGGGGCAGGCACATTACTCCTTTGAGCCACAGGTGCCGCCCCTCTCCTTTAATATTTTAATAATGTTATTACATTGTCTTCTTTTTTCAAAAATTTTATTTCAGGTTAATTGAGGGTACAAACAACCAGGTCAAAATATTAGAATTTGTTAGGTAGAGGCCTTCTATAGTTACGTTCCACATCCCAAAGGTGTGCCAAACACTCCCACACTATGCCCATTCAGCGGGAGCACCCCATTCCCTTTCCCTCTCGCCCTCCCTCATTCCTCCTCCCTTCAACTTGAATTGAAATGAGTTTTGCTCCTATGTGAGCATAAATTGGATCATCTACTGGCTTCACATTAGTATTGAGGACATTGGATAATTGCTTTTCCATTCTTGTGCTACTTTACCAAGAAGAATGTGTTTCAACTCCATCCAGATTAATAGAAAAGATGTGAAGTACTATCTTTATTGTGGCTGAAAGGAAATTATTTCTTATGCATCTTTTTTCTGCTGTTTTGAAAAAATCCTGTTTGGCTCAGCGCCTATGGCTCAAGTGGCTAAGGCGCCAGCCACATACACCTAAGGTGGCGGGTTCGAATCCAGCCCAGCCCGCCAAACAACAATGATGGCTGCAACCAAAAAACAGCTGGGCGTTGTGGCGGGTGCCTGTAGTCACAGCTACTTGGGAGGCTGAGGCAGGAGACTTGCTTGAGCCCAGGAGTTGGAGGTTGCTGTGAGCTTTGATGTCACAGCACTACCCAGGGGGACAGCTTGAGGCTCTGTCTCAAAAAAAAAAAGAAAAGAAAAGAAAAGAAAAAATCATGTTTGTATCTAGCATAGTGTTTGGCACGTAGTAGGCAACTGACAACCCGATCAAAAAACTATTTGATTAATTGACAAGACTTCCTACTTATTGCTGCCCATCACTTTCAAAATAAAAACTTACCTTTTTTCATTTTTTGGCTGGGGCCACGTTTAAACCAGCCACCTCCAGTATATGGGGCCGGCGCCCTACTCTTTGAGCCACAGGCACCGCCCCAAGATGAAAACTTCTTAATGCAATATACAGGGTTTTCATACTGGTTTTTCTTCTCTCTTCTCCAATCTCCTTTCCTATTAGGCCTTCACAACACCCTTGTTTCTAGCCACACTAAACTACTACAGTTCTCTCAGTAAACTGAGCTGCCTTGAATTTACTTGTGAACCTTTACTTCATCTGGAATATTCTCCCTACTCTTCCCTCCAACCATTTGGCAATCATCTCAAGTTCATCTTCATCTCAAGTTTTCTCTTTCCTATAAACGCTATTCTCACCCCATCCTTGCCTTTTCTCTGCGCTCCCTGAGCACTGCATACTTATCCTTAGTGTAATTGTTTGCTTCTTGGTGACCAACTGCAGAATGTAAATCACAGCCATTGCTCCCTATTTTGCAGCTCCTTGCAGATCATGTGTAGCCCCACTGCTGCCACTATGTTTGATGCTTTTGAACCAAGATAAGTGGTATCGGGGCACCAGAAGCAGAAGGAGGAAGTAAAGCAGAAAGATTAAATTGAAAACAACTCTTGCTATACAGTATGCCTGACTCCTGCCTCGTTGTTCCTGACTTTTAAGATGGGATGTTTGGGTTAAGAAATACTAAGCAGGCTGGGCTCCATGACTCATGCCTGTAACTCAGCACTCTGGGAGCCTGAGGCGGGTGGATTGCTCTGAGCTAACACGTTTGAGACCAGCCTAAACAAGAGACCTTGTCTAGCTAGGCATTGCGGCAGGTACCTGTAGTCCCAGCTACATGGGAAGCTGAGGGAAGAGAATTGCTTGAGCCCAAGAGTTTTTGAGGTTGCTATGAGCTATGACACCATGACACTCTATTGAGGGTGACAGAGTTTCACTTTGTCAAAAAAATAAAAAAGAAAAGAAAGAAAGAAATACTCAGCAAATGTTTTCCACCAATGCTAATCATCTTGCAATGGTCCAGCAAGGTCTGGCTAGCTCCAGCATTTCAGAAAAAATACTGTACTATAATCTAATCTAAGTAATAATATACAGAAAGATTATGAAATAACTTAGGAGACCTGGAAAAATAAAGTCAGACCCCCCACTTAGGTTAATTAATTGGTAATTTATTTTACCTGCTGCAGGGGATGTTGCTCCGAGAGACAGTCAGCAGCCCAGGTGAGAGGGTGAGTTGCCTTTTATAGGCTTTGTGCAAGCTTATTACAGAAGCAAAATGTGGTTAGTTAAGGGGGGGTTACAACTCAGGTAGTCATGGATACAGCAATGGAACAATAATTAATATGGCTTCGGTTGACAATGGATACATCTTATATCACAATGGTTATGGTTATACAACAGTAATTAAGTCTCGGTGAGTTTTCCACCATTGTTCATCTACTGAGAACTTTGGGGGGTTTGTGAAACTTGGGACTTTTCTTCCTTATACCTGAAGCTTGTTCTTGGCAACCCTAGGGGGAAGATGGGGGCCTGGGAACGTGGCTGGGAAGCACAGTTCTCAGCCACCCTGGGGGAAGGAGGGACTTGCCTTGTTCCTGGAGTCAACTCTGAGGGGAGTAGGAAGGAGGAGGGAAATGGGCTGGAGTGGGGAACAGGAGAGGGCAGGGGATGGGGTGGGGGGACAGGTGAGGGTGAGAGGGGGAAGCAGGAGAGGGCTGGGGAACAGGAGTGGGCAGGGGAAAGAGGGCTGGGTTACAACAACTACAAAAACAAGAGATGTCTCTGAAAGAAAGATCATTCTTTCACCTTCCTGAAAGCATAGCCCTTCTGCAGCCCCCTTCTCCTACAAGGCACTTTCTCCCTATGGAGACTCAGAAGAACTTTAGATTATCTGCTAGAGTA
>NW_003852406.1:3309950-3311430 GCF_000181295.1 Otolemur garnettii | reverse complement strand
GCCACCTTAGGTGTATGTGGCTGGCGCCTTAGCCGCTTGAGCCACAGATAACATTTGATTTAACTGTCCTTAAGTTCACAGAGTCAAGGCAAAAGGGGAAATTCTCACTCAAGTTAAAGTAGAAACAATTTCAGTTAGCTGGTGACTGAACAGTAATCACCAAACTAGTCTACATTTGGTTAAAAGGGGGAAAAAACTTTTCCTTGGCAAGTGATGGGAGTGTGAAGGACTAGATTTCAAATCAGCATTTCAGAAAGAGACAATTTAGTTTTTGATAATTGTCAAATAAACAGTTCATCAATTTTAAAAACACTTTACTGGCCAGGCGTAGTGGCTCACTCCTATAATCCTAGGATTACAGCCTTCCAAGTAGCTGGGACTACAGGTGCCCTAGCACCTGGGAGGCCAAAGCAGGTAAATTGCCAGAGTTCACAGGTTTGAGATCGGCCTGAGCCAGAGCGAGATATCCATCTCTAAAATTAGCCACGTTGTGTTGTGTGGGCGCCTATAGTCCTAGCTACCTGGGAGGCTGAGGCAAGAGAATCAATCAATTAAGCCCAAGAGTTTGAGGTTGCTGTATGCTATTGAGGCATGAGAGTAAAAAGCAGAGCTGAAGATCTGTCCTAGCCACCCTGTATTAGCCAGGCCACAGGTCTCTGCTATCTGTATGTCCCTCCCTTGATATGTGCTGGGCCTAGACTATAACCTTGCAACTTCCTTAGACTTCCATCGCCTTTGAGGGTAGGTAGTCCAACCAGTAGTCCAATCTGACCTTCCCCTTGAGTGCTGGGCCTAGACTATAACCTTGTAACTTCCTTAGGCTTCCATCGCCTTTGAGGGTAGGTAGTCCAACCGGTAGTCCAATCCGACCTTCCCCTTGAGTCCCGGGACCTTCAGATTATGTCATCCCTCAGTTTTATGACCCTCACGTGCACTGTAGCCCTGAAAAGTGGATAAAAGAGAGGCGAGAGATTCAGATGGGGGTGGGGGGCCTCGGCTTTGGAGACACTAGTCTTCCGAGTTCCCAGGCCGCAGAAATATAGCCACTTCCTCTAACCAACTGGTGCCTGGAGTCTTCTGTCTGTGTCAGTTTCCTGCTACACTATGATGCCACAGCACCCTACCAAGGGTAGACAAAATAAATAAATGAATAAATAACTTTACACACTTGAAGAAAGTGGGAAAGGAAGCAGGCAGTGAGAGAAGATACCCGAGAAGGGTGAGGTCTAGAAGAACAGGTCTTCTCAAGGAGGCCACAAGGATACACCTGAAGGGTCCTCTCCATGATGACTCAGCTCTTGGGAATTTGTAAACTTAACTTCCTAGAACTTAGAAATTTACACTTCTATGAAATCCTGTAGTTCTGTGGGGGCTAGAATAGCATCTCTCACTTAATTCAAACTGGCCAATGGAAAAGGTATCTATGGCAGGCAGCCCCTGTGGCTCAGTATGTAGGGCACCAGCTCCATATACTGAGGGT
>NW_003852406.1:3306824-3307874 GCF_000181295.1 Otolemur garnettii | reverse complement strand
AATTGATTTAATTCTACCATTGAATGGTGAGATCATTTCTGATTTGCTAATATTACAAAGCACTGCAATATTTCATGCATTTGTAATATGGTTAATGCACATCCATGATAAACCTCTTAGGATAAATTTTGGGAAGTGGAATTCCTGAGATAAATGGCATGGCAAACTCTAAACTTTTTTTATAACCATTACCAAACTACCTTGATTCAATGAGTTTGAACTAACTCATGTATCATCAGCCACCATTGCAGGAAACTGCTCATCTTCTTAAAAGCTTGATTACAGTAAATGAGATGATGAAAGATATAGATTCATATTAAAAACATAACATTGGGGCTCAGCGCCTGTGGCTCAAGTGGCTAAGGCGCCAGCCACATACACCTAAGGTGGCGGGTTCGAATCCAGCCCAGCCCCCCACCAAACAACAATGATGGCTGCAACCAAAAAATAGCCGGGTGTTGTGGCAGGTGCTTGTAGTCCCAGCTACTTGGGAGGCTGAGGCAAGAGAATCACTAAAGCCCAAGAGTTTGAGGTTGCTATGAGCTGTGACGCCATGGCACTCTACTGAGGGCAACACAGTGAGACTCTGTCTCAAAAAAAAAAAAAAAAAAGTCCAAACCCCCTACCCTGGATTCCAGTACTTCTTTCTTCCTCTTGTGTGCTGCACTTTTTTAGGGAAAGTAAAATAAACTTTTTACTTCTTTCTATCCTAATCTTTGTGTTGAGAATTCTTTCTCATCGCATGCTATGAATTCTTACCCTCACACTGGTGACAATTCCAGTCCTTCTAGCTGGGCTTCCAGTAGCCTAATTGGTGATTTTGAACAACTCAGAAAAGGCTCTCCACTTGTGGCTCAAGTGGCTAAGGCACCAGCCACATACACCTAAGGTGGCGGGTTCGAATCCCAGGCCCGCCAAACAATGATGGCTGCACCAAAAAATAGCCGGGCTTGGCGGACGCCTGTGCTCCCAGCTACTTGGGAGGCTGAGGCAGGAGACTCGCTTGAGCCCAGGAGTTGGAGGTTGCTGTGAGCTGTGATGCCATGGCAC
>NW_003852406.1:3300639-3302151 GCF_000181295.1 Otolemur garnettii | reverse complement strand
ACTGCCCACAGCAATCTCCAACTCCTGGGCTTAGGTGATTCTCTTGCCTCAGCCTCCTGAGTACCTGGGACTACAGGCTCCTGCCACAACACCTGGCTATTTTTTTTGTTGCAGTTTGGCCAGGGCCGGGTTTGAACCCGCCACCCTTGGTATATGGGGCTGGTGCCCTACCCACTGAGCCACAGGCGCCACCCTGGACCCTCAATTTTTAAGAATGTAAAGGGGGTTAAGAGTGAAAAGTTTGAGAACCACTGTTTTGTGGCATTTGAACAAATTTACCTTTTGTTTCAAAGACAGAGCAACAAATGTGGAGGGAGTAGTGCTTCCTGGGAGCTTAGCGCACTTAATTATGGGTGTGGTTGTTTAGGGTTTCACTGAATCATGAGTCTCACAAGCATTCCTGTTTTTTTTTTTTTTTTTTGAGACAGAGCTTCAAGCTGTCGCTGAGTAGAGTGCTATGGCATCACAGCTCACAGCAACCTCAAAGTCCTGGGCCCAAGCGATTCTCTTGCCTCAGCCTCCCAAGTAGCTGGGACTATAGGTGCCCGCCACAACGCCTGGCCATTTTTTGGTTGCAGCTGTCATTGTTGTTTTTCAGGTCCAGGATGGATTCAAACCCTCCAGCTCAGGGGAATGTGGCTGGTGCTTTAGCTGCTTGAGCCACATTGGGCGCCAAGCCCATTCCTGTATTCTTTAAGAATTTGTGTGTGTTTGTGAGAGAGAGAGACTGTGATAATAGGGGCCTATTATAGCACAGAGCCAATGGAAAAGATCTGTTTCCTCAGTCCAATAGAAGTATTGTAGAAGAGCAATAAAAATGAGAAAATTCAGTGGTTAGTGATACATGTTAAGATTTCAACCCTGACGACAAAAATGGAAAACACAACCACGAACACCTTTTCTTCCCTTTGCCCCAGTCAAAAAAGAAAGATTTATCTGAGGTGATGAGAATAGGAAGAAGCTGTTCCTTCTTAATATAGAAGAAACACAATTTTAAAAAGCAAAATGACCATTTTCCTCCCACATAGGCTTCCATGGGAGCACTGAGTCCCAGGAATCTCAAAGTCCATTTGCCTTTACTGAGAAATTAACCAAATAAGAAATGGGCAGGATGCTAAAGGAGAAATTATCAAAGAAATTTTCACAGAAAAGAATTAATAAATGAAAATACACACCATGTTCTTGGGTTAGAAATAGAACATTAGGGCAGCACCTGTGGCTCAAAGGGGTAGGGCGCTAGCCCCATATGCCAGAAGTGGCGGGTTCAAACCCAGCCATGGCAAAGAACTGCAAAAATAAATTTAAAAAAAGAAAAGAAAAAGAAATAGAACATTATTGGCTGGGCGCCTGTGGCTCAAGTGGTTAAGGTGCCAGCCACATACACCTAAGGTGGTGGGTTCGAATCAAGCCCCAGCCCACCAAATAACAATAATGGCTGCAACCAAAAAATAGCCGGGCATTGTGGCTGGCGCCTGTGGTCCCAGCTACTTGGGAGGCGGAGGCAGGAGACTC
>NW_003852406.1:3296626-3300034 GCF_000181295.1 Otolemur garnettii | reverse complement strand
CTCCAACTCCTGGGCTCAAGCGAGTCTCCTGCCTCAGCCTCCCAAGTAGCTGGGACCACAGGCGCCCGCCACAACACCGGGCTATTTTTTGGTTGCAGCCGTCATTGTTGTTTGGCGTGTCCGGGCTGAGGATTCGAACCCGCCACCTTAGGTGTACATGGCTGGTGCCTTAGCCGGTTGAGCTATAGGCGCTGAGCCTATATATTTTTGCTTTTTAAAACTTAGTTCGTTTGCTTTTTCTCCTCCAGCATTATATGCCCATATTGAAGGTATTTTTGTGTAGTTGTCTCTCCTGAATGGTGAATAACTTATGAATAAGGAAGTTGCCCAAACCAAGGAGTTCCTCCTCCCTTGTCCTCCATTAACATCGTTTCCTCTTCAACTTGATGTTAACATCCAAATGGTCCTCAAGGAGACCAGAATAGAATGTGGCAACTAGAGTCACCAAGGCATTGACCAAAACTGAGGATGTCCATAGTTGTAGTAGTGCTAGACTTTCTTTATGGTTGTGGACTCTAAATGAAATGGATGCAATTGTTAACTTGGTTATTTGAGCATTTCCTTAGTGTGGTGAATTTTTTTTTTTTTTTGCAATTTTTGACCAGGGCTGGGTTTGAACCCACCACCTCTGGCATATGGGGCTGGCACCCTACTCCTTGAGCCACAGGCACCACCCCTAGTGTGGTGAATTTTAAGGAAGATAAACTGTGTTCAATAAGAACTGGAGGTTCCATAAAGCCCAGAACTTAGTGTAACATTTGTTGTGTGGAAATCATTAAAATATTGGTCTTTTTTTTTTTGGAAATCATTAAAATATTTCAAGATGCAGGCCGGGTGCGGTGGTTCATTCTATAATCCTAGCACTCTGGGAAGCCTAGGCAGGTGGACTGCCTGAGGTCATGGGTTGGAGACCAGCCTGAGCCAGATCAAGATCCCCATCTTTAAAAATAGACGAGCATTGTGGCGGGCACCTGTAGTCCCAGCTACTTGAGAGGCTGAGGCAAAAGAATCGCTTAAGCCCAAGCGTTTGAGGTTGCTGTGAGCTATGATGCCATTCTACCGAGTGCGACCAAGTGAAACTCTGTCTCAAAAAAAAAAAAGAAAAATTTCAAGATGTAGAGAATTGGGCAACCAAGCTTTGAAAGAGGAAACAAATGAGAAACATGGATAATTTTACTAAATAGATAAATCAGAGGAAAACAGCAATTTATAGTTTTGATCTTATCTTGATTCAGACCTATTATGAATATAAGACTGAAAAATCCCTGACTTCAGCTTGGCACCTGTAGCTCAAGCAGCTAAGGTGCTAGCTACATATACCAGGGCTGGCAGGTTCAAATCCAGCCTGGGCCTGCCAAACAACAATGACAACTACAAGCAAAACATAGCTGGCCGTTGTGGCTGGAGCCTGTCTGTAGTCCCAGCTACTTGGGAGGCTGAGGCAAGAGAATCACTTAAGCCCAGGAGTTGAAGGTTACTGTGAGTTGTGATGCCCTGGCACTCTACCCAGGGTGACAGCTTGAGGCTCTGTCTCACAAAAAAAAAAAAGGAAAAGAAAAGAAAAGAAAAGAAAAATCCCTGACTTAGAAAAAAATCCTTTAGGATAACATGAATACAGAAAAGTGCACAATTGATAGACATTTCATCAAACTTTCACCATCTGAACCCATCTATGTAACTACTATTGGATCAAGAAAGATAGGGCGGCACCTGTGGCTCAGTGGGTAGGATGCTGGCCCCATATACGGAGGGTGGCAGGTTCAAACTTGGCCCCAGCCAAACTGCAACAAAAAAATAGCTAGGTCTTGTGGCCAGTGCTTGTATTCCCAGCTAATCGGGAGGCTGAGGCATGAGAATTGCCTAAGCCCAACAAGTTGGGGATTGCTGTGAGCATTGTGACGCTACAGCACTCGACCAAGGGCGATAAAGTGAGACTCTGTCTCTACAAAAAAAAAAAAAAAAGAAAGAAAGATAACATTAGGTAATCTAGTTCTGGTACACCAGAAATCTCCCTCATATCCCCTTCCATTTGCTACATTGTACCCTCCTTCTGATACCAGAATTTTGCTCTTCAGTAGGTCCTTAGTCTCCGGGATTTTGTTGTAGGAAGACAAGGCCCAATGGAGAGAAAAAGCACCCAAATACCACATTTATAAGAGGAAGGGCTTTACTATTTATTTATTTTTTTTAGAGACAGTCTCACTCTTGCCTGAGCCTCCCAAGTAGCTGGGACCACAGGCACCTGCCACAATGCCCAGCTATTTTTTTGTTGCAGTTTGGCCAGGGCTGGGTTTGAACCCACCACTCTCAGTATATGGGGCCGCTGGTGCCCTACTCACTGAGCCACAGGTGCCGCCCAAGAGGAAGGGTTTTATTCACCAACCAGGAGCTCACGGCATACATTTCCAAATGGTTGCGCTCCTCAACTGTATTGGTCTTTCCCTTTTTATTGACAGTCAAAAAGTTCCACCCCGCAGGTACCCTTCTTATAACTACAGGATTTCACAGAATTTGGAAATTTCCAAGTTCCAGGAAGTTAAGTTTGCAAATTCCCAAGAGCTGAGTCACCGTGGAGAGGACTCTGCAGGTGTGTCCTTGTGGTCTCCTTGAGAAGACCTGTGCTCCTAGACCTCAACCTTCTTGGGTATCCTCTCTCAATTTGAGGAATGAACCCATGGACCACAGACAGTGGTAAGATGGGACTTTTATTAGAAGTTAGAGGGTGGCCCCTGTGGCTCAAAGGGGTAGGGTGCTGGCCCCATATGCTGGAGTTGGAGGGTTCAAACCCAGCCCCGGCCAAAAAACCTGCAAAAAAAAAGAAGTTAGAAAGGAATACAAAAGAAGTAAAAAGCACCCAAGCTTCTGGAAGGGGGAAAGAACTGCACTACCTGAAGCGTCTCTACCTGGGCTCTTTATCTAGGGGTATTAGGTCTAGAGAATTACACGTGGCCGGGACTTGGTAGGTGGAAAAGCATCCTTTCAAAGTTAATGACTTCATTAACAAATGAATGAATATAGTTCCTCCTCCGATAGGGCGAGTTTTCAGGTCCTTTACAGTCTTTGTCTCTGAGAAGGGATTGGGTTGTGTGCCCCTACTCAGGCTGGGTGGCACCTGTGGCTCCTTATATATGGGTCGGCCCCATATACCGAGGTTGGCAGGTTCAAACACAGCCCCGGCCAAACTGCAACAAAAAATAGCTGGGCATTGTGGTGGGCGCCTGTAGTCCCAGCTACTCGGAAGGCTGAGCAAGAGAATCGCCTAAGCCCAAGAGCCCAAGGTTGCTGTGAGCTGTGATGCAACTGCACTCTACCAAGGGCGATAAAGTGAGATTCTGTCTCTAACAAAAAAACAAGAACAAGGGCAGCACCTGTGGCTCAGAGGAGTAGGGTGCTGTTCCCATATGCCAG
>NW_003852406.1:3293816-3295299 GCF_000181295.1 Otolemur garnettii | reverse complement strand
GCCTCCCAAGTAGCTGGGACCACAGGCGCCCGCCACAATGCCCGGCTATTTTTTGGTTGCAGCCGTCATTGTTGTTTGGTGGGCCCTGGCTGGGGATTCGAACCCGCCACCTTAGGTGTACGTGGCTGGTGCCTTAGCCACCTGAGCCACAGGCGCCGGGCCTATTTCATATCTTTTCAAGGTTAACTGCTCCACCAATACCTTGGATATTCTGACCTTGCTTCATCATGTGTCCTCTCTTCTTTCACCTTCAGCTTTTTGTCTGTATTGAATTTCTCTTTCAACCTACAACCAACGTCAATTTCCCCAATTCATCCTAGAAAGGAAACCCTTAACCACTTTCCTCCTATACCCTCTTTTTTATTGCCGAAGTTCAAAAAACAGTCACATTTGCTGCCTCTACTTTCTCACTTCCCATTTCTCCTGAACTGCTTATGCCACGTTATCTATAGTTTTACCAGCCTACCAAAATTGCCCTGTTAAAGATTCTCAAAATCAGGGCCAATCTGAATTTTTTTCACTTCTTCCAAGTCTAATCTCTCTCTCTTTTTTTGAGACAGAATTTCACTCTGTCACCCTGAGGTTGAGTGCCAAGGCATCATCATAGTTCACAGCAAGCTTACATTCTTGGGCTTAAATGATCCTTCTGCCTCAGCCTCCCCAACCTGGATCTACAGGTGTGTGGTACCATGCCCAGCTAATTTTTCTAAAATTTTTATTTATTGATTTTTGAGACAGAGCCTCAAGCTGTTGCCCTGGGTAGAGTGCCAGGGCATCACAGCTCACAGCAACCTCCAACTCTTGGGCTTAAGCCATTCTCTTGCCTCAGCCTCCCAAGTAGCTGAGACTACAGGCGCCCATCACAACGCCTGGCTATTTTTTGGTTGTAGCCATCATTGTTGTTTGGTGGGCCCGGGCTGGATTTGAACCCACCACCTTAGGTGTATTGGCTGGCGCCTTAGCCACTTGAGCCACAAGCACCAAGCCTGGCTACTTTTTTCTTGCAGTTGATTTGCTGGCCCCAGCCAGGTTCGAACCCACCAACCTTGGTGTATGTGGCTGGTGCCATAACCACTGTGCTACCGGCATGAGCCTATTTTTCTATTTTTATTATTTATTTATTTATTTATTTTGAGACAGGAGTCTCAAGCTGTCCCCCTGGGTAGAGTGCCGTGGCATCTCAGCTCACAGCAACCTCCAACACTCGGGCTCAAGCGAGTCTTCTGCCATTGCCTCCCAAGTAGCTGGGACCACAGGCGCCCACCACAACGCCCGGCCATTTTTTGGTTGCAGCCGTCATTGTTGTTTGGCGGGCCTGGGCTGGATTCAAACCTGCCACCTTGGGTGTATGTGGCTGGTGCCTTAGCCGCTTGAGCCACAGGCACCGAGCCAGATGGCACATTTCTTGATCGGATTGAAGCCATCTATGACAAACCCACAGCTAATATTATACTGAATAGAGTAAAACTGCAAGTTTTTCCAC
>NW_003852406.1:3290788-3292378 GCF_000181295.1 Otolemur garnettii | reverse complement strand
GGTTGAGCTATAGGCGCTGAGCCAGCTGTGTGAAATTCTAAAGGAATCAAGTAATTCATAGTAGGGCCAGGTGCAGTGGCTCATGCTGGTAATCCCAGCACTTTGGGAGAATGAGGTGGGTGGATTGCCTGAACAAGAGCAAGACCCCAGCTCTAAAAATAGCTGGGCATTGTGGTGGGCACCTATAGTCTCAGCTACTTGGGAGGCTGACGCAAGAGGATTGCTTGAGCCCAGGAGTTTGAGGTTGCTGTGAGCTATGAAGACAGGTTTATATTGCACTTAATATCAATTTTTTATCATAATAAGAATCATGCAATCTATTGAAGAAGGTAAAATAACTTTTGGTCCCTTTTGTAAAATGTGTGGGAGAAACAACCATTAAAATCACTTTCCTGGGCTCGGCACCTGTGGCTCAAGTGGGTAAGGTGCCAGCCACATACACCTAAGGTGGAGGGTTCGAATCCAGCCCGGGCCCGCCAAACAACAACGGCTGCAACCAAAAAAATAGCCGGACATTGTGGTAGGCTCCTGTAGCCCCAGCTACTTGGGAGGCTGAGGCAGGAGACTCGCTTGAGCCCAGGAGTTGGAGGTTGCTGTGAGCTGTGATGCCAGCTTAAGGCTCTGTCTCAAAAAAAAAAAAAATAAATCACTTTCCCTTGATTACTGTGATCACAAGTGAATTCAAGTTAAATTTGTTGCTGAGATCAATGACAATAAGCACTGTAATTTTGACAGACAGAGAAATCTATCCAGAGAAAAGAAATACTGTATTAAAAAATCAATAATCGGGGGCAGCGGTAGATTTTTGTCTACCGAGGACGACAAAATAAAACTCTGTCTCAAAAGAAAATTTCATAATGATTTAAATTATCTGCAGATTGTTGACTTATATTTTCAGATTATTGATTTTTTTTTTGTGAGACAGAGTCTCAAGCTGTCACCTTGGGTAGAGTGCCATGCATCATAGCTCACAGAAACCTCTAACTCTTGGGCTTAAGCAATCCTTTTGCCTCAGTTTTTCTATTTTTAGTAGAGACAGGGTCCCACTTTTGCTCAGGCTGGTCTTGAACTCCTGAGCTCAAGCAATCCATCTATCTCGGCCTCCCAGAGTGCTAGGATTACAGGCATGATCCACTATGCCCAGCCAGATGATTGATTTTTTTTTTTCAGAGATAGATTGTCACTTTATCACCCTCGGTAGAGTGCCGTGGCAGCGTCGCACAGCTCACAGCAACCTCCAACTCCTGGGCTTAGGTAATTCTCTTGCCTCAGCCTCCTTAGTAGCTGGGACTACAGGTACTTGCCACAATGCCTGGCTATTTTTTTGTTGCAGTTTGGCGAGGGCCGGCTTTGAACCCACCAACCTCAGTATGTGGGGCCGGTGCCCTACCCACCGAGCCACAGGCGCTGCCCTGATTTTTTTTTTTTTAGACAGAGTCTCACTATGTCACTCGCCTCAGTAGAGTGCTGTGGCATCACAGCTCACAGCAACCTCAAACTCTTGGGCTAGAGTGATTCTCTTGCCTCAGTCTCCCAAGTAGCTGAGACTATAGGTGCCTGCCACAACGCTTGGCTATTTTTTTTTTTTAT
>NW_003852406.1:3287562-3288992 GCF_000181295.1 Otolemur garnettii | reverse complement strand
AAAAGAAACAGAGTCTCACTTTGTCACCCTTGGTAGAGTACTGTGGCGTCGCAGCTCACAGCAACCTCCAGCTCTTGGGCTTAGGTGATTGTCTTGCCTCAGTCCCACCCTCCCCAGCAGCTGGGACTACAGGTGCCTGCCACAACACCCGGCTATTTTTTTGTTGCAGTTTGTCCGGGGGTGGGTTTGAACCCACCACCCTTGGTATATGGGGCCAGCACCCTACCCACTGACCCACAGGTGCCACCCTAGATGAAACATTTTTCTGAGGGAAGAGAAAGCATCACTGATAAAGAGAGATCACGGCAGCTAATAAGGAGAACCGACTAAAACCTTGCCAAAATTTGTTGACTTATGTGTCAAAATCATCAGCTGATTGTTAGAAGTATAGCAGACCATGAAGACATCAACTGAGAAAAAGGAAAATCTGAACTGAAAATCTTGGCACAAGAAAGGCATGTCTTTTACCTAGCAATTGTTTTAAGAGACAGGATCTTGATTAGCTGTGTGAAATTCTAAAGGAATGAAGTAGTTCATAATGCTTGAGCTCAGGAGTTCACAGAAATGAAAACTTGGCACATAAATAACTATGTTGGAACATCTTCCCTGCTCACCTGATCTGGCCCCCAGTGACTTTTTTTTTTTTCATACAGTTTCAAGCTGTTGTCCTCGGTAGAGTGCCTGGCATCATAGCTCACAGAAATCTCCAACTCTTGGGCTCAAGCGATCCTCTTGCCTCAGTTTTTCTATTTTTAGTAGAGATGGGGTCTCACTCTTGCTCAGGATGGTCTTGAACTCCTAGACTCAAACAATCCATTGCCTTGACCTTCCAGAGTGCTGGGATTACAAGTGTGAGCCACCATGCCCAGCCTAAAGCTACAAGATGAATCCTCTTAATTCAAAGTTCTAACCTTATCGTTCCCTAGTTTGAAGATCATTAATAGTTTTTTCTTTCTTTAGTCCCAACACAAACTGGATCCAATTCTTCAATTCTCTTTACTCACTCATACTACAGTAAGAACTACTTCACTTCATGCCTTATTCTAATTTTCCTACCTTTATTATGCAGTTCCGTCTTCCTAGATTCTCACTACTTCTTTTTTTTTGAGACAGAGCCTCAAGCTGTTCCCCTGGGTAGAGTGCTGTGACATCACAGCTCACAGCAACCTCCAACTCCTGGGTTCAAGTGAGACTCCTGCCTCTGTCTCCCAAGTAGCTGGGACCACAGGCACAGGTGCCACCCACAACCCCCGCAAATTTTTTTTTTTTTTTGGTTGCAGCCATCATTGTTATTTGATGGGCCCGGGCTGGATTCCAACTTGCCACCTTAAGCGTATGTGGCTGGCGCCTTAGCCACTTGAGCCACAGGCACCGAGCCACCAAGATGTTCCTCTTTATTCTTTCTTTCTTTCTTTTTTGCTGTTTTTGGC
>NW_003852406.1:3285341-3287455 GCF_000181295.1 Otolemur garnettii | reverse complement strand
TTTTTTTTTATTAAATCATAAACACATAGATCATGTATACATTAATGCATTTGTGAGGTACAATGTGCTGATTTCATATAGAATTAGGAATGCTTACATCACACTGGTTTATATATACCTCATCTTGTTTCTCTTTATTCTTTAAAACCCAGCCCAAACATTTTTTCTTTCCTATACTGTCTGGAAACTATGTTAATCATTTTTGATCTCAGCTTCCAAAGCACACTGAAGTATAAAAGAAGGGAGTGCAGGCTCAGCGCCTGTAACTCAGCAGCTAGGGCACCAGCCAACATACACTGGAGCTGGCAGGTTCCATTCCAGCCCAGCCTGCCAAACAACAATGACAACTATAACCAAAAAATAGCGGGGCATTGTGGTGGGTGCCTGTAGCCCTGGCTACTTGGGAGGCTGAGGCAAGAGAAGAGCTTAAGGCCAAGAGTTTGAGGTTGCTGTGATCTGTGATGCCACAGCAATCTAACCAGGGTGACAGTGAGACTCAGTCTCAAAAGAAAAAAAAAGAAAGACTGCAATTATTTTTTTGGTGGCTGTCTCCCTACTAAATTCTTAGCTTCTCAAAAGCAAGTGGAAGAGCTGGGTGTAGTCGCATGCGCCTTTAGTTCTAGCCAATGGGTAGGCTGAGGTAGGAAGCTCACTTGAGCCTAAGAGTTTTAATCCAATCTGGGTATCACAGGGAGACCTCATCTATTAAAAAAAATTTTTTAAAAAGGTAGAAGATAATTTTAATTGTTACATCTTTGTTATCTAGCATAATACCTTGCACAAAGACATCTATGATAAATCTCTATTGACTGAGTGAATCTTTTTTTTTTTTTTATTGTTTCAGATTGAGGGTACAATGAGTGAGGTTACATTGTTTGCATTTGTTAAGTGAACCCCTTCTTACAACTGTGTCCTGCCCTCAAGATGTGTGCCACACACCCTAACTTTGTGCCCAGTAAGTTGGAGCACACCCATCAGTGAACCCTTTTTTGATCTAGCTGGAAGTAATTTTGCCTTATTCAGTTACCATATCACTAATTTCCATTTACATACCCTGATGGATGGTAAGAACAGAGACTTTGCCTAATCATCTGAGGGCCTCATGGAGGCAAGTAATAGGGTCCTTATGTAGGCTCCTGCATCATTGTTGCATATTTCAAGAGCATAGCATTCCAAAGCGAAAGTGCTACGGACAGCCCAAAGCAAGCTATTAAGAGACCTAGTTTGCCCATGTCTTCAAAAACTGGTAGTACAAGCTTCTCTAAGTAAGGTAAGTGTTGCTTCTTGGGAAAGCTGCTCATTTATTTCTTCATTAATTCATAAATACTTTGTGGAAAAGAAAGGAGATGTGTTTAGAGCAGTTACTTTATGTCAGGGATTTTTATAGGCACTGTCTCTAAATTCCCACATTCTGAGATACACACTATTATTTTAAATTTACAGGTAAGGAAATTAAGACTTGGAGTGCCTTAGTGACTTTATCATGGAAATAGTCAGTGACAGAATCAGGACTTGAAAGCAGGTATGGGTGACTCTCAAACACAGGCTCTTTTCCACCTCACTGTGCAACACGCTCACCTTTCTGGATAAACAACTACAGAAACCCTTGAGTAATAACGTGCCAGGAACAAGGGTCCTTGCATCGAATTTGGATTGAGTAAATCCTTGAGGAACACAAATCAACTTACTTAGTTTTATTTTTAGTACCAGGGAAACATCTGCTGCCCAATAAAGCTAGGATCAAAGAAAGTTTCCAGAAGGGGAATAGAGAAAAGATAGTAGTATGCTTGTGGAAAGAGAGAACTGAAGCTACAGGACTTATAGCTGTGAATCGGAAACATTAAAACAGGTTGGAGGGGCGGCACCTGTGGCTCAGTGGGTAGGGCACTGGCCCCATATACCAAGGGTGGCAGGTTCAAATCCAGCCCTGGCCAGCTAAAAAACAGCAGTGGTGGCTTGGCGCCTGTGGCTCAAGTGGCTAAGGTGCCAGCCATATACACCTAAGGTGGCGGGTTCGAATCCAGCCTGGGCTCGCCAAAACAACAATGATGGCTGCAACCAAAAAATAGCCGGGCGCTGTGGCGGGTGCCTGTGGTCCCAGCTACTTGGGAGGC
>NW_003852406.1:3273543-3275355 GCF_000181295.1 Otolemur garnettii | reverse complement strand
TTTTTCTTTTTTTGGTTGCAGCCATTATTGTTGTTTGGTGGGTCTGGGCTGGATTTGAACCCGCCACCTTAGGTGTATGTGGCTGGTGTCTTAGCTGCTTGAGCCACAGGCGCCGAGCCCAGGTTCAAAATCTCAGTCATCCTTAACTCCTTTCCCTCTTCCCATCACACTGAATCAGACATCTATAAAAATTTTATATGGTATTTTAGTAAGCTTGCAAAGGGTTATAAACAAAAAAATATTCATTTTATCCCTCCCTCTACTCCACTCCCCCAAGGATGAGAAGAGTTAGAAGATATGCCCCAAGGAGTAGAACCTAGAATAAAAACCAGTTAAGACCTGAACTTGTGGCTCCTGGAGCCAGCCAGTGTGCTCTTTCACCTTACCACATCATCTCCAGCTCTGCAATATCCTTTGTTATGTATGTGTGTCTGTTTCTCCTCCCCCACCCCCATGACTATCATCCCCCAATTTGGGCTTTCCATATCTTTCACATTTGCAATAGATTTATAAAAAATTGGCTCAGTCAGGAAAATAATAGTTGATAGTGTGTATCCAGTGTTGCCTAGGAGAGTTTTAAAAAATAACTTAATAGGAAAAAACTCCACCAAAAAAAATTTTCTTTTTTGAGACAGAGCTTCAAGCTGTTGCCCTGGGTAAAGTGCAGTGGCATCACAGCTCACAGTAACCTCCAACTCCTGGGCTTAAGCAATTTTCTTGCCTCAGCCTCCTAAGTAGCTGGGACCACAGGTGCCCGCCACAACACCTGGCTATTTTTTTGTTGCAGTTTGGCCAAGGCCGGTTTGAACCCGCCACCCTTGGTATATGGGGCAGGTTAGAACTCGCCACCCTCAGTATATGGGGCCAGTGCCATACCCACTGAGTCATAGGTGCTGCTCCCCCCAATTTTTTTAACCATGAAATATATAATACATATGCTGAAAAGTACATCCCTCCAAAAACCTACAGCTCAATTAAGTAGAGTGAACACCCACATAACCTCCAGGTCTTTGTGTTGTTACAAAGAAATATCTGAGGCTGGGTAATTTATGAAAATGTTTACTTGGCTTTCAATTCTACAGGCTGCTTCTATTCAGGGCAAAATGTGAAAGGGTTAGCTGGCACCTGAGATCACATGGTGAGAGGAGGTGAGAAAAAGAGGAACTGCTAACCTCTTTACAACAGTCCCAAAGAATTTGCTAGATACAGCGCATGTAATGGCAAAACAAGGGATTAGGGACACTACTTTGAAATGAGACACCTCTACTGGAATTCTGCTTCTACTACTTATGAGCTTGATGAAGTCAGGCAAGTTATTTAATCTATTTTACCCTCAGTTTGCTCATTGGAAAAATGGGGCTAATAATACCTATTTTAGTTGGGCATGGTGGCTTCCTCCTGTAATCCCAGCTACTTGGGAGGATCACTTGAGACCATAAGTTTGAGTCCAACCTGGATAATGTAGCCAGACTGTCTCTATGAAAACCAACCAACCACCAACCAACGTATTTTATTGAGTTTCAAGGATTAAATGAGACTAAAAACAACAACAACAAAGAACAAAATACCCCAGGCTTTGCATAGTGGCAACATAGGAAGCATTTAATAAATGGTAGCTATTAAATTTGGTGGGCTTGGCGCCTGTGGCTCAAGTAGCTAAGGCGCCAGCCACATACACCTAAGGTGGCGGGTTCGAATCCCCAGCCCGGGCCCACTAAACAACAATGATGGCTGCAACCAAAAAATGGCCAGGCGTTGTGGCAGGCACCTGTAGTCCCAGCTACTTGGGAGGCTGAGGCAGGAGACTCGCTT
>NW_003852406.1:3269367-3271064 GCF_000181295.1 Otolemur garnettii | reverse complement strand
AAAAAAAAAAAAAATCCACTACTTGTCAAATTATTTCAGGCATAACTAGGAAAAATATTGAGAACAAAGTGTATGATGCTTACAGAATCAAGACAGATAACATAATGGTAACTTGTGTCTTCAAGTTTTTGTTTGCAAAATGAATAAAGCCTACAGGCATTTGTACCAAAGAACACATTTTTTTTTTTTTCCAGACAGAGTCTCACTTTGTCAGCCTTGGTAGAGTGCCGTGGAATCACAGTTTATTGCAACCTCAAACTCTTGGGCTCAAGCGATCCTCTTACCTCAGCCACCTGAGTAGCTGGGACTATAGGCGCCAGCCACAAAGCCTGGCTATTTTTAGAGATGGGGGTCTTGCTCTGGCTCAGGCTGGTCTTGAACTTGTGAGCTCGGGCAATTCTCCCACCTCAGCCTCCCAGAGTGGTAATATTACAGGTGTGAGCTGCCTCGCCCAGGCAAAGAACACCTTATATTAAACACCTTTGGGGTTGTCCATAGCAGCATCTTGTTTGAAAACCAACGTGTTGTAGGCAGTCAAAAGGTTAAACTGCTATTAATTTCTAAATTCTGTTACTTTCTATAAATGTCTTCTTTTTTTCTTTTTTTTTGGAGACAGCCTCAAGCTGTTCCCCTGGGTAGAGTGCTGTGGCCTCAAGTGAGCTCCTGCCTCTGGGCTCCTGGGCTCAAGTGAGTCTCCTGCCTCTGCCTCCCAAGTAGCTGGGACCACAGGCACCCGCCACAACGCCTGGCTATTTTTTTTGGTTGCAGCCATCATTGTTGTTTGGTGGGCCCGGGCTAGATTTGAACCCACCACCTTAGTGTATGTGGCTAGTGCCTCAGCCACTTGAACCACAGGCACCGAGCCTATAAATGATATGTCATGGAGCAGTAACAAAGGGCTTGCAGAGTGGCACTGCCTTGTGGACCACATTTTTGGTGGCATAGCTCTAAGATCACTGAATGATCAGACTTCTGAGTCCACAGGGATGAAGCCCAAGCAATTAAAGGGGCAGACTGTGGTGGCTCATGCCTGCAATCCTAGCAATCTTGGGAGTCCCAGGCCTGCTTGAGATTAAAAACTTAAGACCAGCCTGAACAAGAACAAGACCCAGTCTTTTCTAAAAATAGAAAAAAATTAGCTGGGTGTGGTAGCACATGCCTGTACTCCCAGCTACCTGGGAGACTGAGGAAGGAGGAGTTTGAGGTTGCAGGGTTGCAGTGAACTATGATGCCACCCACTGCTCTGTGGCCAGAGAGACAGGAGTTTGGAGGGCCAGGAGAGGAAGCAGGCAATTGAAGGGTAGCTCTGGTCCTAAGTCACCAGCTGGCCACCTAGTGGCTCTTTCTGGATGTGAGCACAATGTTGGGTCACTCCCTAGTTCAAAAACCATTCACTGTTCCCCTTGTCTCTTGAGAAGGTGAAACTTTTCATCCAAGGCCTTCCAGAGCTGGTTCCAAACAATTTTTAAAATCTGAGTACTTATTCTCTATCCCACTAGACTGCACTGCCCCACATGGATGCAACTAGCTTTACTTGAAATGTGGAAAGTGAAATGAGGCTAATTTAGAAATTGAATTTTTTCTTTTTTTGGAGACAGAGCTTCAAGCTGTCACCCTGGGTAGAGTGCCATGGAATCACAACTCACAGCAACCTCCAATTCCTGGGTTCAAACAAGTCTCCTGCCTCTGCCTCCCAA
>NW_003852406.1:3258413-3267630 GCF_000181295.1 Otolemur garnettii | reverse complement strand
TTTTTTTTTTTTGAGACAGACTCAGTACCCATTGAGCTACGGGCGCCACCCACGTCGAACTACCCTTTACTTTCCTTCATGAACTTATGGGATATTGCCCTTCTTCTGTCCTTAGTCTGTTCCACTCTGGAAACAAGAGCAGAATCTTTGTTTTGCTGCTGTCAAGCCACAGCATGGGTGCTCTTTCAACAGGTGTTGAATGAACAAACATTTAATTGCTGACTACATCTGTCTGCTTGGTTGGTTACTGGCTCTTCAAATTCTACATAATTGGTCTCTCTCACCTTTTCTCCTCCACAAGAGATCCAGTTCTAACTCTGGAGTGCTCTAAACTTTTTTTTTTGGTTGTTTTTTGATATAGGAGTCTCACTTTGTTGCCCTTGGTAGAGTGTGTGGCATGATAGCTCATGGCAACCTCAAACCCTTGAGCTCAAGAGTTTCTCTTGCCTTAGCCTCCTGAGTAGCTGGGACTACAGGAGCCCACAACACCCAGCTATATCGCTCTTGCTCAGGCTGGTCCTGAATTCTTGAGTTCAAGTAATCCACCTGCCTTGGCCTCCCAGAGTGTTAGGATAACAGGTATGAGCCACCTGGCCTGGCTCTTTGTTCTTCTTTAAAAGCCCCGGAAGTACCCCCCAAACAAACAAAAATTCTACATCATGCAAAGAGAACCTTCTTCCTTCCCTAATATTCTCCTCCCTTCTTTTTTTGAGACAGAATCTCATTGTCTCCCTGGGTAGAGTATAAGCCCTTAGCTCACATCAACCTCAACCTCTTGGGCTCAAGTGATCCTCCTGCATCAGCCTTCTGGGTAGCTGGGACTATGGGTACCTGCCCTGATGCTGAGCTAGGTTCTTCTGTTTTTAATAGAGACTGGATCTTGCTCAGGCTAGTCTCAAACCTCCCCCCAGCAACTCCCACTGTTAGGATTAGAGGTGTTAACTGCCATGTCTACCTCCTCCCTTGTTTCTTTTTCTTTTTTTTTTTTTTGAGACAGAGTCTTACTATGTCGCCCTGGGTAGAGTGCGATGGCATCACAGCTCACAGCAACCTCAAACTCTTGGGCTTGTGATTCACTTGCTTCAGCCTCCCGAGTAGCTGGGACTACAGGTGCACCCCACAAGGCCTGGCTATTTTTTAAATTAATTAATTTTTTGTTGTTGTTGCAGTTATCACTGTTGTTCAGCAGGCCCAGGTCGGGTTCAAACCTGCCAACCTCTGTGTATGTGACCAGCGCCCTATCCACTAAGCTATGGGCGCCGCCCCTCTCCCTTGTTTCTAACATCACTGAAGACATTTCTGTTCTCCAAAATGCTCCACCAACACACTTGGGAGTCATTCCCTTATCTAGTGAATCAAATCTCCAAGCTGTTAATAACCACATTGGTCATTTTTCTTCTCCATTTGCCACTACCTCAGACCACTTCATTAATCTCTCCCAGGCTGTTGTTTTCCATGCTTTGGATTTTTGTGTAAGCGATCTAAAATGCAAATTCAATCCTACAATGCTTCTACTTGAAATCTTTAATAAGCTTCCTCTTGAATTTCAAGAGTTGATTTCTGCACAGGACATTCAAGGTCTTCATGAGTGGACCTGTAAAGCAGCAGCTTCAGGGTGTCCTGTGTGGCTCAGTGCTGGCCCCATATACCGAGGGTGGCGGGTTCAAACCTGGCCTCGGCCAAATTGCAACAAAAAGATAGCCAGGCATTGTGGCAGGTGCCTGTATTTCCAGCTACTTGTGAGGCTGAGGCAAGAGAATCGCCTAAGCCCAGGAGTTGGAGGTTGCTGTGAGCTGTGTGATGTGATGCAACAGCTCTCTACCAAGGATCAAGTGAGACTGTCTCTACCAAAAAAAAAGCACCTTCAGATATCCTTACCCAATTTCCCTAGTGTTTGCCTCCTAACCTTTACACTTACTCCTTCCTCTTTCTGGAAGGTCTTCCCCAATTTCCTTATTAAAGCTAACTGCTTCTCCAGTCCCCTTTCATTCCTTCGGTAAGGGGTTCCTTCTTTATGTGATTCTGCAGTATTTTTCCCCTTATCATTCTACTTTTAACTATTTACTTCTACGTTCTACAGCATAAAACTAACTGGGGGTGAGTGGGTAAGGCTTCTATAGCACTTCTTAGCTGAATGTTTATTCAAGTAAACATGTTACAAATAAATATGACATAAAAATTTCAAATTTTTACCAACTGAAACAATAAAAATATTAAATCAAAAGAAAACAGACCATGGCTCCTATGTCACTTTTTCTATGTTAGGCACAAAGGTAAGTTGTAGAAAGACTACGAATCTTTACTATACCATTACAAAAGGTAAGTGGAGAAAGATTACTTATGGCAGGCCACACATAATCAGTGGGCAAGGAAGGTTTCATTTAAGTTCGTCACCTCTCCTGGATCAAACTCTTAGTGCTGTCTCAGATATTCCCAAATCTCAGATTAGAAGATACTGAACAGTAGGTTAGGGAAGCTGGGTGAGAAAGCAATTATTCCAGGCTCTCCTGTTAAAAACTTATCAGGGTATTAAGTTCCTAACCAAATCACATGTAATTAAATTTTTCTTTCTTTTTTTTTTTTGACATAGCTTGAGCTGTCACCTTCGGTAGAGTGCGTGGCAGTGGCGTCACAGCTCACAGCAACCTCAAACTCTTGGGCTTAAGCGATTCTCTTGCCTCAGCCTCCCAAGTAGCTGGGACTACAGGCGCCTGCCACAACGCCCGGCTATTTTTTTGGGTTGTAGTTGTCATTGTTGTTTAGCAGGCCCGGGCTGGATTTGAACCCGCCAGCTCTGGTGTATATGGCTGGTGCCTTAGCCGCTGAGCTACAGGCGCCCAGCCGAGTTTAACTTTCTTAATAAAGTGCAGCACCACAAAATCTTTGACATTCTAGCAACCGGAAACATTTCTACCTGGGGTGACAGATATCTAAGGGAATTCAGGGAGCAGTTATGAGGGTGTATGAAGAATGAGGCACCATTAGATGTTAAACAACAAACAAAAGCTACCTGAGCATGTACATTCTGGTTATAAACCTACTCAGCTTATGCTAAGTGGAGACCGAACATCCTTCAGTTCTTTCCCTGCTACCTCTAGAGCGTCTCTCGTTCCAGTCTGCCTAGTTGAATCTAGGGTCACTTTAAGGTACGTCCTAACCTCCCGGCTGCCCTTCCGTCTCCCAAGATTCTCCCAGGCGGCTCAGTGGGCAGGCTTAATTTCCAAGGATTCCGCAGTGTGTCTTTTAACCGTCAAGTGAGGGAGATAAAACAAAGCTCAGCACTGTCTTATTAGTTTCCAAACTCCTACCCGCTGCAGAAAGAGGCGGGAAGGTTCCGCTGCGGCCCCGCAACCCTGCCGCGCACATGGCGGGCTGTAGCTCCCACCCCCGCTGCCGCGCAAGCGCCGGGCGGGCCGGGACTTGCGGTCGCAAAGAGTGGATCATTCCGCCGTCTTCTTTGTGTGGCTGAAGCACTAGAAATGGCATATTTTCCTTCCTTCTGTTAAAAAGAAAAGTCAGACCCTCTCGCTCCTTTCTCCCGCCGGAATGGGGTCGGGAAGTGGGTGGGAGTGGGCTCTACTGCCGACTGCCGAGGCGGAAAATCCTCGGGCCCGGGACTGACGGAGGCCGGCCGAGGAGGGATGCTGGGAGCTTTGACTCACTCGCACACCATGTGTCCTTCCGCGCGCAGCACGGGGGACTTTTCGGTGGGGATTTTGGGCGCCGACCAGACGCGGCATTTTCGGAAAATAGCGCCCTGTGCAGCTGAAGCGCTTTGTGTGTAGCGGGGCCGCGTCAGCCCGGCCGGGTACGAGGCGCCTTGGGTCCTCGCACCACCTCCTGCTGCCTCCCCGTTGCCGCTCCCGAAGCTTTTCCAGGTCAGTGCGGGTCTGTGTAGGGCCCTGTTACCACCGGATGTGGAAGTTGATCTCTTCGCTGGTAAAAAATAATTCCACTTCCCCCGGAACCCAGATCATCCCCGCGATTTCCTGTTTATTGCATTAAGGCGCCGGGTTTCCGGGGCTCCTGGCCCCGCTTATTCCGCGGGGGTCGGCGGGGTCGGCCTGGGCGCCCGGTCCGCCCGCGCCGCCGCCGTGCTTTGTCCGCTGGGCACCCCGCTTCTGGGAGGGGCGGGCAGACATGGTGGCGGCCGCCGCCCCCTCCTCGGCCCCGGCATGCCGCGGCCTCCTGGCTGCTCTGGGCTGGGCCAGGCCGCAGCCCAGGGCTGGTGCGGCGATGGGGTCGCTCCGGGACGGCTGGGGCTCTGAGATCGCCAGGAGGCGGGCGATGGGCGGGAGAAGGAGAGAGGCAGGCGCGGCCCGGCCTCGGCCCCCGGCGCCGCCGGCTCCTTTGTCTGGGCGGCCTGACGGGCCCGCCGGGTTCTGCGGAGCAGGGAAGGGGCGGCCGGCCCTGGGCGCACGGTGCTGCGGGGCCCGCGGGGCCCACGGGGCGGGGAGGCGCTCGGGCCGCCGCGGGAGCGGATGGCCGGGACAGGGTTAACTGGAGAGCCCAGCCTGTGCCGCGTGGGGCGGCCACCACGACAGCGTCGGCCGCGGGGACTGGAGTCCTGAGGGGAAGAAGACTGTCTTTCTGATCAGCTCGAGACTTGTGCCACAGAGGCTTTGCCGCCGAGACCCGCGAGTGCACGGCTTCGGGAAAGTTGAGAATTTTGCCAGGTCATCTCTGCCTGGGCACAGTTAATCAGTGGTGTATTTAGCGTGTTTTCGTTGAAGCTCTCCAACTGTGTTGAAGCAGCATGCCTATCCTCAAGGGTGCATCGTGAAAACTGAAACCAAAGGAATGAGAGAGGCCTGCTTTGTGTGTTTTCCCACTTTACGCTTGTTTCTGCTACATACTCTCTTCCTTTAAGCCTGGCGAGCAGACATCTGTTCAAAGAAGGGGCAGAGACTACAGTTTACTTCTGAAGGGGGCTTGGTAATGTGGAAATATTTAACTTCTCCCTCCAGACTCGTTTGTGTCTCCACTCAGGCAAGTTACTTTCTGAAGTACAATTTGTATCTAGAAGAAGGTTTGAATTAGTCCATAAATGATCCTTGTAAAGTACTTTGCCGTCACAATTAAAGATGCACTCTTAATTTATTATCCAGAAGTTAGTAGTAAGAAATTTTTTTTGCATATCGTTTATCTCACGACCTACCCGGCTTGGTTTAAATTTTTTCTCACTAACATGCAAGTATCATCAGTTTTGGCACGTCCATCTTCAGTCTCAGACTTTTGAGTTTTAAGAAAGGTAAAAACGACGTTATCTCATTTTTGTCAATTTCTCTAAAGCAAAAAGCCATTTCATGTTAACGCTAATGACATTTAAGCAGAAGTGACATGTACAAATCTTTTTAATGTCTGGTGTAATAGAAGAGCGCTAGGTTCTTAAATATACTTCTTCAGTGTGTCAGTGTGTTGTGGTTTTCACACCTTGTAACTTCTGGAAAACTCTGTGCACTTAATAGTTTTGTTTTAAACAGAAATGTGTTATCCTTTCCTGTTTTCACCATACAAGTCAAATCAGGATTTTATGCAAGACAACATTTTAAGAGTATAGATAAGATTGATTCCAATATTTTTTTAGTGGGCTAACTTTAAAAAAAAATCGCATTTAAGTGCATAAACAATATCACAGATAAAGATTGCATAATCTGGATATGATCCTGGAGCCTCAGGAACATTTGGAAATGTTCTGAGTGAATAAACTCAATTAACTGCATTTTTCTTTTTTGGTTTGTTTTCTTGTAGGAATCTATTAGGGTGATATGAAGGTACATATTTTTAATGGTGTACACAAGTAAAATGTGAATTCCGTATTAGATGTGCTTGTGAAAATTTGTATGTTAATTTTTATCCTTAAAGGAAGAATACTTTCAAAACACTATAAGTGCTCCAGATTTAGAGGGAATTCAGTGAAAATCTTTGGTGAAAGGAAGAATAGGCTCGGCGGCTCAAGTGGCTAAGGCACCAGCCACATACACCTAAGGTGGCGGGTTCAAATTCAGCCGGCCCGCCAAACAACAATGACAGCTGCAACCAAAAAATAGCCGGGTGTTGTGGCAGGCACCTGTGGTCCCAGCTACTTGGGAGGCTGAGGCAGGGGACTCGCTTGAGCCCAGGAGTTGGAGGTTGCTGTGAGCTGTGATGTCATGGCACTCTACCCAGGGGGACAGCTTGAGTCTCTGTCTCAAAAAAAAAAAAAGGGAGAATAGTTTGCATAATAAGACTACTCAGAGTCCTCTGTCTCAGTTTCTGAAACAATCTGGATTTTCTAGGTTGGGTGACAATTATACTGTTACGTGTAAAAATTTGAAGCCATGCTTACTTTAATGGTTTTGAAAGGAAGTTAAATTTGTTTCTAGTTGTTTCTGTGAACTCTAGACTGAATCTGTCAGTCAGTAGTTCTTTACTGTTCCATCAACAGGAAGCATCTGGTCATTCTTCATGTAATTGTTAGAGAATGCCAGGTGTATTTTTAATGTTTGCTGTTCAAATGAAAATAGACTGATGTTGGTTAATTCTACTTTATTTCAGTGTGTCCCTTTTGACCCCACCCTCAGCATGTGTAAAGTATCTTTATAATGAGCCACATCTCTCTCTCTCTTTTTTTGAAACAGAGTCTCACTCTGTGCCCTGGTTAGTGGCATAGCTTCCTAGCTGACAGCAACTATCAAACTCTTGGGCTCAGGGGATCCTTTTGACTCAGCCTCCAGAAAAGCTGTCATATAGGCACCTGCCACCATGCCTGTCCATTTTTATTTTTTTAAAGTAGGGACTACAGGTGCCCACCACCATGCCTATCTAGTTTTTCTATTTTTTTTTAAGTAGAAATGGGGGCCTTATTTTTGGTTCAGCTGATCTTGAGCTTCTGAGCTTAGGTGATCTACCCATCTTTGCCTCCTAGAGTGCTAAGATTACAGTGCAGCCCACATCTCTTGTAGAATGGCTTTATTTTTCCCTTAAGTGCTTTGTAAGTTAGAAATAGTAACAGGAAAAGCAAACATGTCATGAGGAATTCAGAATAGCTAAGTGAGATTTTGACTCCTGAATTTTTTGAGAGAGCATAAGACCCTTATCTAGTCTTGCTTTGTAAGTTGTCTGCAAATAAACTTGCTGATGGCCTCCACCTTTCTCTCTTAGTTTGCAAACAACAACAACAAAAAAACAAACCCAAACAAAGTTGAAGTTCAGGGCCACCAGGTTTTCTAATGAATACCATTTCTTTGGCCCCTAGTCTTTCCAAGTAGTAATCAGTGTTTCTATGATGTTAATTTGTCTACTTTGGGACAGCTGTGTAATTAGTCTCATACTTAAGTTTTCTGAAGATGTTTGTCTATCATGCTCTCTAAAAGGCACATAGGTAGGCTTGGTGCCTGTGGCTCAAGTGGCTAAGGCGCCCGCCACATACACCTAAGCTGGCGGGTTTGAATCCAGCCTGGCCTGCCAAACAACGACAGCTGCAACCAAAGAATAGCCAGGCGTTATGGCGGGTGCCTGTAGTCCCAGCTACCTGGGAGGCGGAGGCAGGAGAATTGCTTGAGCCCAGGAGTTGGAGGTTGCTATGAGCTGTGATGCCGTGGCACTCTGTGATGCTAGGGGGACAGCTTGAGGCCCTGTCTCAAAAAAAAAAAAAAAAGCACATGTAGTCCCAGATGAGATTAGTTTTAGGGGCTCTCTGTTTCCTCTTAGTGTTGAGTGTTGACGCTATGCTTTGCATAATGATGCTGTGAACAGTCAGCTCTCAGTTCAGTTGGTAAGCTAGTAGTGTACCTTTATTTGGGCTGAATATGTCCATGTGTTGAGTGTAGAGGCTTAACCTTGAAGTGATTTCTACAGTAAAGATAAATTCATATGCACAGCCATTGACATATTTAGAAGTAGAAATCTAAAACACTCAACCCCTTCACTTACCTTTTAATAGGAATAATTGTAAAGACTGGCAGGACCTCAAATCTTAATGCACAAATGGAAAATGTGGGAAAGACTTAATCATTTTCACTGATTACAGAATAGTGTTGATTCATACTAAATCTGCAGGGTTTTTTTTGACTATTAGACAACTAGGCATTGTGTCATATTTCTAAAAAAGTAATTTCTAAGTTGGGAGAACAGTAGGTAGAAAGAGCAAGGTGTTAGCACCACTTTGTACTGGTTGTAATATACTTGGGATGTTGTCCTAGCTTTTTAAGTAGTAGGTTGTCACACCAAAGGTGAGACTTTGTATCCATCCTCAAACTTTATATCAGAGCCACTTGGGAGATCAAATTATAAAAACAATACAAGGAGGACTCTGTGCCTGTAGCTCAGCAGCTAGTAAGGCACCAGCCACATACACCAGGGCTGGTGGGTTCAAACCTGGCCCAGGCCTACCAAACAACAATAACAAGAACAACAAAAATAGTCAGGCATTGTGGCGGGCTCCTGTAGTCCTAGCTACTTGGGAGCCTAGCTCTTGCCTTGGCTGAGGCAAGAGAATTGCTTAAGCCCAAGAGTTTGAGGTTGCTGTGAGCTGTGGTACCATAGCACTCTACTGAGGGTGACATAGTTAGACTCTGTCTCCAAAAAATACAGAACAAAATAATACATGGAGGCCCAAGCTTAAGTAGGACAGGACCTAGGCCTCTATTTTTATAAAGTTTCCAAGGTGATACATGTAGACACCCAAGTTTCAAAGGTACTGAACTATAGAGCATATATGGATGTCTGACTTAAAGAAGAGAAGGCTTCTCTATGTAATAGTAGCCACCTTTAAATTTGGAGGTTCTGTCACACAGAGGGATCAGGTTTGATCTGACCAGGAAGAATTAGGATCTCTGGGTAGAAGTTAAAGGCAGATTTTAACTATTTTTCCAAGAGAAATTTCCTCAAAACTGTGAAAATAGAATGGATTGTTCTGGAATTGTTTTTCCTCAAAACTGTAAGAATGGAATGGTGTCTGTGTTGGGGAGTCAGAGTAGAATTGATGTGTTCAAGGAGGATTTGGGGTGGGTGTCTTCAATTTCCCTATAAACTTTGAGATTTTATGAAATATATCTATGTTTGCCGACCCATAGTGGAAGATCAAAAGCAAATAGAGTGAAATAAGTTGGTTAGCTTATGTGGATCGTAGTTCTCACATTCTTGGATAAAGTAAAATGAATATTAAATGAAAAGGCTCTTTGATGCAGGGCTTTTAAGTTGTAATTTTGTGGACTCAGAAGCCTTTTTTTTTTTT
>NW_003852406.1:3252807-3257861 GCF_000181295.1 Otolemur garnettii | reverse complement strand
AAAAAAAAAAAAAAAAGGCCTACCTGCTGACATGGAAATTCCCATTAGAAGGAAATTACATTGATGTAATAAAAATGTATGTCAGGATGTAGCTGTGAGCATACCAGTTACAACATTGTTGATAATAAAAGCTGTGTATTTAACCTGCACAGTAATCACATGAAATGGGTAGTGTAATCTCCATTTTTTAGAAAAAACAGGCATAGAGAAATGAGGTTGCTTCCCCAAGGTAGCTGAATTAGTGGTAGGAATAGGGCTTGAATCCCACCAGTGTGGCTCCAGAGAATTGTGAACAACCTAAATCTTTTCCAGTGATTGTTATGGCACGTTCCTACAGTGGATCACTACCCAGTCATAATGTCCTGATAAGAATGTACAGACATGAAAAGGTGTCTTGGTGTGTGTAAGAGAAAAAAGTAGATAGAAAAATATGACTCTTCAGCAAGGAAAGCACGAATAGGAAGAAAAATTAAAAAGCAAAACAAAACCTACGTGATACCATTTCAGTTAAGAAACCAAAAATAGGCTCGGCGCCTGTGGCTCAAGTGGCTAAGGTACCAGCCACATACACCTAAGGCGCTGGTTTCGAATCCAGTCCGGGCCTGCCAAAACAAGGACAGCTGCAACCAAAAAATAGCCGGGTGTTGTGGCAGGTGCCTGTGGTCCCAGCTACTTGAGAGACTGCTGCAGGAGACTCGCTTGAGCCCAGGAGTTGGAGGTTGCTGTGAGCTGTGATGCCATGGCACTCTACCCAGAGGGACAGCTTGAGGCTCTGTCTCAAAAAAAAAAAAAAAGAAACCAAAAGTATATTGATATCTGGAAGCATGTGTGCCAAATCGTTGTTATTTCTGAGTGTAGTTTTTTTGTAGGTGATTATTTTCTTTTTCTTATCCAAATTTTCTAAGTTATACAATGACTATGGATTATTGTCTATTATAATTAAGATTAAAATGTTTTTCAACAAAAAATTAGAGATATTGGCATAGGCCATGAAATTTGGTTCTTACTGTACATTTTATGCAGGTTATCTTGCAAATTGGACATAAATAAGAATTTGTAAATGCATGAAGTATGTTGAAGTTTTTTTTTTGAGACAGTTTCACTATTTCGCTCTTGGTAGAGTGACGTGGCCTCACAGCTCATAGCAACCTCAAACTCTTGGGTTCAAGTGATTCTCTTGCCTTAGCTTCTCAAGTAGCTGGGATTACAGGTGCCCACCACAATGCCCTGCTATATTTAGAGACGGGGTTTTGCTCTTGCTCAGGCTAGTCTTGAACCTGTGAGCTCAGGCAATCCATCTGCCTTGGCCTCCCAAAGTGCTAGTATTACAGGCATGAACCACCACACCTGGCCTTTGAATTTTTTTTTTAAGTTGAGTTCCTTACCCATTACCATTGTAGAAGTAAGTTGTTAAATTAGAGGAAAATATCGCTGACTCCTACCACATGACCATAATTAGCTCTCTGTTTTCTTGTGTTATATTCATCTTAAGTGTATTTGTTTGTTTGTTTTCTTTTTGAGACAGAGCCTAGCTCTGTTGCCTGGGCTAGAGAGTGCAGCAGTAGTGTCATCATGGCCCCCTCCTACGCCCAGCTAATTTTTCTATTTTTTTTTTTTTTTCAGTTTTTGGCCAGGGTGGGGTTTGAACCTGCCACCTCTGGTATATGGGGCCAGTGCCCTACTTCTTTGAGTCACAGGCACTACCCCCAATTTTTCTATTTTTTACAGAGATAAGAGTCTTGTTCTTGCTTAGGCTGGTCTCAAATGACCCTTCTGGCTTGGCCTCCCAGAGTGCTAGGATTATAGGCATGAACTACCATGCTTGGTGTTATGTGTAATATTTTAAAATACCCTATTAGTCACTATGTATCAATGTGACTTTAGGCAATTTACTTAAAAAAAAAATCTCTCCATGCCTCAGTTTCCTCCTTTGTAACATGGTGACTATAATATCTACCTTATGGTGGTTGGGAGTATTAAATTTGAGTTGTTGCACATAAAGCAATCAGAACACTACCTTACCCATAGTAGCTCTGTAAATGTTAGCAATTACTCTAGAATCACGGTTCACTATTCAAAACTGTTGGGGTAATAGGCTTTGGCATTAGGAATATTTAGTATGGCTCGACGCCTGTAGCTTACATATACCAGAGCTGGCAGGTTCAGATCCACCCCAGGCCTGCCAAACAACAATGACAACTCCAACCAAAAATAGCCTGGTGTAGTGGTGGGTATCTGTAGTCCCAGCTACTTGGGAGGCCCAAGAGTTTGAGGTTGCTGTGAGCTGTGATGCCATAGTACTCTACCCAGTGCGACAGCTTAAGACTGTCTCAAAAAAAAAAAAAAAAGGGTGGCGCCTGTGGCTCAGTGAGTAGGCAGAGGCCCCATACCGAGGTTGGCAGGTTCAAATCTGGCCTGGCCAAACTAGAACAAAAAAAAAATAACTGGGCATTGTGGCAGGTGCCTGTGGTCCCAGCTACTCTGGAGGCTGAGGCAAGAGAATCGCCTAAGCCCAATAGCTGGAGGTTGCTGTGAGCTGTGACGTCACAGCACTCTACCGAGGGCAACAAAGTGAGATCCTGTCTCTTAGATAAATAAATAAATAAAAATAAAATAAAATAAAAATATTTAGTATATAGGTAAGGTAATAATGTTATATAACCTTCTAACAATCCCATGCCATTCCCTTCTTCAGACATTACTATTCAGACTCAGCAAAATGTATGAACATTTATACTGAACAAGATAGAGTATAAATAGCTTCATTATCAGTTCAGGTAAGATTTTACTGCCAAATGAGTTGTTTTGGGTTTCACAACTTTTTTGGGTTTTGAAATTGTAAAGAAACTGTACAATATTTACTCAGTTTTAAGTTGTGCTTTAGTATTAGAACATATCTACCTTTTCATGGTATTATATAGCTTTATCGTGCATTGTAAATTAAAAAAGGAAAATAATGAAAAAAGTCCAACTCCACTTTATACTAAACTCATTAATACTGTAATTCTGTTTTAAAAGATGAGCTTAATCCATTGATAACTCTGATTCTGTTACATAATGCAGAATCTTCTAGAAGAGGATTGAGAGTTAACTCAGCTTGTTTCTGTCTCATTGCATTTGGGGGATAAGATACTTCCACTGTGGTAGTTCACTATAGTAGAAATTCTTTAAAGGAGGTAAATAGAAGCCACTGTGATACTTCTCTTTAGTACACTCTCCTGTATATGTGAAGATGGAGGTGGTCCTAAAACTAATTATAGTACTGGACTTTGGATTTCTCTCATAATAAAGCTATTGGATGTATAGCCCCGTCTGACTCCTTTAATCCTTTTTTTTGGTTAGAGACAGAGTCTCACTTTATCGCCCTCAGTAGAGTGCTGTAGCGTCACAGCTCACAGCAACCTCCAGCTCTTGGGCTTATGACTCCTTTAATCCTTTATGTCTATAGCACTTACCAAACAGAGGCAAAGTATTTAAATAGTATGATATGGCTCAGCGCCTGTAGCTCAAGCAGCTAAAGCGCCAGCCACATACATCAGAGCTGGCAGATTCGAATCCAGCCCAGGCTTGCCAAACAACAATGACAACAACAATAACAACAACAAAAAATAAATAGCTGGGCATTGTAGTGGGCATCTGTAGTCCCAGCTACTTGGGAGGCCGGGCAAGAGAATCACCTAAGCCCAAGAGCTGGAGGTTGCTGTGAGCTATGACGCTACAGGACTCTTACTGATGGCGACAAAGTGAGACTCTGTCTCTATATAAAAAATAAGACAATGGTATTTGGAGGTGAGGCCTTTGGGCGGTGATGAGCTCATGGGTGGAACTTTCATGAATGGGATTAATGCTCTTAATAAAGACACCAAAGAGCTTGATAGCCCCATCCACAATGTGATGGGGCTGTCTAGAAGCTGGTCCTTACCAGGCACCTAAACTGCCAGCGTCTTGATCTTGGACGTCCCAGCCTCTAGACCTGTGGAAAGTTAATTTTCTGTTGTTTGTGTCTCCCATTGTAGTGGTATTTCATTACAGCAGCCCAAATGGACAAAAACAATTAGCTGATGGCTGAGTCTGTTAATACAGCCTGTACTTTGACATTAGTCAATAAGAGCTCATATCTTACTGAGCTCTTATTGTCAGATTTTTCTACCATCGATTTCTTCTGTTTTTTCCTCACAGGTCACAGCATATTTGTGGAGGAAGGTGAGTAATTATGAAGATTTGGTGGGCACTGTAAATTTATGCTGAACAGTTTCATAGGGGTTCTTACTACTTTTTAGCAATCATTTCAGTCTAATTTTTCTGTTGCCTCATATTCTTCCTCATTAACTTTTAGTAGATGCCATTCATTTCTACCTACATAAAAATAGGGTGCAAGGGTGACAATGATATTTGTTTCATTGTTACTTGATAAATCTCTATTATTTCGTCTTCTCTTGTAAATTGAATCCAGTCTTTTGCTTTTCTTAGGAATCTTGCTGCCACAGTTACCTTATCCTCTTTGGTAATGTTGATCATTATCTGTAATGATTTTTTCTTCTTACTTTCAAATATGTAGAGATCCCTGTTTTTTAGAAGAAAAAATCAGTTTTGATGAACTGTTACTCTTCTTTCTAGCCATCTGCCTCAGTTCATTAACTTATTTCAAAATTTTTAAAAACCAAGTTACTGAGCAGTCGCTCCCCTCAGCTTAACTCTTCCTTCCTAATTTACTGCAGTTTTGAAGTAATCATATTTAGACTGTTACTTGAAAGGACTTACTTCTTGTCAGTAATATTGGATTTATTCTGATTGTATGCAGCCAGTGTATGTTAGGGCTGATTTCTACTGAGTCTTAACTCCTTGCCTTTCATCTTAATATGTCATCCTGGTTTTCCTTTTTTTTTTTTTTTTTAAAGAGTCTCACTATGTTGCCCTGGGTAGAGTGCTATGGTATCACAGCTGATAGCAACCTCAAACTCCTGGGCTTAAGTGGTTCTCTTGCCTCAGCCTCCCAAGTAGCTGGGACTACAGGCACCCACTATAACACCTGGCTATTTTTTTTTTTTTTTTTT
>NW_003852406.1:3243828-3251685 GCF_000181295.1 Otolemur garnettii | reverse complement strand
AAGTGATTCTCCTGCTTCTACCTCCCAAGTAGCTGGGATTGTAGGTGCTGGGCTGTTTTTTGGTTGCAGCTGTTGTTGTTTGGGAGGCCGGGGCTGGATTTGAACCCCATCAGTTCAGGTGTGTGTGGCTGGTGCCCTAGCCACTTGAGCCACAGGCCCTGAGCCCACTGTCTTTATTCTTAGCAGTACTTGACCTTCTGCTCCCCTCTCTTGGTCTTCTCTCAGAATGATGTTTTATGTTCTGATGACTTCCAGGCATGTTCTCTCCAGGTTTGTAGCTCCAGCAGTTTAATTGATGTTTCCATGGGAGGGGTCAAGAAATTTCCATCACTTTTGGGTTTATCATTACCCAGCCTCATTCCTGCTCCCAGTTTTTCTTTGTTAATTTCTTTCTTTCTTTTTTTTTTGAGTCTTACTATGTTGCCCTTGGTAGAGTACTGTGGTGACACAGCTCACAGCAACCTCCAACTCCTGGGCTCAAGCGAGTCTCCTGCCTCAGCCTCCCATGTAGCTGGGACTACAGGTGCCCGTTACAATGCCCGGCCATTTTTTGGTTGCAGCCATCATTGTTGTTTGGCGGCCCGGGCTGGGGATTTGAACCTGCCACCTTAGGTATATGTGGCTGGTGCCTTAGCCACTTGAGCCACAGGCGCCGAGCCAGATTCTTGGGCTTAAGTGATTTCTCTTGCCTCAGCCTCCTGAGTAGCTGGGAGTACAGTTACCTGCCATAATGCCTGGATATTTTTTGGTTGCAGTTGTCGTTGTTTAGCAGGCCCGGGCTGGGCTTCAACCTGCCAGCTTCTGTGTATGTGGCCTGTGTCCTACTCACTGAGCTACGGGCACCAAGCCTCTTTGTTAGTTTCATCATCATCATAGTTAAATCTTTTTTATGAGATAGTCTCACTTTGTCATCCTTGGTCGATTGCCATGGCGTCATAGCTCACAGCAACCTCAAATTCTTGGGCTCAAGTGATTCTCTTGCCTCAGCCTCCTGAGTAGTTGGGACTACAGGCATCTGCTACAATGTCTTGCTATTTCTAGAGAGGAGGAGGTCTTGCTCTGGCTCAGACTGGTCTTGAACCTGTCAGCTCAGGCAGTCCACCTGCCTCGACCTCCCAGAGTGCTAGGATTACAGGCATGAGCCACTGCACCTGGCCTCATAGTTAAATCTTGAGGTTTTCTGATAATATACTTTTTCTTTCTTTCTTTTTTTTTCTTTTTTGATTTTTTTTCTCTTTTACAAGAGATGGGGTCTTGCCTTGTATCAGAGGCTGGAATGCAGTGGTAAAATCATAGCTAACTGCAGCTTTGAACTCCTGGGCTTAAGTGGAATGGTCTTCCTGCTCCATCCACCTGAATTGCTAGGACTACAGGTGTGTGCCACCAAGTCTGGCTAATGCAGGGTCTTGCTGCATTGCCCTGGCTGGTCTCAAATTCCTGGACTTAAGTGATTTTCCCACCTCAGTCTCCTGGGCCTTTATTTCTTATATTATCCATCAGTAAGCACAGTTCTTTGTCCTTTACTGGATCTTAGTTTGTCTTGGGATTCTGCATTGGTTATTTCTTTCTTCTTCTTTTTTTTTTTTTTTTTTGGTAGAGACAATCTCAGTTTATCACCCTTGATAGAGTGCCGTGGCATCACACAGCTCACAGCAACGTCCAACTCCTGGGCTTAGGCAATTCTCTTGCCTTAGCCTCCTGAGTAGCTGGGACCTGCCACAGGCACCTGCCACAACGCCTGGCTATTTTTTGTTTTGTTGTTGTTGCCATTTGGTCGGGGCTAGGTTTGAACCCACCACCCTCGGCATATGAGGCCAGCACCCTATCCCCTGAGCCACAGGTGCTGCCTGGTTATTATTTCTTATTATTTGCCCTTTTAAACTTCACATTCTTCCTCCTTCAATCCATTTTGCATATAACTGCTGGCCTAATTTTCCTGTGACTTTTTTTTTTTTTTTTTTTTTTTTGGAGATAAGGTCTCACTTGGTCACCCTCACTTGGTAGAGTGCCATTGTGTCATAGCTCACAGCAACCTCAAACTCCTGGGTTCAAGTGATCCTCTTCCCTCAGCCTCCTAGTAGCTGGGACTATTGGTGCCCTCCACAACGCTCCCTAGTAGCTGGGACTATTGGTGCCCTTCACAACGCCTGGCTATTTGGGTTTTTTTTTTTTCAGTTTTTGGCCAGGGCCGGGTTTGAACCCGTCACCTCCAGTATTGGGGCCAGCACCCTACTCTTTTGAGCCACAGGTGCTGCCCATACCCAGCTATGTTTTGGAGATGAAGTCTTGTTCTTTCTCAGGCTGATCTCGAACCTGTGAGCTAAGGCAGGCCACCTACCTCAGCCTCCCAAGTGTTAGGATTACAGGCATGGCCTCTGAAACTTTTTTTTGAACCCATTGCTACTATACTATAAACTTGAGGAGAGAACATGTACTATTGACCTTTGCCCTCTCTGTTGTGGCAAGCCAAGTTAATTGAACCTGTGCTGAGTAAATGTTTGAGTGGATCATCGTTTGCTCAAAATTTTGAACGATTCCCAATTATCTGCAGAATGCAGTCCAAATTCTACTTTGTGACTTTCACATCTTTTCATATTACCTTCTCCTTCTTCAGTCTTATACTTTACTCCTTAACATTATTATGCTGGTATCTTCTCTATAGTATATATACCATGCTCAGGCACAATCTCCTTGTTATTCTTCCTTTCCCTTGCCTGTCAGGGTCTATTAAGGAGTGTTTGCCCTGTGCCAGGCACTGTTGTAATCTCTGGCATTGTAGTAAATGAACAGCTCAGAAGACAAAGTCCCTGTTTTCTTGCTGCTGACATTTGTGGGGAAGGACACAGTAAAACAAGTAGATGATGCTAGGTGGTAATGAGTACAATGATAAGGAATGTAATAAGTAGGTGGGGGAGTAGAGTGGTGGGATGTGGCTGCTATTATAGATGGTTTGTTCTTTTGGGGCATCTTGAAGTGTGGGAGGAACCCAGGCTGTTGTCTAAGTGAAGAGTTTTCTAGGCAAAGGAGACTACATGTGCAAGACCATAAGGTGGAAATAAGTTTGGGTGGTTCAAAGAATTGCTAAGACTAGAGCAAAGTTACTAAGGGGAAACGATAGATGAGCTGAGGAAGATAGTTGGAGTCAGGTTATGGTTCAAATGTTAAGTCCTGGCTCGGCACCTGTGGCTCAAGCGGCTAAGGCGCCAGCCACATACACCTCAGGTGGCGGGTTCGAATCCAGCCCGGCCCCGCCAAACAACAATAATGGCTGCAACCAAAAAATAGCCGGGCGTTGTGGCAGGCGCCTGTAGTCCCAGCTACTTAGGAGGCTGAGGCAGGAGACTCGCTTGAGCCCAGGAGTTGGAGGTTGCTGTGAGCAGTGAAGCCAGGGCACTGGGGCTCAGCTTGAGGCTCTGTCTCAAAAAAAAAAAAAAAAAAAAAGTTCTTCATTGAAGAATCTTTCCTTGACTACTTTGTTAATTTAAACCTATGAACCTGTATAGCATCCTAGAATAAAGTACTATGTACTTCATTATTGACTATCACCACAGTCACCTTAAAGTACTTCCTTTGGCCATCTGGTGACCATAGTGATACTCAGCAATGAGGTATGTAGCACTTCTGGGATGAGTTTGCAAACTTAATAGTCGGATCTCCCTATGATAATAGCTTTAATAGCTATTCCTGAAGGAGTCCCAAAATTACTTTGAAGGGTAGACTAGGTGCTAGCATTGGTACATAGATTCTCAATGGGAGTACCTCAAAGGTGACCATAGTGATACTCAGCAGTGAGGTATGTAGTACTTTTTCTAGGATGAGTTTGTGAACTCAGTTGTCTGACCTTGTATGTTGCTATGTAGATGTGTGTGTACATGAGTACACATCTGTATACGATAACTACATTTGTTATATACTGGTATTTTTAAAAACATTGGTCTTAACCCACTGAAATGATATGGATTGTGACCCATTAACAGATTATGTGGAGAGTGAAATTATTTAATTTAGTAAAAATCTATTCAGTGGTATGCTGGAAACTGCTAAAAATTAAAATACATGTAAGAATAAGATAAGCCTTGTTTGACTTCCTGAGGCTAATGAGAGAGGAGAGCTTGTAAACAGATACTCATAATATGGTGGAATCCATATATTAGAAGTACACTCAGGGCACAATGAGAAAATAGAGTAGCAATTCATTCATTTTTGCTGAGAAGGTCAAGGGAAGCTTGTTTAAGGAAGTATTGTCTGAATTGGGTTTTGGAGGAAGAATAAGAATAATACTTGGGTCAGGCAAATTAAGAGTAAGACGAAGACTTCTCAGGCAGGATAACACATAAAGGAGTGGTATCAGAGACACAGTAACATGTAAGGGTGATTATAGATGACACTCTACTGTAGGAGTTTAAATCTAAGCAAGGGCATGATGAGTTGATGAGGCTACATTGAGGTGCAGGTCACATCCTTAGAGGTCTGAGATGCATTGAAGTTGCCACTTAGATAATGATTATGCATATTAGATGAAAATAATGTATAGTTAGAATTATTTGTAGGAAGTTGCCCCATGAGAAATAGAGGTATCATCTTTTTTTTTTTTTTTTTGAGACAGAGTCTCACTTTGTCACCCTTGTTAGGTGCTGTGGCGTTACAGCTTACAGCAACCTCAAACTCTTGGGCTTAAGCAATTCTCTTGCTGGGACTGTTGGCGCCTACCCCAATGCCTGGATATTTTTTGGTTGTAGCTGTCGTCGTTTGGCAAGCCCGGGTTGGATTCGAACCTGTCAGCTCTGGTGTATGGTGCCCTAGCCACTGGGCTACAGGTGCCGAGCAGAGGTATCATCTTTTTAGTAAATCCAATACAGCCAGTTTTTCCCTCTGGTGATAAGTATATCATTATTTCCCCAGTTGAACCTTAGAGGATTGTATAAAAAAATCTTTTTTTTTTCAGACAGAGTCTCAAACTGTTGCTCTGGGTAGAGTGCTGTGGCATGATAGCTCACAGCAACCTCCAACTTGCTCAAGTGATCCTCTTGCCTCATTTTTTCTATTTTTAGTAGAAATGGGGTCTGGTTTTGCTCAGGCTGGTTTTTTTATTTTTTTTGTAGAGACAGAGTCTTTATTGCCCTTGATAGAGTGCTGTGGTGTCACACAGCTCACAGCAACCTCCAACTCCTGGGCTTAGGAAATTGTCTTGCCTCAGCCTTCCGAGTAGTTGGGACTACAGGTGCTCACCACAATGCCCGGCTATTTTTTGGTTGCAGCCGTTATTGTTTGGCGGGCTGGCTAGATTCGAATCTGCCACCTTAGGTGTATGTGGCTGGTGTGTTAGCCACTTGAGCCATAAGTGCCGAGCCCTGGCTATTTTTTTGTTGCAGTTTGGCTGGGGCTGGGTTTGAACCTGCCACCCTCAGTATATGGGGCTGGTGCCCTACCCACTGAGCCACAGTCACTGCCCTCAGACTGGTCTTGAACTGTGAGCTCAAGCAATCTACCCTCCTTGGCCTCCTAAAGTGCTAGGATTACAGGCACTGGCCCCCCCAAATCCTTTTAAAACATTAAACTCTTATACATTGCAACGAGAATTTTATTCTCTAAGAAGCATTTGAGGACTGAGATCTACTGAGGAAATACGAGGTTGACATTTCAGGCTAATGCTGAGATGTATGTTCATAAGTACAGTGTTAGGTGGCCAACTATTTAAATCATTTTTCACTTCAAGTTAAATATATATATGGCCAGCCTGGGCAACACAGTGAGATTCTGTTTCTACAAAAAGTAAAAAAATCAGCCAGGCATAGTGGTGAATGCCAGTAGTCCTAGCTACTTGAGAGGTTGAAGCAGGAGGATTGCTTGAACCCAAGGAGTTTAAGGTTGTGGTGAACAATAGTGATGCCACTGCACTCTAGTCTAGACAACGAATGTGACTGTCTCAGAGTAAATAAATAAACAGATATTGTTCAGTTCTACTGTATTTTATAGGTAATTGGAATACATAGTTGTATCTGTGTTTTAGATACTTTGATAAATATGATGAAACCACAGTTTGACTCTATGATAAAATTTAACATATACAGATTTAAAACAGAATAGGGGGGCAGCGCCTATGGCTCAGTGAGTAGAATGCTGGCCCCAAATACCGAGGGTGGCAGGTTCAAACCCAGCCCCAGCCAAACTGCAACAAAAAAATAGCTGGGTGTTGTGGCAGGCACTTGTAGTCCCAGCTGCTCAGCTGAGGCAAGAGAATCACCGAAGTCCAAGACTTGGAAGTTGCTGTGAGCTGTGATGTTATAGCACTCTACTGAAGGCAACAAAATGAGACTCTGTCTCAAAAAAAAAAAAAAAACCCAACAGAACGGGGGGGGGTTATTTGTAACCTAAACGGGGTATAACCAGAAATGTGCATGATGCACTCTTATAATGAAAGAATGAAATGGGAAAATAGGTAAAGAATACCACCAGTTTCAGAAGAGGTAATATAAGTGGCCAACAAATATTTGATGAAGACATGCAATCTAATTAGGAATTTTGAGAGATGCATTTTTTTCTTTTTTAGAGATAGGGTTTTACTCTGTCACTGAGGCAAAAGTTCAGTGGCTCGGTCATAGCTCATTGTACCTTTGAATTCCTGGGCTCAAGGGATCCTCCTGCTTAAGCCTCCCAAGTAGCTAGGACTACTGGTATATGCCACAATGCTTGGATAATTTTTTAAAGTTTTCTGTAGAGGTGGGTCTCAACTGTGTTGCCTAGGCTAGTCTTGAACTCTTGGGCTCAAGCCATCTTCCTCTCTGGGCCTTCCAAAGTTCTGGGATTACAGTCAGATGATGGCAAGAAGAAGCATATGAAAACCGAAAGGTAGCATTTTCTACCCATGATACTGGCAAAAATATTAAAAACCTTGGTAATATTAAGATTGGCTATATTGTGAGAAATTATGTTATACGCTACTTGTGGGAGCTATTAAGTTGGTTTATCTAGTTAGGGAGATGTAGTTGATGTGAGCAATTTGGTAGTATCTATTTAAAATGTTCAAGTTTGTGTATTTTCTGCACTAAAGAAGAACTTAAATATGTGTATAAGGAGGAATGCACAAATATGTTCATTGGAGCATTTTTTGTAACAGTGAAAAACTGAAAAAATAAGCAAAAATGGTCATAAATAGAGAAATGGCTAAATAAGATGGCATATTCATACTGTGGATTATCATATAGTAATAGGAATTAAACTGAGCTACATATACCTTTGAGTGACACATTGTAGAGCAGTATATACAGTATGATAGTATTTATGTAAAGAAGGAAAAACACCCAGAACAATACTATATTTTGGAGAAGGGAGTATGTGTAATATGCGTGCAAATGCAAAGAATGTGTTTTGGCAGGGTAAGTACTAAAAGTATTTAACTCTTTTTTTTTTTTTTTTAAAGACAGAGTCTCAAGCTTTTGCTCTGGGTAGAGTGCTATGACATTACAGCTCACAGCAACCTCAAAGTCTTGGGCTTAAGTGATTCTTTCTCTTTTCTTTTTTTTTTTTTGGAGTTTTGGCCAGTGCCGGGCTTGAACCTGCCACCCCTGGTATATGGGTCTGGTGCCCTACTCCTTGAGCCGTAGTTGCTGCCCAGCTTAAGCAATTCTCTTGCCTCAGCCTCCCCAAGTAGCTGGTACTATAGGCACCTGCCACAATGCCCAGTTTTTTTTCGTTGTTGTTGTTGTTGCCATTATTTAGCAGGCTTGAGCTGGGTTTGAGCTCCTGCTAGCCTCTGCATAGGTGGCTGGTGCCCTGCCCACTGAGTTATGGGTGCTGCCCAGTATTTATCTCTTGAGTAGCAGGTAAGGATTGAGTTTTTTTTTTTTTTTTTTTTTT